>NC_058131.1:402612889-402674386 GCF_016433145.1 Gracilinanus agilis | reverse complement strand
CTTTCCTTTCCTTTCCTTTCCTTTCCTTTCCTTTCCTTTCCTTTCCTTTCCTTTCCTTTCCTTTCCTTTCCTTTCCTTTCCTTTCCTTTCCTTCTTTTTCTTTTTCTTTTTCTTTTTCTTTTTCTTTTTCTTTTTCTTTTTCTTTTTCTTTTTCTTTTTCTTTTCCTTTTTAAGGAGACAGGCAGAGATAAAGAGAGATAGGTAGAGATTTTGGCTCCAGGATCAAGGAAATGTGTCTGGTGTTATCTCCCTTGGTACCTCAGTTCAGTGTCTTGCACATAGTAGGTACTTAAATATTTAATGAATGAGTGAAATCAAGATGGAGCAGAGATAATATTTAAGAAGGCATAGTTGGCAGAAATTAGGTTGTGGGCAGTATCAAGAGCACATAGAACCTTGCATTTATAGATGATGCATCTTGCTGAGAACTCTACCTATTTAACTGAAAGTATTTGGATGCATAGCAGAACTTAGAAAGCAGAACTTAGAAGTCTTTAGGAGAAAGAGATGGAGAGAATTATAATATACTTCTGTTGACTGAACAGTCTTTGATTTTTCCTATAACTTGAGAGTAGTCTTACTGTTGTTGAAGGGGGAAAAAGTTCCCTTGACTTTTACATTGTGAATAAGAATAGAAGAGATAAAAACACCTATTTAACTAAGTCAGTATTTCTAGCCACATTCTGGAATTTTAGTGGGAGAAAATGGCATTAGAGGCAGTTTTTGTTTAAGGATTACATTTCTTATCTGTCACTTTATTAGCATGTCATCTTAAGCAAATGACCACCCTGACTTATTGGTAAAATAAGAGGTAATATTTGCCCATCCCACCTACCTCACAGGGTTGTTGTGAGGATCAAAGGAAATGGATATCTTAAGTACTTTGTAAAATTGTAAGTGTATATAGCATGATAACTTTTGATGTTATTTGGACAGAATTTGAGGGGAAAGTTTCAACAGCATTTCTTTGGTTAAAATACCCACAAGATTTTGGAATGCCCTAATTTTGTACCCTAATGGTAGAGACTGAGTTCCCCAGTACACCCTTTTTTTGTTAATACAAAGAGTATTTTATTTATGTCCCTGCTCTTAATTCTCCCATATAAAATGAAAGAAATATTACTTTTGGGTTACACACAGTCTTTTTATCCTAGTCCTTTTGAATCCTAGTTCTTTAATAGTTTAGGAATTTTTCCTTACAACCTTGAATGTAAATTCAAGGATGGCTATTGGTGTAAGTTTTATTTTGGGAATACTTCCTGGCTTCTGTGGAGGGGTAGTGTGGTGCAGTTCCTCATTCTTTTTCTCAGGCTAATGGGCCTAATTACTTAGATATTCACTCTAGCTAAGGTTATTGATGCTGATGTCCATGTGGATTCATACTTTTTGGATTTAATTTTTTCAATATATTAAATTGAAGAATTTTTTAGTGCCTATGGTATCTTTAAGAGTATTGTGCCAGATGCTGGGAGAGAGAAAAAAGTTTAGTTAAGACATGATCCCTACTCACATGGAGTTCTAGCAAGAGGATGAAACACATATACAGATAAATATGATATATACTATTAGCACATTAGAGAAGAGTAAAATAGACTTTTGTGATGTCCTGATGAGTAAAGGTTGTAACCCAACTGAGAGACTTCATGGTAAAACTGAAAATTTAGGTGAGCTTTAAGATGATGCCCAACACACATCACTTACGACCTGCGCAATAGGAGAAAAAACTTGTGTTTTTCATCTTTTTGTTCTGACATCTGTTAAAGGAGTTAGTCTCCAGAGGATCTGTGTATTTCATTGAGTAAAACAAGGAGAATTTTTTATCCACCCATTATATCCTTATGGGTGAACAGTAAGAATGACAACATCTTTATGCTGATCTGGTGACATGCTTAGTGCTTTATTTTTATTTTATTATTCTTTCATGGCATAGGATGAAACTCTTATCCTGTGTATTTGTATTTGAGAGTAGTCTCTGTATTTCAAGTTTAAAGTTACAATGTAAAATCTAAATATTAGGGCATGCAACTTAGATATAAAATACTGGGTTTATATAGAATTTGTCAGACAACTTTTTGCCTCTCCAAATAGTTTGAAAATAAGTAGGAAATCTAGAAATCCAGCATTCTTGAAATAGGATTGATTGAAGATCTATACTGAATAGTAATTGCTTATGTTTTTACATGGCACATTTACGTATCTCATTGGATCACCTTAAAAGTCCTGTGAAGTAGGTAATACAAATATCTCCATTTTAGTAATGAGGGAGGGACCTGATGCTCAGAAAGATAAAATGACTTGCCCAAGGAAACAATACAAGAGTCCAGATCTTTTGGTTCCACTCTCAAATGTTCTTTCCTCTATTTCATGGGACTTTTCCCCTGGAATTATGCCAGTTTTGAGACCTCTACATTGGGATCTTTGGAGTTTTATTGCCTTAAATATAGGAGTAAAATATCTATAATGAATTTATTAAATGAAGCATATCTTGGAATAAAGTAGATTGTCAGTGTTATTAGCCTTGAATAGAAATGTCAGAATTTGAATTGTATCCCATTGAATTGATAGTTATTGTTTAGAGGGGAGGTCAAGTTGAAAAGTTCTTTTAATAATCAGTTCTTTCTTGTAAGTTGTTCAAATTGGATTCATTCATGAATGTAGCCACATTTATTTATTAGGTTAAAAGAGAAGTTAAAAGCCAGAAGAAACTTAGTACTTCTATGAAGTTTAACTCCTACTTTTGGTCATCTTTTAAGTGTTTTGTAGTTTTACATACTCTGAAAGATATTCATTGGTTTGTAAATCAAAGATGTATATCATATAATTTTTGTTTTCTTTAAGCAGGTGTGAACTCAGTAATTATGTGAGACTATAAAATTTATATTGAATACAGATTGTAGGGAGAGAATCTGTAAAAATCATGAAAATCACTACTAGAGTCTAAAGGCATATATTATAATGTAAATATGTGTATATAAATAAAAGATAGATCTTCAGTTCTATACATACGCATATATGTATGAATTTAGGCTCAATTTAAGGAAAAATTTATATTTGTAAACCTATAGCCGTCCTGAAATAGATTGATTATTGGTTGCCTTTGGAAGGTGGTAGAGTTTACTTTCCCCAAGGTCTAAAAGCAGAAACTGAAGATCATTTGTGAGAGTCGTTATAAGAGTTCCTATTAAATTATGGTTTAGGTAACTGCTGAGGTTGCTTCCAATCTGAGACTGATTCTGTATAAAAATAAAACCATACAGAAATTCTACTCTTAGAGAAGAAAGCAAAGGACTGTTCTTTGGAAAATTGGTTAAAATCTTATACTCTCTAGGGGGGCAGCTGGGTAGCTCAGGGGATTGAGAGTCAGGCCTAGAGACAGGAGGTCCTAGGTTCAAATTCAGCCTTAGACACTTCCCAGCTGTGTGACCCTGGGCAAGTCACTTGACCCCCATTGCCCACCCTTACCACTATTCCACCTATGAGTTCAATGCACAGGAGTTAAGGGTTTAAAAAAAAATTTTTTTTTTTAAATTTAAAAAAATCTTATACTCTCTAGAAGCAACTTTCCTTATTGATGATTTTTGTCTTCTCTATCATGAAACCCCATCTGTAGTCAGAATACACAGGCTAGTAAGGTGAGTCACTGCTTTTAGCAGCATCTTGAAAAGTTTACATTTATTGTTTAGATTATGGAGAATAAAAAGGGAATGCTGAAAAATTTTTAATGTAAAATTAGGATGCTTATATATGCTTTTTTGTTGAATACCATTTTAAGTATTAGGCAGAATACTTTTGCAAACAACATAGCAGTCGGAAAAAATACTGTTGTTTTTTCTTTTTTTTTTACAAACTTGAATTAATCAAGTTTTTATACAAATTCAAGTTAACACTAGTAAGATTAAAGTTATTTTATGAAGTCTGGATTTTTAAAAGGAAATATGAATTTACTTTTAATTTTTAAGAAATTTGAAAATATTTAATAAATATTTTACAAGAGGACCATGTTTGTATGCTGAATAAAACTGTATGATGGTGCAGCTTATGAGTAATTAATTTTTTTGGTTGAGTTTTTAAGCAGTTTAATTTGAATGGAAATTTCAAAATGGAATTTGAAGTAAAATATTTAAGCAATTAAAATATTTCAATCGATTTATGTTCTATAAATTTCAAGAATGAAGATTAATCAGGAGGATGGTTTAAGCTTAGTTTTACTTGAATATGATTTGAAAGTGATACACTTGGTTGTCGAACATTCATTTTTAAATGTCTCTTGATTTCATGAAAGATGAAATGATAATAGCTTTTATTAGTACTTTTCCCTATGAAGTGGATAAGTAGTAGGATGAATGATTAAATTTGTGGAAAAGCACAATTTTTGAAGGATGGAAAAAATTATGCATTAGTCTTCATATAGAATGATAAAGTTACACAGGCCACATTTTAAGGCACTTACAGATATGGAGGGGACTTACTAGTTTTTGGCCAACTTGCCCTTTCCTCCAGAATAACAAAGATAGCTTTAAAAAGACAAAGAAGAAAAGGAAATGAGCATTCTCTATTAGTTATCTGACATAAAATAATTGCTTGTCATGGGTAGCTTTGAGATTTTAAGAAGAGAGGTGAGAAATATCATTGAAAAATTGAATTTTATATTAGTGTTTAGATACAGGGTAGAATTAAGACAAAAATAAAGTATGTTAAGATTTGAGGAAGATACAGAAAACTGACAGTTACAATCTTGGCTTCACTATCCAAGAAAGTACTTATTTCTGGAATGATTTAAGAGTTTGTAAGTCCTTGATTGTCTTAGAGAGACAGCTATCAACTTGCCTTGTACATCAAAATTAAATAATTAGGCAAAGTTTATCCATTTAGCATATGTATTTAATAGAGATAGGAACTAGACTGTGATTTCATTGATGAAGGAACTCTTGCGTGAGGAAACTCCAACTCCCTTTTCCCAATTTAATAATCTTCAGAGTTGCTTAGATCCCTGAGAAGTTCAGTGTCTTGCTTAACTTCCCCCCCCCCCCACCTATGATTGATAGAGTTGGAAGAAACCTTAGAGGCCACTAAGTTCAACCTCCATATTTTCAGATGAGGAAACTGAGGAATATAAATGGTTAAGTGACTTATCTAGGGTCTTAACAAAGTATCTAAGGTGTAGCATTTGAAACTCAAGTCCTCTTGATTCCCAGTACCATTTTGCATCTGCCATGCCACACTCATGCATTTTATTAAGGAGGAAAAGATCATTTTTTTGCCTATATACATATTATATTTCTTTATATGGGGAGCTTGATTTTAGCCTTTTAAAGATGATAGCTTTTAAGGCAGATTTATAGATGCAAAAATCAATATTCTGGAGATTGTTAAAATGTCAATGCTTCAGGGTAGTAGTACATATACTATTGATTGATAACTGTAGGGTTTTCTCTCCAGAAAGGCATAAGTACTCTCATTTTCAAGTGTCATTGGAGTGTGCAGTGCTCCAACAGAATGGGCCTCACCTTCAGGGTTACACAGTTAGTACTTGTTAGAGTCAAGGTTTAAACTTAAGTATTCTGATTTCACCACTCTGTGTGACCCTACCACAATATTCTGGGTATAAGAATGTTCATCTAGTTTGGAAAAAATATATAGTGAGCTTCCTCTTTGAAAGTTCAGCCTTTAGAACTTTCAGTGGAGAGGACCTTGGATATTAGCAAAAACTACCCAACAGCCCTTCAAAGAGACAGTAAGAAAATGACTAACCAATTGGCATAGATCCCATAGGTTCTATTGGTTTTTTATAATGATCCTTTGTTGATTTCTCAGGCCATCTCCACTTAAATATCCCAGAGGCATTTCAAGCTCATCATCCCCAAAACAATTCATTATCTTTCTCCACATCACTTTGACATATAATACCTGTTTAGCTAAAACCTTAATCATGTAAGGTAAAACATTCCCTTTAGGATTTAGGATGCTGAAAGTGTCTTAAGATATAGGTCCGAAATTAAGATGCTTTTTTTCCATTAAAAAAGTTAAGTTGACTTAGAAAAAGTTATCAGAAATATTTAACATCCTATTAAAAAGTTTTTTACATAAGAGTTATGATTTTCTGGCATTTGAATATATGATAAAATGGTCCTGAGCTCCAAATTGAAGTAATGAGATGGTTATGTCCATTTCATATAGTACAACTTGATTAGTCTTACTAGCCATATATTCCTCCCCCCCCCCCATAGATTATTGTAGATTTTAAAAAATCATAAATTCACACGTAAGGAAAGGACCTTGGACATAATTTAGTTCAACCATCTAATTTTATTTAAGAATCTGCCTAACCATCACAACTAGATATTCTATAAATCAGGACTCTCGACTTCCTTGTCTAATACTCATTCTACTAACTACAGCATGTTGTTTCTTTTGTGGTATACTAGAACAGTGAATCTTGTTAACATTTCATGGAAGCTACTCTGGAAAATGTTAGTTCCACTAACAAAATGTTAGTGTGTAGCACAGATATATTTATTAAGAACTTATTTAATATTGGCTGAAAATCAAAATTAAGTTGAATTGGAAGAGTAATCATTGTATGTAAGAAAGCTTATTGTTTGTTAATCTAGTATTTGATAGCTTGACTTTTTTAGGGCTACCTAGATATACTCCAGGACTCTACTAGAGACCCATTTCTCTTTTTTGTACATTCTCTCTTGGTTTCATCAGTTATCATCTACACAAATGACTGAAATTTGCATATCAGTTACTCAGTTGTTTCCCCAATACTTAGCACAGTCCTTGGCATACTATAAATGCTTATAAATGCCTTTTTATTATATTCATCCCTTCTGAGCCCCAGTTCCTATTACCAGTTATCTGTATGATATCCCAGAGGTATCTTAAACTTGACATTTTCCAAACAACTCATTTTTTACCCCTTAACCTGCCACTCCTAACTCCTTATTTGTGTGGAGAATACCACCATCCTTCAAGTCACCTAGATTTATAACCTTTAATTTATCCTTTACACTTCTCTTTCTATTTGCTAAGCCCTGTTTCTATTTCCATTATTGCCTTCATCCATCCCCGTCTAGTTACTCCCATAGGCACCATTGTAGTTTAGGTCTTCATTACAATCCCTTTACCTATGCAAATAAGCTCATATTTGGTCCCCCTGGCTTCAGGCTTTTTCTTTCTCTCCAACTTGTTTTCCATGTATCTGCTAAATTGACATTCTTGGAAAACAGTTCTGACCATGTCACAGTTCTGCTTAAGAAGCTTCATTAGTTTCTTGTTGAGCTCCAGGACAAAACATAAACTCCTATTTTTGGTATTTGAAGTTTACTTTGTAATGCCCACTTATTTTCTAGACCAGTGATGGTGAACCTTTTAGAGACCAAGCACCCAAACTGCAACCCTCAAGCTGTGTGTGAGCTACCCCAGACAGGGAATGGAGGAAACACTTCCATTGGGCTTCTGGGCAGAGGGACGGATGATGTGAGAAATGTCCTCAGGCATGATGGAGAGGGGGAGAGGAGCAATCTGTCTGGCCCATGTTACATAGGTTTGCCAACATGGTTCTAGATTGATTTCATGGTAATAAGTATACTAAGCTAAACTGCTTGTGAACACGGTGTTTTGTTTTCCACCTCTGTGCTTTGGCACAGGATCCCCTATTCCTTTCCCTTCTCTTACCCCACCTCCCCTTTGTCTAGACTACTTTCTTTCATTTCTGGCTCTTGGAATCATGGGTGTTTCCTTCAAGGTAAAATGAAGTGCCATCTCTTAGTGATATATTTCCTTATTTTTACCATTTTCCTCACTTTTCAGCCTTGACTCCTAATTACTTTTTTTTTTAAACCCTTGTACTTCGGTGTATTGTCTCATAGGTGGAAGATTGGTAAGGGTGGGCAATGGGGGTCAAGTGACTTGCCCAGGGTCACACAGCTGGGAAGTGGCTGAGGCCGGATTTGAACCTAGGACCTTCCGTCTCTAGGCCTGGCTCTCACTCCACTGAACTACCCAGCTGCCCCTCCTAATTACTTTTTATTTGTTCTTTATTTGTGCTGTACAACTTAGTTTCCTTTGAATAGAATGTAAACTCTTTGAGGGTAAGGACTTATTTGTTTGTACCTTTGTATACTCAGGACCTAGCACAATGCCCTACAAGAGGTAACTTTTTTATGTGTGTGTGTGGTTTTTTTTAATATGATATATTGGTTTTAAGGCAGAAGAGTGATAAGGACTAGGCCATGGGGGTTAAGTGACTTGCCCAAGGTCACACAGCTAGGAAATGTCTGAACCAGATTTGAACCTAGGACCTCCTGTCTGTATGCCTGGCTCTCAATCCAGTGAGCCACCTAGTTGCCCCCAAGAGGTAGCTGTTGTTGGGTGAAGCTTTATGAAATAACTATATTTCATTTATAAGAAAGAAGATATAACAAAATGTACTTTAATAAAAGAGGAAGTTCTTCAATACTAAATGGTACTCTGATTTATTTTATAAAGATTTATCTATTGGACTATTCATTAGGGGAAGCAAAAATATTAAACACTGGCAGTACTTTATCCATCCAAGTTGAATAAACTTGTTTTACTTTAAATGGCATACCTTATTTGAAGTTAGAACTTGACTGAAATCCAAAAAATTATGCCAATCTATATAGCACTAAAGTTTATTTACAGTCCTTCAAAAATCATTGTCTTTGTTCATATTTCACAATCAGAAGGTTTGTTTAACTGGTTGCTGTCCTCATCAGGTGCATATTTGCTTCACCCAATGGTAGCTCTTAAAAACTCTCTCAACCCAATAAATAACTTTGGGGACAAAAATGTAAACAGAAGCACATTTTTAATGTGCCTGGATAATTTTTCAGGCTCTGTCTAATGACTCTTAGATGGAGAACAAGTGTTAACTCAGAAGCAATTTGTTTGCTTTGGTCCATAATAGAAATAAAAGATTGAAGATCTTAGTACCATGAGAAAATATGAAGAAAAGGAAAAATCTGTATGTATGCTATATGAATGCTCAGTACCCCCTGTCCTTAAGTCAACAAGAGCCCTCAACTGTATTTAGTAAATAAAATTATTGTTTACCAGGCACTGTGTTAATAAGTAAGAAAAGCAAAACAAAATCAATCCTAGCCCTCTAGGAGCTCACACTCTTTAGATGTAAGTACTATGTTCTAAATAGAAGATGAAATAACAGCTTTTTTATAGCTCTTTAAAGTTTGAAAACTTTTATATGTATTATTTCATTTTATCCTCATAGTAACTCTGAGAGGTAAGCACAAAATTTTACATAAGAGAATAGTTCTGTGAGAAGTTACGTGATTTGACCACAGTTAGACAACTGAAGTGACAAAGTTGAAGTTTGAAGCTAGGTTTTTCCTGTCTTTAAGACTAGTTGTACTATTTTGTGCTTTTATGGTTTAGTCCTCTTGACATACTTTCAAATTCAGGAGATTATTTTTATTTTTTGAAATGAATAGAGGCCTATATAAGTATTTTATCACGACATTAAAATGTATAAACTTGCATTGTTTCTTTTACAGGTGCAGAATTTGGAAAGGTTTTTTGCCTTGTATGTTTTGTGAAATCTGAGATAGAAGTTAAAGGTCAAATCTTGTCATTTGAAATCTTACATATGGCATGACTTTTAAGGCTCAACATCTATCTACATTTGATGATTCTTTTCTGAATATATAAATATAGATATTTTCTTCTATTTTACTTTTTAAAGTTATAAATGCTTGGGAGGAAGGATTTGGTAGGAACTAATAAATTGAGGGATAAATTTAGAAAAAAAAACAGTGGTCAGGTTAAATGAATGAATCCTACTTCCTTTGATGGCCTAATTTCTGAGTAGGGAGATTTTTTTTTTTTAAGCTAAATTTATGGTCACGATTTTTTTCTTTTATCCTTGATCTGAATTTGTGGTTCCAGTTGTTGAAACTTCATTGCATCTCTATGTGATGAATGATGTTGGTTTTTAAACAATTCAAACTTGAAATTAATCTAAATAGTTAAAAGAACCCATAGTCTTTAAAAAAAACTGTTTTTTTTTTTTTACCTTGCTTTTCCCCCAGTATCTTAAAATGACTTAGAAAAACCTGAAGAAAAAAAGTAGGAGTGAAGTTGGAGTGAGTTAGGAGAACTGGGTAATTCAATGGATTTTGATGCATTATTTTTGCAGTTGTAACCTATAAATGGGGACATGAATATTGGCATTAAATTTTTAAATAGCCACATTTTTCTGTCCAAGTATTGTCAATTAAATGCAATGTAAAATATAGCATTTAGAAATGGTAATTTTTAAGTATATGCGTTCGGTAACCAAAGTTGTCATTTTAATCATTAGGTAATGTTGAGTTTGTATTTTATCTTGTGTTGTGGCCTAGATGATTACACAGCAAAAATAGGTTTTAAATGTTAGAGTTTAAATTGTTACGTCATGCTGTATTCCTGATTATTCTTTGTGGTACTGAGCTGTGTAATGAGACTTTAGCACCTTTGCATCTATCTTTCTTGGTCTTTAAATGACAGGTTTATAGAAAAAAAAGTTGTCACTTGAAGGTATCCTTTATTTCTTAGGGTTACATTTTTTTTTTTAGTTTTGTTTTTTTTTAAACCCTTGTACTTCAGTGTATTGTCTCATAGGTGGAAGATTGGTAAGGGTGGGCAATGGGGGTCAAGTGACTTGCCCAGGGTCACACAGCTGGGAAGTGGCTGAGGCCGGATTTGAACCTAGGACCTTCCGTCTCTAGGCCTGGCTCTCACTCCACTGAGCTACCCAGCTGCCCCCTTAGGGTTACATTTTTACCATCTTCTTGGATGTGAACAGCATTAACGTGTAACGATGAGTTGTACAGTGTAACTAGTTTTATGGTTATCTTCTTGCTTCCAGATTGAAATTGTAATTTAATTTTTTTATATGTCCATCGCACATATGTGCATGCAGACACAGAAAACTTTAAAGGAAAAATAAGGAGAATTTAAGCATATTTTCAAAAACAAAAAATTGTTGCCAATTTGTAGTGCTACATTTTCAAAAATACAAAATTGTTGCCAATTTGTAGTGCTACATAACATATATGTAATAGTTAAATTTTATCCTCCAAAATGAAAAGTGTTATATAATACTGCAAAAGATTTTTTTATCAGTGTAGATACTCACTTCAGCAATACAGATTGCATTGCCCTTGTCACTCTCATCAGTTGCTTTGGTCAAAAATCTATTATGGTGGGGGCAGCTGGGTAGCTCAGTGGATTGAGAGCCAGGCCTAGAGACGGAAGGTCCTAGGTTCAAATCTGGCCTCAGACACTTCCCAGCTGTGTGACCCTGGGCAAGTCACTTAACCCCATTGCCTACCCTTACCACTCTAATGCCTTGAAGCAATGCAATACACAGTATTGACTCCAGGGCGGAAGGTAAGGGTTTAAAAAAAAAAATCTATTATGGCCAATGTTTTTGGTGATGATCCTCTTCAAACGTGACCAGAAAGGAAAGAAGGAAAATAAGCATTTATTTCTGACTGACCTACTATGTGCCAGGTATTGTGCTAAGAGCTTTATTGATAACATCTCAGCCTGCTCTTTGAATATTATTTGTCACAGGATCCACTCAGAGCTTGAAAGGCTTCTTACCTTGTTTTCCACTGGCAAAAACTTGGCCCTCAAGATTTAATGATCACTCTTGCTGGAATTTATCTGTTTACTTATTTATAAGAATTTGGTGGAGTGGCACATCTTTCCAGAATACTTGTAATAAAGTGATTCATAACATTTAGATTCCATAATATAATCAGTTTGAGAACTTTCATACATGTAAAATTGATTCGTGTTAACATGCAATATACCTCCCTAAAATTGTAATTTACTCTTTTGTAAAGAACTTATCGGTGGTTTTGACTCGAGTAACAAAACAGTGAATTGTTGGAAAACTACTCATGATTCAGTGTTGATAGGCATTTTCTCCTTCAGATTTTTTTTCCTGTTATTAGGTTCACTAAAAAAAGTCAGAATTCTTAGGTAATAGAAGGTTGCATAGCAAACTAATTTCCTTAAATTTATTTTTTAAAAATACAAATCTCTTGAAATTCAATGTGGTATAAAATGCCTTGAATATTTATCAAGAGAGCATCTCCAAGAAAAGCAATTATGTAGCCTGTGTGATATTCTGTAAGCAAAATTTACTGGTAAATATAGCTTATTACATTTGCCCTTGCTTGCTTTTTTACTTTTAGCTTTATGTTGATATTAGAAATAGAAGAGTTTAGAAAAATAATATAGTTCATTTCCCTTTATTACAATTGAGAAGGGTGGAGTGGCAAAAGGCTTTTCCAAAATCACATAAGTAGAACCTCAGGTAGGTCTATTTCTGAATCCTGGTTTTTTTTTCCCCTGCCATATGACTTTATCATCTCATATCCAAAGTTTTGGAATTGTAAGGGACCTTCACTGTTATAAGTCCAGCCCACTCATTTTACAGATAAGGAAATTGAGAACCTGAGAGGTTTGATGATTTGTCCAAAGTCATAAATTGTTATCCTACAGAAACTTGGTAAATTAATCTTATTAAGTTGAAAGAGATTTTCTAAAAGTTGTTTTAGAGAACAAGAAAAAGAATTCTGATTGTTTTCCCCTCTTACAAATTCCTGTCAAATATCTTTTCATGATCCTGTCATATCTCAGAATTCTAGGTATAAAATTTAACAGTGTCACTGGGGTGGACTGATTGGTGCAATGCTATGCTTTTGGTAATATAATATACTTTACTTAAAGGATTTTGGCATGATTATTCAGAACTGAAGTATATATGTGCAATCAATAAAACAATATTTTTTCAGTTACATATCAGCCTAAACCATAAATTGACAGCCTCAGTTTTTAGGACTAGAATTGAGCCTGTGCTCCATCTGCTGGTACCAAAGGAGCAAAGCAGACTATAATATATTCATATA
Organism: Gracilinanus agilis; assembly: GCF_016433145.1. NCBI lineage: Eukaryota > Metazoa > Chordata > Mammalia > Didelphimorphia > Didelphidae > Gracilinanus > Gracilinanus agilis. The sequence goes on along the minus strand of NC_058131.1, from coordinate 402,661,439 downwards.
GGGTTTTAATGGTTGATGCACCTGTTAGCCAGGGGCAAATACAAAGTATGTGTGTGGGTCATTGAGTGTGGAGTTAGGGTCCCCATGAAGAAGACATTTTGGGGCATGTTTACTTATTTCATTGTTATTAATTAATAGTTTATCGTGTTTTCAGCTGTTGTTGAAGAACTATTGAAGAACCTGTTTCTTTTGCAAGTCCATTAAAAATTATTTTTTTTGAGTAATGAGAATATAGGTTCTATCCTCATTGTCTTTTGAGAAAGGGTGGAAAAGACAGAAGGATTGAAATGTATATTTCTTGTTGGCCTTTTGGATTTATGTAGGCATTTTTTCATTTGGTACAGCTCTGTGACTAGGAGCTGTTATCCTCCCTTTAGTATGAAGGAAGGAACAAGTTCAGAAAGGTTTAAGTAACTCACCCAAAGTCAAATATAAACTCTTTGTCCTTTTATGATAAATTCTGCAGGTAATGTGCTAATGGGATTGAATGTTATCGTTGTTGTTATCCTTCTACCATTGCCAAACTTAAGCCTTGAAAGAGCTTCTCACTAGGACCTCATTTAGAATGAATTTTAGAACTGTAAGAGACATTAAAAAGCCATGCTGTCTAACTCCCTCACTTTACAGATGAGACATTTGAAACCTGATGAGGTCAAGTTATTTACCCAGGGTTGCCGAACTAGTTAGGGTGTAGTCTTCCTGACTCCTAGTTCTTTTGACTATTCTTAGGGTTTTGCTAGTACACACTGAAAGTATAGACCATTTTCATTAACAAAATAAAAGGACAAAACCTGGTGAATAAATGAATTTTTTTTCTTTCTTAAGGTCTCAATCTCCATTCCTTCAGAAATTTTTCATATGTGAAAAAAGTTTGATCTTCATAAGGATAACCTGTGAAAAGAATTATATACATACATACATATACACACATATGTTTAATTCTAAATAGGAGATGGTAATTCTATACTTCATTAGCCATGACATGATCAAGTAATGAGAGAAATGTAAGTTTAGATATTTAAAGCACCAAATAAAATTATATACATCCAATTTAAATCAGTCAAGCATTTATTCAATGCTTATAGTTCAGCCCTGTACTAAGTAAAGAGAATATGGGAGCGGGAGGGGGATGAAGAAGCAAAAACATTTTGTCTCTTGCCTTCAAAGAGCTTGCAGTGGGGGGAAGTGACATGTAAAAAGGTTCATACCTGATTCATATTGATAAGTGGAAGGTAACTTTTGAGAGTAATGCTCTAGTGGCTGAGGGGGGCCGGAGAAAGACTTCCAGCAAGAAGTTTGAATTTTAGCTGTCTTGAAGGAAGTTGGAGGTTTTAAGAGGCAGAAATTGAGAGAATTTAGCATCCCAGGTATAAGGAAAAGGCAAGGAAATTGGAGATATAGAGTGTTGTGTATGAGGACTAGCAAGTAGGATCAATTAAGTCAATAAACATTTATAAATTGCCTGCTATGTGCCTGGCACCATGCTATATCCTGGTAAAAGGTAAAAGAAAGTAAGGTAAAAAGAAAGGTAAAATAGTCCCTGTTCTCTTGGAAGAGATCAGGAAAAGCTTCACGTAGAAGGTGGCTTCTAGCCAAGACTTAAAGGAAGCCAGAAAAACCAGGCTGTGGACATAAGAAGGGAGAACATTATATTCCTGGGGGCAATTAGGGTAATTGCCTAGAATAGGAAGATGGAATATCTTGTATGAGGAATAGCAAGGAAGCCGCCAATGCCACTGAATGGAAGAGTATGTTAACAAGACTGGAAAGGTGGGAGGGAGGTTATGAAAGTCTTTAAATGCTAAGTAGAGAATTTTATATTTGATCCTGGAAAGTGAATGGGAGCCACTGGAGTTTATTGAGTAAGGGAGTTAACATGGTTAAACCTGTACTTTAGGAAGATCACTTTGACAGCTGAATTGAGAGAATGGAAAAGATTTGAGGCAGATAAACCAACAAGCAGGCTATTCCAGTATTCCAGGTTCAGGGTGATTGGGAGGAAGGGAGACCTACATCAGGGTGATTGTAGTGTCAAGAGAAGAGAAAGGAGACATTTTGAGAGATATTAAAATCAGCAGATCTTGGCAATGGTCTCGATATGGGGAAAGTAGTGACAGAGAGTGAGAAATGGAGGATGATGCTTGGGTTGTAGGCCTGGGTGGTTGTGTGTCCTAGACAGTAATTAAGAATTTTAAAAGGGGGTTGGGTGCTATTTTGGGAAAAAGATAATGAGTGGAGGCAGCTAGGTGGCTTAGTGGATTGAGAGTCAGGTCTAGAAACAGGAGGTCCTAGGTTCAAATCTGTCCTCAGACACTTCCTAGCTGTGAAACCCTGGTCAAGTTCCTTAAATCCCCATTGTCTAGTCCTTATTGCTCTTCTGCCTTGGAACCAATACACGGTATTGATTGTAAGACAAAAAATAAGGTGTTTTTTTTTTTTTAATTCATATCCCAAGGGTTTTGCACATAATAAGTACTTAGTAAATATTTCTAAAATTTAAAATACAAAACAGATTTTTAATCATTCAGCTATATTAGGCTTTAAGTATATTGTTGTGTAATTAAAAGTTATTATTTTATGTTTTTTTTAAAAATAGTTTCTTAATTTGGTTTTATTTTCAAATCTACATTCTTTCTCTCCCACTTCCCTAAAATTTTAAATGCATTTTCTAGTTCATTAGGTTCTCTCTTCTCCCCACCCTCTCTCCTGCATAGGTATTTTGTCTTATCTGCTCTTTTATGTCAAACTGCCAGTGTCTAAAAAATTATATTTAAGAATTTGACAGAATACAATATGTGCTCAAAATTCATAGTTGATGATTTCTTTCTTATTTAGAAGTATTTTTTAAGTTGCTTATTGATTCAGTTGCCATAGCATCTCTGGAATCTATCCTATTCCCTCCATTTACTTTACCCAGTATCCTGTTTCAGGTTCCTATAATCTCTCAAAATGTTATTGTAGTTTTTAATCTAATCCATTGTCCACACAGAGCTGCCAGATTGACGGGTTCTTTTTTTTTTTTTTAAACCCTTGCCTTCTATCTTAGAATCAATACTGTATATTGGTTCCAAGGCAGAAGAGAGCAGTAAGGGGTAGGCAATGGGGGTTAAGTGACTTGCCCAGGGTCACACAGCTAGGAAGCGTCTGAGGTCAGATTTGAACCTAGGATGGTGATGGCAAACCTATGACATGTATGTCAGCACTGACACATAGCCATTTTCGATGACATGCAGCCGCATACGGACACATACAGAGAAGTATGGGATCACATGCCGAGGATTAAACATTTGCTGTAGTATAGACCCTCTGTGCACTATAGATGACAATTCTACCTATATTGATTTACCTATTTTGGTTTATTAAATACAGTTATGTATTACAATTAAACATTTTTGTTACTTAAATTATAAATATCGTAAAATTATGGTTTTCTTCTCAAAGTGACACACCACCTGAGACATGCTTGTTTTTTTTTTTTTTGGTGAATTTTGACACACCAAGCTCAAAAGGTTGTCCATCACTGACCTAGGATCTTCCATCACTAGGTACTGAGCTACCAGCTGCCCCCTGAAATTGACATTTTTTAAGACACAGTTCAGTCTATATCACTTCTGTTAAGAAATCCTTATGGCTCTTTATACTCTAGGTTAAAATACAATTTTTTCTCTTTGGTCCTTCACAGTCTGGCTTCAGTCTGCCTTAATTAGGCGTATTGCATATAACTACTCTTTTTGCACTCTAAATTCCAGGCAAATTGGCTTACTTACTAATGTTCCCTGTACAAGACATTCCATCTCTTGCTGAGCCTTTTTGCACAGACTTTTCCCCCATTCCAGGAGTGTACTCTCTCTTTGCCTTTCCCTCTTTGATCCTTATGATAAATCTTTTAGTTTCCTCCAAGGTTTAGCTCAAGTGTTATTTATTTATGAGTTTTCCTGATTTTATACACACATAGACACCCCACCACATATGTCCCATGGTACTCTTGACTTATCCATGCAATGCTATTTCCATTCATATCCAGTCATTGAATTCTAGCAACTCTAATCCCCAGAATCAAATATCAATTCTTTTGTTTGGCACTTAAAACTATTACATAACCCGGCCCTATTCTGCCTTTCCAATTTTCTTATACTTTCATCTACTCTGTGAATTCTAAGTTCAGCAATATTGGCCTACGTATGTAATTCCTTAAATATGTTATTTTCCATTTTCCTCTCTTTGCTGACCTCCAACCTGGAAATCTCTACTTCCTCACCTCCTCTCCATCTTAGTTTCTCTGTCTTTTAAAATCCTGCCTACTATTGGAGGGTTTTCTCAGTTCCCCTAACTCTGAAGCTCTTAACCTTTTTTTAAAATAATGGACCCTTTTAGCATTTTGTCCCCAATGGGACCCTTTTTTATAATGTATAAATTAAATAGATAAGATTAAAAAGGAAACCAATTATATTGAAAAAATTTTTAAGAACTTCATGAACCCAGGTTAAGACTCCCAGCTTTAGCTGTTATTGCCTCCTATCTATTCTGAATATATCTTGTGTACCTATAGTTTGTTTTGTATATGATGAGATGAAAGGTCCTAGAGGGTGAGGACTGTTTCTGTCTTTCATTATATTCCTAGCACCTAGCACAGTTTCTGACACATGGCAAATATTTAATAAATGCTTGTTGACTGACAAATTGACTTACATATTACCTTATTTGGACTTCACAACTACCCTTTGAAATAGGCAAAGTACATACTACCTTTTACAGTTGGGAAACTGAGACATCCAAGAACTTAACCTATGGTTGGTCATATAACATTCTTATAAAGGAGGCATAACTACAACCAAATGATCCTTCTATATCAAACTGCTGCTTGTCACGACCCAGATTTACATGACCTTCAAAATATAAGAATATTATGTTCAGTAAACTTTTGTTAAAAGTCATGCTTTTCTAAATGGCTTATGCTCAGACACCTTGAAGGAAAGTGTTTTCTTAATACTCTCTTTCTGTGTACTTTTTCTATATAAATAATACATACTCCCCAAAGGCTCTATCCTATCTGTCCTCTTCTCCCTTCCCATCTTTCTTTAATTTATCCTTATCCTCCGCAATTATTTCTGTTCTCTTAGCTCCAGTTACCTGCTATGCAAATGATTCCCACATTTCAATCTACCCAGCTTCAGTATTGCTAGCTGCCAATCTACATCCTGGATGATCTAACAACATTTCAAACTCAATATAAAGTCTGACTCATTATCTTCCTTTTCTATTCCCTTATCTTTCCTTCTCTTCCTGTTTTCCCTATTTCTGTCATTGGCATCACCATTCTCCCAGTCACATTCAAAACTTTGAAGTCATCTTTGATTCCTTCCTTTTCCTTGTTCCCTTATATTCATCTCCTATTATCCTCATTCAACAAGTATTAAGTTCCTACTTTGTGCTGTGTTAAGCTGTTGGTACAAATACAAAAAATGAAACAATCCTTATTTACAAGGAGCCTAATATTATAAGGATGAAATAAAATAATATAGGTAAACTTTTCAAAACGTAAAGTGCTTCATGTTAGTTATTATTTTAGTAGTTGCAGAACCTAGCCCATTTCATCTTTATAGTGTATCTTGTATCCATTCCTTTTCTATTTCTATCATCCTTTGATCCCTCTTAAAGTATTTTCCAAACTATTCTCCCCAATTCCCCAATATGAATGCCTTCCCTTTCTAATCTATCTCACATTCTGCTGCCACTATAGATTTAAAACTCAAAGATATCCTACCACTCCCACTCCCACCCCTTTAGCTTGACTTATTAGGAGACTAAGGTTCAAAGAGGTTGACTGACTTGCCCAAAGTAATCCAATTTGAATTTGGGTTCTCTTAACTCCAAATCTAGTCCACTTTCCACTATTCTTTGCTGTCTGCCAACATCATCCTTATGCAAAGTTTGATCATTTCTTATCCTTATCAATAGGATCAATCAATATCAAACTCTCCTTATCAATAACTTTTATTTGTTCCTCATTGCCTACATTTAAAACTTGCAACAGTCTCATTTTCACTCTAGCTCCAGTCTATCATTTATCTCCCACTTCCCTATAGTTTCTCAGTTTATTAGCCAATTAGAACCATTCTTTGTTCCTGAATATGTTTCTATACTCATGTTATTCCCTCTGCTGGGATTGTAAAATGATTGTTGGTAACATTTGCCACAGAAGGCAGAAACAGGCATTTATTAAGCATTTACTATAGTCTAATAAGCACATGTGCTTAAATGAAATGCATGACTTCCTTGGATACCCTAGCTTGAAACGATTGCTTCTTCCTTTGAACTTCTGTTGTACTATGATAATACTTCGGGCATCATTTATGTCCTACCTCGTACTTATTTATATAGTTGTTTTATTGCTGTTAGATTGTAAACTCTCTTAGGACAGAGAGGCCATGTATACATGTAATTTTTGTATAAATGTATACATAAGAAACTTAGGGAGATAAGTGATGAGAACTAGACTTGTAGTCAAGAGAGATGGGTTCAAATCCAAACTCTAACATTTTATACAAAGTATGACCATGGACAAGCCATTTAATCTCTCTGAATTGCAGTTTCTTGTCTGTAAAATTGAAATATCTATTAGTATCTAGTTCTTAGGGTTGTTGTAAGAGCTAAGTGGGATAATGTATGTAAAATGCTTTACTATAAAGTGTAAATACTTTAAGGTGCTATATAAACCATCAATTTCTATTATTTATATACCCTACATAGGTCTTTGTATAGTACCATGATATATAATAAATTATTATGAAGTTGAATTTGCTTAATTTCCATCAATAAGGATTTAGGGACAGTGCCTCTTTGTAATTACTTTTTCAGGTTATTGTGAGGATCAATTAAAATTATATATGTATAACTTTTCAAACTAGAATGCTCTGTGTAAGAGTTATCTATTACTATTGTTAGTTGGAGTTCAAATCAAGGAAAGAAATTAAAAAATAGACACTTCCCTCAAGGGACTCACATTCTATAGAAATATAACCTTGACTTGGGAGGGGGACAGGGGCAGGGTATTCTATAGTGTTAAAATGTTTAAATTCCCATAGGGTGCCAAATTAGTACATCTAATTTTTTGTCTAAAATGAGAACTGTACCTAAATACAGCCTTTAGTAGTAATGATAAGAGTTGATAATACAGTTTTTTTTAAATTTAGTTTGTTTGCAATACTGTTCAGTCTGTCCTCAGAATTGACAAGGTAGTCTACCAGAAGATGCACAGCTCTCTTTATGTTCCTTTAACAAGCTCTTTGTTGTGCAAGAAGTTACCATGCAAGGTCATTTTGACTACTGGTAAGCTACATTTATCCTACTGGCTCAGATCCAAAATGAAGTTCTTTGTCATCAATAATTACATCTTAAAGAAACAACATTGCAACATAGTACGTGGTTTAATGTCAGTAGTTTTGAAGTTAAAGATTGGTATATAAGATTGTTGTATTTCCCAGATGGTTCAGAGCTAGACAATTCCCAAACCATTTGATGCTTACTTTACCATCTCTTATGGGCTCTATTTTTAATGGTAGGCTATCAGCCATTTTGGTATTCATTATTACTTATGAATCATAAATCATACAGAGCAGATGCTATTTCTTATACACCACTGAAATTAAAATTGTGATATTCAGAAGAAGAGGAATAATTTTGGAATTATCCAAAGCACAAGTTATGAATTATAGATCTTAACTTTGTTCTCGTCCCTTTTTGCATTTGCTGTTTGTCTTTTTAAGTTCCTCCTTACCTAAAAATTTCCTGCTTTTCTAGTCTTTCACTTTTCTTCTCTCTACATACTCCAGCCTTACTGGCCTACCTTCTTGCACATAATACTTCATATCTGTCTCTTTGTATTTGCACTGATTGTTGATATCCCTGGAAATGCTCTGTCTTCTTACCTCCATTTCCTAGAATTTCTTTTTTCTGAGACCCAGTTTAAATGTCACCTTCTCTCCTTTCCCTCCTCTGTGGTCAGAGCCTTCCCCTCTCAGGTTAACATCCATTCACTCTGGCATATACATATTTATTTTCTTGTTATCTCCCCTCTTTGAGGACACAGATTATTTTTATGTAGCATCGTTTCTGGAACATAGTAAGTACTTAAATAAATACTTATTGACTATCACCAGTAGGATAGATCCAGGGAAGAGGCCAGTCAGTTAAAACTGCTTGTCATAGGTATAGTCAATTCTGCTGTAATGCTTTTTTATGTGCGAATTTCTTCCAATGAAATTGATATATTAGGGAAATTTTTTTAGCTTAATGCAAATTTCAAGTTGCCTTGTACAAGATTTCTTATGCTGAAAACTACCGCTTCACAGTATACACAAGCTGCTACCCTTCCATCTCTTCCTTCCACAAACAAACTTCAGAGCCTTTGTTAAGGCAAAGTGCCATATTTTCATTTTAGTTCAGTAAACATTTATTAAGCTTCAGCTGTGTGCTAGCATGGTACTAAGCACCAGGGATACAAAAAGAGGCAAAAGACAGCCCTTGTCCTCAAGGAACTTAAGTCTAATGGAGGAGATAGCATGCAAACAAATAAATACAAAGTAAGCTATATTCAAGATAAATAGGAAATAATTGAGAGGGAAGACACTGCAATTAAGAGGTATTAAGTAAGACTTCCTCTAGAACAGGGGTCGGCAACCTTTTTGGCTGTGAGACATAAACGCCACATTTTTTAAAATGTAATTTTGTGAGAGCCGTACAGTGCTCACAGTGCGTGCTCCTGTAACAGCGCCTGAAAAAAAATTGACTTTATGGCTCCTGTAGAAAGAGCCATACGTTGCCGACCCCTGCTCTAGAAGGTAGGATTTTAGTTGGGACTTAAAGGAAGCCAGGGAGGTCAGTAGTGTGAGGATGGAGGAGGGGAGAGCATTCCAGGTATGGAGGACAGCTGGAGAAAATGCCTGGAAAATTTCTGGTTCAGTTTGAGCTGTGGGCAGAGGAGGACTGGTCCAGATCTCTGTTTTCCCTTTCACATGGGCCTACTGCCAGAGTTTCCACCTTCCCAACCTGCTCTAGATTTGGGGATATGAGAGTATGGGCAAAGTAACAACCCAAGACTGTAGCTGGAAGCCAAGGATTATCCCATTATTTATTATAATATTTATTTATTTATTAATTAACTGATACAGTGATGGGCAAACTTTTTAAAGAGGGGACGGGGCCAAAGGAAAGGAAATGCTCATCTGTCGGTCTGTTTTTAAGGCATCTCTTTCAAAGTTTCATTGTATTGTATCCTACTCATTGTATTCATCAGATTAGGAATAATGTGGCCAGTCTGGATAGAACATTGTGGGGGGGGGGGCAATCTGGCCCGTGGGCCATAGTTTGCCCATCACTGGTTTAATGTGTTTTAACTATACTATTGTTATTAGGTTCTTAATCTTTTTTTTAATGTGTCTCCTAAGGAGGTTTTTGGCCATTGTACCCCTAACCCATTTTCTCCATAAGCCCTATGATTTTTATTGCTTGATTTTGCCTAATACAACACTTTTGGAGAACACATATTACTCGACTTTATATTAGACATTTTTTACTAACTTGTAATAAGGAATGGATTAAAATCATAACTTAGTAGACATCAAATCAGCCTTACCAGGAAATACGGGAAATATCAGATAACTATATTTTAAAGAAAGCTGGTTCTTTAAGATACCTTCATGAAGTTACTTTCTCTTTGTGGACCTTTTTGTACCAGTGATCTAAAACAGGATAGATTTATGAAATTTATAATGTATAACTTATATACACAAGTAGTACAAATTATAATTTACTTAAAATAGAGCAACAAGTTTTATGTTAAAATAAATGTACTTGTTTTCTAGAGGTAATCAAATTATCTGATAACATTTGACTAGTGTCTTAAATTTTCTTATTGATTTGCATTTGTATTGAAGAAAATGCCCATTTGATTTATTTTAATTTATGAATCTATGAGGTTTGTTCATTTCCTTAAGTATATTGATGCCATGTCTGTAAAGACCTTAGGTAAGGGATTCTTTACCTGAGAGCCATGTTTCCCCACCTCCCTGTCCCCATGGGCCTCTGGATAGGTTTTAGGGAGTTTCTGTGACTTTGTATGGGGAAAAATTACATATTTGCTTTTATTAATCTCTAACTGAAGACAAATAAGATAGATTTTGTGGTCTCTTAAGGTTTCTTTCCCCATGAGTCTACCATTTCTTCCTTCTCCCCCTCCCCCCATCTCTTCTTAAACTCCAAGTTTAACAGAAATGTCAGAAAATCATTCTAGAGATATATTATGGCTTTTATAAAATCTGTTTAATGAAACTTGAATCTTTCATTCTCAAATAGGTTGAGTCATTTATTTTGGACCAAGAAGATCTGGATAACCCAGTGCTTAAAACAACATCAGAGTTATTCTTATCGAGTGCAGCAGAAGGGACAGATTTACGCACAGTGGATCCAGAGACGCAAGCAAGATTAGAAGCATTGTTGGAAGCAGCAGGTACTTTATATGTATTCTCATGTTATCCTTGCCAAGTGTTTTTTCACTTTATGTGCATATAAACTATTTGCCATCTATATAGACTCAATTAAACTTTTCCAATCATAAAGAATTTGTTCAGTTTTATTAACTTGAACATAGAAACTGTTTTAGGTTTGAAAACGGATAGGTAATATGAAACTTTTGAATAGCTTAAATTGCAGTTAGTGGTTTTAGGGTTTACCTTTTTTTAGTAGTAGTAATATAAAATGCCATTATACTAATGGCAAACTCCTTTGCTTGCTACACTTCATGAAATAAAAATAATGCGAAAGATAATTCTCATTAAATTTGAGAATCCTTGACTGATTTATGGAATCATCCTACATGTTTCTGTGTTATCAGATTATACAGTGATATTTCCCTTAGAAGAAATAGTTCCGTATAAACCAAAATTTTTATAGTTCTATAAGTGATGTGTAAGTGTAAGCAAAAGAAAAAAAGAAATAGTTTAAAATACAATGAACAAGAATATTCAGGAACACGAGTTTATCTTCAGACTTTAAAGCATATTACAAAACATATCAAAATTCTCAGGTTTGGTTAAAGAGAGAGACAGGCAGATAAACCCATGGAACAGAATAGAGATTTCAGACATAAAAACAAAATATACTTAAAGATTAATGTTTAATTAGCCTATAGAAAATAAAAACTAGGGAAAGGATTAATCTTTTAATAAATATTTAGAAAAGTGGTTAGCAATATGATTAGAAAATAGATTTAGTCTCATAGCTCACATATACCAGAATAAAATCCATATAGCTTAAATTACTTTAGTATTGTTTAAAAACCTATGAACAAAAATAGAAGAAAATAGAATGGCATAGCTACATCACTTCTGGGAGGAAGGTAAGTTTCTATTTATTAAATGGGGGGAATTATTGGGGACAAGATAAATGGGCTTCATTATATTAAAAAAACCTTTATGTTAGAAAAATAATATATCAAAAATTTGTGGCAAATGTAGCCAAAACCCTCAAAATTTTAGAAGAACTATATGAAGTATTCAAAGGAAAGACTAAGTCTGTAATGCATACCAAGTCAAAGGATAGGAACAGACATTTTACAAAAGAGGAGTGATAAATGGGCCTTTTTTTTAACCATTTGAAAAAATTGTCAATCTTAACAAAGAAATGAAAATTGAAATAGCTTTGAAGCATTACTTTAAGCCCATTTAATTTTTTTTAATTCATTGCTGACATTGTGAGAAATAAATACACATATTATGGATGAAATTATAAGCTGAATTTTTTTTCAAGCAATCTAATAGTAGTCCACAAAAGTTATAGAAATAACATTAGTTCATTCCATTGTCGTGAATGTAGCCCTAGAATGTTCTTTAAAAAGAAAAAGTCTGTTCAGATATATTTGTCAGCATTATCTGTCATGAAAAAACTAATATGTGTGTATGTGTGTCTACATATATGTCCAATAATAGGAATATGGAAATAGCTGAGTATATTGTTATGTTAATGTAATAGAATAATATAACTCTTAATAAGATAGTTACTATGAGGAATATAAAGAATTTAGAAAGACCTTGATGAAATAATAGAGTAAAAAAATTAAAGACAGAAGAATAGATTGTATTCTAAAGCTGTGATTATATAAGATGAAAGTGTACAGAAATGGATGAACAAATGATGATGGAAGCTTATAGAGAGAGAAATTTCCAACAAGCTTTTTTTTATGTCTTATATGTCAGAGTTTATTGTTTCAAATATAAATAGTTGGAAAACAAATAGAATTGCTTTTATTAATGTCAGTTTTATCACAAACAATAAAAAAAATACACAGGACTCTGTAAACTACCAAAAAGTCCCACAACCCTTAAAAGTGTGAGACAAGGCAAAAAGAAAAATATATTAAATGTATGAAGCATGCTTCCTAAAGACAGTGCACACTTACCAGTTTTGACTGCATTTAAGCAACTCTCCTTGATTATTTACTGTGAGACAAAAAAGTCTTTTATGCCCATGCCCTTTACACAACCTTCAATAGCCTCATTTTGATATATTTTCTTTTAAAGAAAGGATATGACCTTGTGAACAAGAAGAATTTAATATTAGTTTTAAACTTATAGTTTATTATCTCTTTTAAAGAGCTCCTAGATAATCATAGTGATTGCTCTAGGTATACTCCACCATAATGTCTTTAATTCCTTGAAAATAAACTTTTAGGTGAAATGGCATTACAGAGGGCAATCATTTGCATGGAAACAACTTTTTAAAAATAGGCAATTCATTCATTCAAAACTATTTTTATAAGGATTTCACAACTTTACATTAGACTTTGGTTATATATTGTGAAATATTATTTGTCGGTAAAACCTTATGGAAAAAGAAAACACTTCAGTTTTCCAGTATAAGATATATAATGCTAGGCTTGTCAGAAGAACTAAGTTCAAATCCCAGCTCCAGAATTTAATAGTTATGTTATTGGGCAGGTTACTTAACTTTTTTGTGTGTTTCAAGCCCCTCATTTTTCAAATAGTGGTAATATTTGTATGATTTACAGTACAAAGTCCTTGGGGGGTGGGGGAAGAGCTTTATTAATATTAAGATACTGATAAACAACACAATACTTGACTTGACCAAATAATGATGAGGCATACGTAAGAAATGAAGGGCAAATTTTAGGGACATTTTCACAAGATTATTGGAAATGAGTAAATATTAAAATGTGCATTTGTTTAGAATCTTATTTATTAGCTCTTTATAATTATGGAAAAGCACAGGCAAAATTGTAGCAAGATTGACTTCCTGATGGATGTTTCTTTATGTGGATGGCTCGAAATTAGATCTTTAAAACTAGATTGAATAGAGCATTTGCATTTGATTTATTACTATATTTGGGTTTTGGCTTAGCTAAACAAATTTAAATTAGAAAAGATTTGTAGTACCTTTTCATATCTACTATAACAAACTACAAGTAAAATTGCTTGGTGTAATTCTTGCTTTTTCACATAAATTGAGGATAAATGTGAGGCTTTTAATAAATGAAAACTTCATCTTTTTTTAATAGAATGATTTTTAAACACTAACTATGAGGTGGGATCTAGCTAACAAAGAATTACTATTAATAAATCTAACAATGTAGCCCATCAAAAGTAAGAGTAAGAATTTTTTCAAAGGTGATTGAAGTCATCAGATTGTGACTCCTTTTCCATACAGAAAAAAGTTTTGTAAGTCTAGAAAATGGTTTTATAATTAGTGCTTTTCAGTTTGTCCTTTGGTATAGTATTTAAATATTTCTCACAGAGCTGATCTTAGATTAAAGATATCATTCTTGAGTCTTGTTTTAAAAAGATCTAATTATTGAGGTTCTAAAAGATCCCTTTTAATGAAGCATTTTTACAGAAAGGCCATCTCATGGAGTTAACTGATATAATTATCATTCATTATTATGGACTATGTAGGAAAATGTTTCTGTCCTAGTTCTGCCTTTTTGCCCAAGTTTATATCTTGTCAAGTTGATGCTGAATCCTATTAAGAAGTAGGTGACTTTGCATGATGTTGCTTTGTGCTTGGGAACATTTATCTTTCCTTTGATATGTAATTAGTAGATTTTATTTATTGGGACCGGGGTGGAGAACAGCTTTATACTGCCTATCTGTGAAGGTAGATCAAGTTTTGACTGAACTCCAGTGATGGAGATCTAGGGACATACAATTAGAATCATATCTCTTTGGGAACAGTCATACCTATCTGGAAAGTTCCTAGGAAGCCAGATCAACTTTTAGGTTAACCCTAGTGAGATTCAGGGCTTCTCTAGGGTGGAAATGGGAATTTCATTCATCTCAGACTGAATCCAGGGAACCAAAAAACTTTTGCTTTTCCTACTTTTTTGGTTATAATCTCAGAATTGGGCTAGATATAATACCTTCATAATTCACCTTTTAGTAAGAGGTGCTGCTCTGTTATTTTGGTGCATGAGTCAGAACTCATGAGATCATTTAGTAACTTGCTCACTTGTGTGATGATTTTTGTTTCTTATTCAGAATGTTAAGCAGAATCTTGAGGAGTTTTTTTTGAAGGCATATAGGAACGTGTCATAAGTGTGTCACTTTTGTCAGCAGGTCTCCACTAAAGTCCTACTCCGATGCCTCATTGTGGCCTACAGGTGACCCTGGGTTCTTGAAGGTTATGCTAGCAGAGCGCAAGCTCCGGCAGGTCCTACCAAGCTGGAAAGGCTTCAAGTATGGGCCCTTTGAATGGATTCTATATCTGTCATCCATGGACCAACCTAGCTAAGTTCGAAGAGGCTCATCACCAGAAGGTTGGACACCAGGTGATGAATTTTTTGGCTACAGCAATTCATGAAACAGTCTACTAAGGTATGGAGGGGTTGCAATGTGCAAAAATAGAGGGAATTCTACCCACACTAATAGAATCATGCATCTTTTGAAGTATTGAAGTATGTCAGCAGGCACCATAGGAAGAGGCTTCTAATTCTACATTCAAATAGTTATGCCAATAGTAAAATCTACTTTTAACATTAACAGGATTATAAATCTAGAAGCTAGAAAGATCAGAGGTTATTTGGGCCAGCCCCTTGATTCTCCCATTTGAAATTTTTTGGTAATCAAACACTTGTAATCTCCTTAAAGAATTTTATGGATAACTAGATATAGCTTTTCAGCCTTGATTTGATTTAAGAGTAATACAGCCATATACTTTGAAATGTAAATAATTTTTTAAATTTATCAAGATTTGGACTTTATTCAAGACAATTACTTAAATACTCTTCCCCACACATACAGAATTATTTGATAGTAAAAACTGTCTTGAAAACTAAAGTTTAGGAATATCAACTTTTGAAATTGTCAGATTTTGAGCTTAGATACAAAAAAGATATGTTGAAAATTGTCATTGCCAAGACAGTTAATGCCAATATTTAGAATGCCAACTATTAATACTTCATTACTTCAATGGATCTTATCATTGTGGGTATTTAAGGATGCAGATTACAACCCATTCATGCCTTCTCATTCTGTTCAGTTCCTGTCCATATTGTTTATGGGAATAAATTCTACTGAAAGGATCTACCCAGTGTGGAGACAAGAGGCCTTCCCTCTAGATCTTTAACATGTTCTGGGTACTAGTCCAACCGTTTAGACTATTCATCTTTTATTCCTTGATCTCGCTACATGGCCATTCCACCTTCTTTTCTCATCATACATTTCCTGGATGACCTTTTATACTACTTCTTGTATATAAGTGATCCTTGGTACCTTGGAGCCTGTACTTGATTTATTGCCATACAGCATCACAGAAAGACATTTACTTTATTTTTTTTTTATCATGGAGCATTTTGAGCTCATTGAAAGAAAGTACTGTGTATTTCTTCCAAATGTAATCTAGTCTGTTCTTTTCTTTTTGTCCATTTTGGAGCCAACTCATCATCCATCTGTAGTGCCTGTCTAAGAGATGTCTTAGTGAACTGATTTAATGTTTATCTAACTGCATGTCTGGACAATAGTTATTTTTTCATCTTTGGGGGATTTTCTGAATAGATTATTAGGCCTCTCTTAATCTTATGGATCTTGTTAAAGACTCCCTATATTAGTATTCTGGACCCTGATGTAACAGAATTTTGCACAAATGGTAGTTTCTGGAAGACCACACCATTGGAGATGGTGGAGAATATACCTTTTTTGATATAGAAAAACAACTTTAGTGTGTGTGTATCCTCTTATTATATTCCTCACTTAATATGATAAAGGATCATTGAATAAAGTTGCCCCTGGTTATACCTACCAAGGAATCTTATATGGTAATAAAAACTGGCATTCAATGATAATTTAAAGATTTGAAAAGTTTTACATACATAGACTCAATATGAGCCTGATAACACTAGAAGTTGTAGTCATGTTTTATTATTATTCCCAAGCTTAATCTGAGAGCAATTTCTTGAATTGCCATGGTAACAAAGCTAGTGTCACAAGCAGAAAATGATCCTGTTTTCCTACCTCCAAAACAAGTGCTCTATTCACTCTGCTAAGCTGCTTTTTAGCCTATGCATGGAAAGGGAAGAAGGAAACTAGAACTTGTTAAGCACTGTGCTGAGTGCTTTATTACAAGTATTATCTCATTTGATCTTTACAACAACCCTGAGTTATGCTATATTATCCCCATTTTTTATAATTCACGAAACTGAGATAAATAAGAGGTGAAGTGACTTGCCATGGGTTTATACCAATAGAATTGGCTGTGGCCAGATTTTAACTCAGATTTTGCTGCCTCTAGACCCAATACTCTTTGTTATATATATATTTTTAATTTTAAACCCTTAACTTCTGTGTATTGACTTATAGGTGGAAGAGTGGTAAGGGTAGGCAATGGGGGTCAAGTGACTTGCCCAGGGTTACACAGCTGGGAAGTGTCTGAGGCCGGATTTGAACCTAGGACCTCCTGTCTCTAGGCCTGGCTCTCAATCCACTGAGCTACCCAGCTGCCCCCTAGACCCAATACTTTTATCTGCTGTGCCACATAGCAAGACATCTTCTTGGAGGAGAGCACTGAATGAATTTTGCCCTGTTTTTTTTTTTTTAATACTAAACATCATGGGATCTTATGTTTGCCATACTTTTCCATCAATTGTATGACTGTGAAGATATCTGCTATGGAAAATGGTTTGTGAAAGCATATTTATTTTCTTACATTTGTATCAATGATACCTTTGATATATTTGTAGCTCAATTTCTTAGTGATCTGGAGATTAGAAAACATACCTAAGATTAACAATTGCTAACATTCTCATTTACCTTTTTTGGCTAATAATATGGTCTTTTCCCCCCTAGTCAGCTAGTATTTTCTTCTTTAAAGTTTTGAAACTTGATTCCCTGATGTTTTCTAAATTATGTGTTTCATACAACAGAGATTTGCTTCATACTTAGGCTGATCTAGCTACTTTTTTTTTAATCTAAATGTCATTTCCATTTCCTCAAGTGTATCATTTCAAAATGTGATTCTACTGCACAAAATAATGTAAAAATAATGCCAAAGTAGGTTCCATTTCTTACTTCTTGCCCTCCCTCTCCAATTTTATTTAGGAGCTTTTGAGATGACCTGTTTCACATTTTTCCTTGTTTTTTGAGGTGATGCTCTCCTAGTCTTCCACAATCCTCTGCTATAATAAATATTTACTAATTTATATTCTAAACTAGCATGTCCTTGTTTGCCAAATCTTTCTCTTGGCATGAGGTCAGATATTTGTTGGCTAAAGAGACTCTTTGATTCTTTTGGTCACTTTTGTGGCAACTGTTCCACATTGGTTAAACTTCTGTAAGAAAAGGTAGTAATCTGTTTTAGATTTTACCCATATTAGTTTCCCTTTTTTAAAAATCACCTGTTGCTTTGAATAGACTGAATCTGGGCTGTCATGACTGCACTCTGTATTTTTATTTTTGCGCTTCAAAATTTATTATTGCTTTTGACATTTGCTTTAATTAGTTGATTATCTGATTTTGTATCATTGAAGTAGAATGGTTTTGTAAATTAATAACCACTTTTTCTGTATGTTAAAATGTAGTCAGTTTCTTTTTTCATGTCATATTACTCATTGTTTGCCATGTCTAGTATTTTCCAACTCTTTGAAGGAAGAAAGCATTCAGTATTGTACTGGCATGAGGTTTTTGAATACATCTGCTTTTGGTCACTTTCATTTGATAATCTCAAACCACATCCCTTCCCTCTGCTCATCTTTTCACTTACGTTATCTAAGTTTGAAGATATATTCTAACATGATCTGGCAGGTCTTAGCAAAATTTTGTGTCATTTTTCTTTTACTCCACATTTCCAACATATAAGCTACACTCATTTGTTAATGGGTCCTATTGCTTATTATGTTCATGTACACTGCAAAGTGAGATGACCAAATGTTCCATGAATGCTATTTATTATTGTCTTTGCATGATGAAACCAGTTCTGCTGTTTCATTTGCTAGTCTTCTTTTTTAGCTTCTACTACCTTATCTCTTCTTATTCATTGTGAGAACATCAATATATTAATGTGGTTCAGCTCTTTGAGTAGTATCTCAATTCACTAGTCAAACAAAATCTCATATTTAGGTTATCTAGAGTTAAGTTATTAATCTTTGTAAATGAACTGAAAGCTATGTAAATCTTAGTACTCTGCTCTCTTTTCTGCCACAATGCTATAGAAGTGGATGAGGATTGCATAGGCATGAGGATTTGTTTCTTTATTCTTTTTTTTTGTTGTTTGTTTCATGAGTTGCCATGGCCAAATTATTCATATCATGTAGTAACCCACTTATTTGTGATGAGCATCTTTAATACTGGTCTTTTGATGCAGTTCATTGCTGGGATTATCCTCTGAGCCTTTCCTAGTTTGTTAGAGCAAGACAGAGTTTGTCCTCTCCTGGCATATTCTTCAAGTATTCAGTCACCTCCATACTATGTTGAGGCATCAGAGGATTGTCAGAGAAATATAATATCAAATAACCTTCCAGATTGTCCCATTTTTACTTGTAAGAAATGAGTTTAGTGATGGTGAAAGGAATCTTGAAGAAATAGCAAGGTAAAGAATATGGAAGAAAAGTCATTCTATAGCAATTTCCTGTCTTTAGCCATCCTTAGGAAATTTGAGGGCCACATTTAATTAGATAAGTGACAGATGGAAAATGACTAGTTAAATTATAGGTGGTATATACAAAAATAATTTTATGGGTGAAATGGGTAAGTTTTTTGAAGACAAATGGAAATTTATTAAATATTTAAAACCAAAATTTTGTTCATTCAACAAACCTTTTGAGATGCTTGCTATGCACTATTGTGACCAACCAGCTAGTTTTTGTCAGTTAGCAATAGCAAGTGCTATGTGCACAGAATATATCATTTCCTTTGAAAGTATACAAAAGTAATGAAGCCATCACAAATAAACCTAGTTTAAAAAAATTAAATGAGATGGCTAAATCTGAGGGTCATTCTAAAAGCCATTTTGGAGATGAAAGGTCAAATGGGACTGTTTTGGGCATGTATATATGAATTGGAAATCCAGATTTAAAAAGTAGGAGTTCATGTTTTCCTAATACAAGCACATTAATTAATTTTGGTAAAGAACATAATAGGACAGAAGTAGGAAAAAAACACCTTAAGCAAAGCTACTTTAGACTTGCAATTATAATGCTATTATGTTAAGTGCCTGCTCTGTACAAAGTATCTGGAGATAGTTGATCATGAAATAAGATATAGTCCTACCTCACAAGGAACCTTTAGTCTAGTAGAGAATAAGAGAGAGGGTTTGTGTGTATGTGTGTATTCTGTCCATTTTGAAAGGCAGTACATAATATGCATGTGTCTGTACACATATGTCAGTATAATGCAAACTTAACTGTGATAAGTATATAGGGATGTTATAATAACCTATGTAATTCAATCAAAGAAGAGAGGGTATTGGTATTTGTTAGTGAGTAGGCTTATAGAGGAGCCATTCTGAAGGGAGCTCACATTCATCACAGACCCCAAGCCTCAGGACACCAGGGCTGTAGAGGACTTGCTCCAAAAGGGACTCACATCCATCACTGATCCTGAGATTCAAGACATCAAAAATTCTGGGGGGCCTATGCTTCTTGATACAGATTGGGAGGTGAGCTCCATGTGTGTGTGAAATCTTCCGGTTGTGTCATGATTCTGTCTTGGGATGGGGCTGCAGGGTTGCTGAATGTTGTCGTTTTTTAAAACTTTCAGTTTTTATAATGAACTTTTCCTATATATCAACAAATGAATATTTCCATATGTATGAGGAAAAGATTGTATATAAAATCACAGGTTTGTTATATATACCTTGGATTTTTTCAAAGTACATAACCAATTCAACAAAAGAATTAAAGAAACTGATGTACTTGTCTGTTTCCCTCTTTCTCTTCTGTATCTTTTAAATGTTTAATTGATGCTCTCTTTTTTTTTTTTTTTTTGGCATCACTATAACTATCCTTTCCTTCCTCTGCTCTCCCTCCTCCCAAAGCCCTCTCTTGTAACAAATAAGCATAGTCAAGCAAAACAAATGTACATCCTGGCAATGTCTGAAAAGATGTCTCACTTCCCAGCTGTGTGACCCTGGGCAAATGCCCAGTTAACCCCTGTTGTCTAACCCTTACCACTCTTCTGCCTTGGAACCGATACTTTAGTATTGATTCTAAGACAGAAGTAAAGGGTTTGGGTTTTTTTGTTTGTTTGTTTGTTTTTTCAAAAAAAAGAAAAGAAACTATGTCTCATTTTGTACTTCTAATCTATCACCTTTATAACAGTGGATAAAAAAGCAAGCTTCCATCATTAGTTTTCAATAATCATGACAGATCATTGCATTGATCAGAATTCTTAAATCTTTCAAAGTTATTTTCTTTCACAGTATTGTTGTCATTATATAAATTGTCTTCTTATTTCTGGGCAATTTATCAGATTATGAAAGTCATACCAGATTTTGCTGAATCTGTCACTTTCTTATATCACAATAATATTCCATCACATTCATAAGTTTGTTCAGCTGTTCCGCACTTAAGAGCCACTTCTTAGTTTTTAGTACTTAGCTACACCAGAAAGTGCTACTATGAATATTTCTGTATGTAGGGGTGCTTTCCCTCTTTATTTGATCTCTGAGGTAAATAAATGCCTATTGCCGGGCAAAAGGGCATTCACATTTTATCACACTGCAAGGATAATTTCAAATTGCATTTCAGAATGGCTGAACTAAATTACAACTCCATAGACAGCAGTCCATTAGTTAGAAAAAATTGTAATGTTGTTCCCAAGTCAGAAAGTAAGAATTTTTTTAAAAAGAAAAAATTCTAGACTTAATAAACACCAAATAAAATGCTCATTTCCATATACAACAGAATAGAAAAAGAGGATTATATATGAAACTGCAACTCTATTACATATAACTTTCTTTTTTCTTTAGTTGTGTAATAAAATTCAAAATACTGTTTTCCAAGCTAATTTGCTTGTCTATTCAGAAGGATGGTAGCATGGCTAGATTCTTGAAGTAGAACCTCAGAATTGTTTTAACAGTTGAAAGACTGGAATTTAAGAATACTACAAAGGACCAAGCTTCATCAGTCGATGCATTGCATTTTTTCAATCCACCAGACAAATAAAAGATAATAGAATAAAAATGTTTATTTTCAAGATTATTTAACTTGGTGTTGGTATCATATGCATTTGTCTTATTATTAGAGATTGAGAACTTTTTTTTATGGTTGTTGTTAGTTTGCATTTCTGCTTTTGAGAATTACTTTTTCATATCATTTGACCATTTATCTATGGAGAATGTTATATGAATTTAGCCTAATCAAAGGCCCAAACACTACATCTAGTCATCTTACACTGCTGAAGCTTCAGAATCATAGGAGATCCTAGCCCTCAGGGAGCCTGGGGCAATAGAGGACATCTGAAGAAGATTGTTTACATACTCAAAGTATGTAAGATAGTAGATGGGCTCCTTTAAAAGAAATTCATAGTGGGGAGCTGGGGAGCTCAGTGGATTGAGAGCCAAGCTTAGAGATAGGAGGTCTTAGGTTCAAATTTGGCCTCAGATATTTCCTGGCTATGTGACCCTGGACAAGTCATTTAACCACCATTGCCTACCCCTTACCATTCTTCTGCCTTAGAACCAATACACAGTATTGATTCTAAGATGGAAGGTAAGGATTTTCATTTTGGTTTTTTAAGGTGGGGAAAGGGATTCATAGGGGTAGCTAGGTGACTCAGTGGATAGAGAGTCAGGCCTGAAGAGAGTTCATCTTGGGTTCAAATGTGGCCTCAGACACTTCCTATCTGTGTCACCCTAGCCAAGTCACTTAACCTCCATTACCTAGCACTTACTCATAACTCTTCTGCTTTGGAACCAATACTTAGTATTGATTCTAAGACAGAAAGTAAGGGTTTGTTTGTTTTTTTAAAGGAAGGATATCCGTGTCTATCATAGATCATGTCTCAGAAAACCTATGGTGAGGGCCTGTGATTATGAAATCTCTGAAATGTTCCATGTCTGCTTGGGTGGGTGTCATTCTCTACTATCTTGAGATGAAGCTAAATGGCTGTTATGAAGCGTGAATTCTACTTCATTAGAAGTCTAGAACATCAATTTTTCTTGGTCTAGGTCCTTATATTGAATTCTTCCTTCTATACTCTAGATCTCTTCTCACCTTCTGTTTCTCTCTGTTTTGGAGTAACCAGCCAGAGAAACTTAAACATACTACCCTGTCCTGACTTTGTGTTCAGACATCACAGAATTCTGGCGTTGTTAGGGGTACCAATCACTTGTATATTTCCCTCATGTTATAAATAAACTCCTTAGGATTAGTATCATTTATTCCTGTGATTCAGAAAAATATCTTTTTCCTTCATACTTCTCATATTACTGTTAGCCTCTGGCTTACCCCTCCATACTTTTCCCTCTTCTGACCTTCTGCGCTTTTGTGCCCTCTAGAAAACACACACACACACCCTTGTGTCCTGGATCTCCTTTACTTCCTTATCTTTCCATTTCCTTGTATTCTCATTTCATCACATGACTTTACCTCTTTACTGAGAAAATTTGTTCTCCAAAATATTTCTCGTATTCAATTGCTTTTTTTTTTAAACCTCTTGCCTAGATTGTTAGAATGACCTCCTGATTGGTTTTCTTGGCCTCCGGTCTCCCTACTTTTGCCTTACTCTACACAGCTGTTAGTAATTTTCCTTAAACATCTGTCATCCCCACCTCCCAAACTCCTGTGGCTTTGTATTGTCTCTAGAATCAAACATAAACTCTTCCGTTTAGCTTTTAGTGATTTTTTTTTTATGGTTTTTTTTTTTAAACCCTTGTATTCGGTGTATTGTCTCATAGGTGGAAGATTGGTATGGGTGGGCAATGGGGGTCAAGTGACTTGCCCAGGGTCACACAGCTGGGAAGTGGCTGAGGCCGGGTTTGAACCTAGGACCTCCTGTCTCTAGGCCTGACTCTCACTCCACTGAGCTACCCAGCTGCCCCTTCCGTTTAGCTTTTAAAGCCCTTCACAACTTAGCTGTAGCCTATTTTTCCAGCCTTATTGTATATTCTACCCCATGTCACACACTGATTAATCAAACTGGCTTCTTCCCTCTTCCTTACACATGACACTCCATCTTCCATCTCCATGCCTTTGCACACGATAGTCCCCCATGCCTGCAATGTATTTCCTCTTCTCCTGTCATAAAGAATTTCTCTTTTAAGATGCAACTCACGTGTCACCTTTTTAACTACTTTGTAGTTATTCTTGTTGTATTTCTTCCCCTATATACTTCTATATTGTCTTGTCTCCTCCCCTGGATTGTAATCTCTAAAGTTGAGAATTAGTTTGTTCTTTTTTGTGTCTCTACCACCTAGCCACATAAAAGATACTTTAAAATACTTATTGATTGATTCTCCTTTGTTTCACACCTCAGAACTAGTTTACCCCCTATTCTTCCTTTTCTTCATACTCTCAGGTGACACCTTTTACATAAAGGCCTTCCTTTCATACCCCTCACTCTCAGGAGAATGTAAGCTTTTGAAGAGTAAAAGAGTGCTTCATAATTGTCTTTTATCCCCAGTGTCTAGTATGTTGTCTTGCATGTTGTCAGGGCATGATTAGTTTATTGAACTGAATTTAGGGTTGATGATAAATTTTAACCATTAGTAGTCAGTTATAGCTACAGTTGTTATTGGATCAGTTTTCTTCTTTTTATCTTTAAAGAAATTGTTTAACATAAGTAGTGACTTTAATTTAAAATGATTGAGATAACAGTTGTGGTCATGGAAATATCCCCAGCTTGGAATAGTTCCATTACAGTAATCAACCACTTTTTTTCTTCATTAAAATATAGTTAACTTCATTTAATTGTCATAGGACCCATCAGAGGGTGTTATTTCTTATTCAAATCTTGTGAGATTATGAATAAGCAGAAAGAATTTCTATGTGAGTCAGTTAATGATGGTCTGAATAAATTTCAGTTAGTTTAGCCTGTCGTAGAATTTAGTGCAGTCTACTCCTTTGCTTGTTCCCAGTACATCAAACAAACAAGTTGGTACCACTACTAACTTATTAATACTAACTTATTAATCAAGAACAATATAGCCTTTGGTTTTCTGAAGGATACAGGAAAAACTTTAGTAGTCACCTGCTAACTTATTTCTGCAGTCTTTAAACACTGGGTTCAGTTCATCACTATTATGGTTATTTTGACAGTTTTAGTACTTATGTCAGTGGTAATAATGTAGATAGTCAAGATTTATAATCTATCCATTCACTAAGTTTTTATTGTTTGTATTCTACCTACAAGCTCCTGTAGTAGGCACTCTGGATTTCTTAGACATTTAAGATATAATTTAACTCAGTGAAACTTGGCTCATTTGTACTGAAATATTAACACAAGTAACTTTAATGCAAGGTAAAGTATTAGGGGAAAGTACATAGTTAAAATAGGAAGTGATGATTTCATAGTGTAGGTTTTTTTAGAAAGCAGTATATTTGGAGTTAGGGGCCTCATTTCCTCATGTGTGAAATTAAGATTGGATTAAATGAATGATATGTTTATATGCATTATAATAGTATTTTAGTAGAACCTATGGTGAGTATTTTTTTTCCAGATTTAGAGAATTGACATATAGGTTATCTAGAGTTCCGTTTTTTCATATCTACCAAAGGAAGAATGTCGTCAGTATAGTGTGTAATTTTTTAAAGATAGTATTTAGTAATGGGACTAGTAGTAGGACATACATAAACTGTTAGGTTAGACTATTTCCAGAGAAAATTACGATTTGTTATCCTGTATTCTCAATGTTAGAGAATATAAGTTGGTTTGCTAAATTTGGTTGCCATAGAAAACACTGGAAGAAAATATTAAACAAAAAAGATAAAGTAAAAGGGACATTAATGTTGAGTAGATGATGCCACATGTAACCCAGAAGATAGTTACACATAACATTTTACCAAAAGATGAGAATTTGTAAATATGTTCTATCACCTCAGAGTGGCTCCTACTGGGGTGATATATTAAAAGGTAGGACCATTTGGACCTTTGCCTCTTTTTGTATCCCCACTGCTTAGCACATTGCCTATCAAATAATAGGTGCTTAGTAAATATTTATTGACTATCCGACCAAGTGGAATCCTATCCTGCAAATTCTTCTGGATCTTCTTTCATCTATCATTCTATGTAAAGAATGTCTTAGTTTATATTTCATCTTATAAGGAATGCTGTGCATCTGAATGAGTGAAAAAGTGTTAAAGGTTTCCTATGTGTCAAGGATGGTGCTAATCCTTGGGGATACAAATACAAGGCATTTGGCAAATAATCTAATTTGTCTTCTGACATGTTTTAGATTTTGTAGAAAAAAAATTGATAGATTAGCATTATACCCATCCTGAAGATGGTTATGCAAAGAAAGCTATAATCATTTTCCCATGATCTATGTAAAATGAGTGACACAGCTAGATTTTTAGTAGCTTTTGTATACTTACCTTTAGTTTAGTGCTCTAGCCATGAAACTATACCACTTTTTAAGACAAAGATTTTTAAGGAGAAAAATTCTGCCTAATAGGAACCATTGGCACACTATCTGCCATTAATTTATAAATCTACTTCTGTTATAGTACAGTATATGTAATCACAACTTGAATAATTTTGTTCAATGCAATTTAAAAGTTACATTCCAAAACATATCATTTAGACATACCTGCCTATTATTCTTTAGATGATCAAGATATATTTGAATTTTTAAAACTAAATAACTAAAATTTCTATTTCTTTGATTGCTTTGTCTCTTCCTGCATACTTAACCCAAACCCAAACCTAAATCCAAAATAATGAAGGGTAATTCTAAAATCATTTTAACTCAAAACTCACAAGACTCGTGTCTTCTTTTTTTGAATAGGAAAAGTGTGGACATAGTTATCTGAGAGAGCTATATGTCAGCTTCTTAAGTCCATGAAAAAACAAGCACTTATTTTTAAAGCACATTTCTCTGCACTATTCCTTGTATACCTCAACTTCGACACACTCAATCCACTTGCAAAGTGAAGGTTTTTATTTTATTCTTAAAGAACATTTTTGCTTAAATATTTTATCATTTAAATTTTAGTTAAATGCTAAATCCAGTAGCCTAGAGTTTTTTTAAACAGTGTGATCATCTTAAAATAAGTTTAGACTAAAACATACTGCCTTGTTTTTAACTTTATTATTTTTGCTTTGGTGGTATATCACACTTTAAAATTTTGTGAAGTCAGGTATATTGAATAGCATTTTGTAGCATGTTTATAAGTTTTTTAGGACTAATCATGCATGTGGTTGAAAATTTTAAAATGTGCATCTTTTGTGTGATTTTTTTTTTCGTACTAACCCATTTGATGAACATACTCTGAAGGAATTGGTAAATTGTCAACTGCCGATGGTAAAGCCTTCGCAGATCCTGAGGTGCTTCGAAGACTGACTTCCTCTGTCAGCTGTGCATTGGATGAAGCTGCTGCTGCTTTGACACGAATGAGAGCAGAGAACAGTCATAATGCAGGACAAGTGGACAAGTATGTATTATGATAATTTGAGAATGTTTTTTTTCCCTCAAGGGCAATTTCTAGGATCATTAGTTTCAGTTAAATATTTTATATTTAGTAGAACTGATAGGATTTAGAGATCCTGCAATAATTTTGTTAACCTACAGAGTGCCTACTATATTTTAGGCACTGTTGGAAATAAAGGTGAATAAGGTATCAGCCTTACCTTCTTTGGGAAGTTACCTTTCTAGAAGCTGTGGTTTTATTTGATTTAACTCTTAGATCTTAAGTAGATCCTTTTGTATTTGTACTGATATTTTGGCTAATGAATTAAATGCATTGTTTGAGAAGAAAGAAAAATAGAAACCAGTAGTTGAATAAGTTAATATACATTAAAGTAATTCATCTGTTTCAACTTTGTTTTAAAATAAACATGATTTTTAAACTAAATCTTTTTAAAACTTTGAGCATTTGTGCATAACAGTAGCAAAAATACAGAAAACTTTTTTTCTTTTTTGCCTTTTGGTGTCACTTTGTTCTTAGCATATCACGGCATTATGAACTCGAGCAATTGCACATTGCTGTATCCTTTTATTTTGTCTTTTAGTCGCAGTTTGGCAGAAGCCTGCTCAGATGGGGATGTGAATGCTGTCCGCAAATTGCTAGATGAAGGAAGAAGTGTAAACGAGCATACTGAAGAAGGAGAAAGTTTGCTTTGTTTGGCCTGTTCAGCAGGGTACTATGAATTGGCACAAGTAAGTAGAAATGTTCATTTTAGAAGAATTTTTGGCATTGTCTTGATGTCCTCCTCTCTTTGATTTTTAAGAAGAAATGTAATTGGAGTATGTAGCTTTGTTTAATTAATGCTAGTAAGATATTTCATTTACATATGTGTGTATATAGCCCCTCATTCATGTTTCCTTTCATCCATATATTTTACAGGCTCAACATGAATAAATAAGAGAATTGGGAAGCATGTTATGTAGATTTTTTTTCTTTTTGGTACAGTATTTAAACTTAAGATAAAAGTAATTTATCTGCGTTTAAAATGAATTCTGTTTTTAGTTTTGTCCTTTCAGTATAGAAACTCACCATCTACTTAACCACATAGTAACTTTCACAATACAGATTTGTACTCTTTAAATAGTTTGGTAGGAATAACATTGAACTTGGAGGCTGAAAGTAAATTGCTTCCTTTTATGAGCAAAAGGTGCTCTGTAAATAAATCTTAACTTTTGAATAGCAGATACTAAGTATTTAGCACCTACTGTGTGTAAGGCAGAAGTCCAGAGAGTGAGACAAACAGGGTTTGAAATGAGGATGACTGGGTTCCTTCAAGTAATGTTAATCTGAGCATGGGCCTCAGGGTAGAAATTTCCCCAGGATGAGAAGGCAGGAGGTAGAGAAGCTCAGTTTAAACAAAAACCGTAATTAATTGTGTTTCTTGGGGTTACTTACTAAAGGAAAAAAGTTACCCTAGTTTTGTGACTTCAGGTATGAACTTTAGTAGTTCAGAGTTTAAGTGACTATTTTTGTATGCTTTTTGTTTTAAAGGTATTGCTTGCTATGCATGCCAATGTTGAAGATCGAGGGAATAAAGGAGACATAACTCCACTAATGGCAGCTGCCAGTGGAGGCTATGTAGACATTGTGAAGTTGTTGCTTGTTCATTGTGCAGATGTCAATGCCCAGTCTTCAACAGGTATGTATTGTCAAAGCATTTGTCTAGTGAATATACTTCTCTAGCAAAACAATGTAGAATGACAGTTTGATTGGCAAAAGACAACTTTATATCTGTATTAGTTACAACTCTTTTTGTAGAGTTCAAGATTTCATCAGCAATTTTTATTTTAATAATTCTTGAAATCAGTTTGTAGATATCCTTGCTTTTTATAGAATCAGAACATTTCCTTTTGAGTTTTTACAATAGTGCTGACTTATACCACCAAGTGCTCCTTGTCGTTTAACTGTACCCATTCCCATAGTGGCTAGTTAAAATTAAGGTTGAGAGTATAGAAATAGTTAAACTCATAAACATGATTCTCTTTAATTTAATTGACAAAGCATTAAATATTCATTTAGTATGTCCGGTATTAGACTAATCCTGTTGAAATTTCAGAATTTTAAGAAATTTTCTTTTTAAATCCTTATCTTCTATCTTAGAATTGATACTAAGGAACAGTTCTAGGGCAGAAGAGTGGTAAGGGCTAAGCAGTCGGGGTTAAGTTGGGGTTAAGTGACTTGCCCAGAGTTACACAGCTAGGAATTGTCTGAGGTCACATTTGAACCCAGATCTTCCTAATTCCAAACCTAATGCTCTATGCACTGTGCTACCTAACTGCCTCTAGAAATTATTTTTTAAATCAAGTAGTTATTTTTTAGTTGAAGTTAGATTAATCTTCGAGAAATCATCAGAGAAAAATTAAATAGAAATGAAGCTGTGAAATTATGGTTTATAAATCAAGTGTTTGTATGGTGTGGTAATGAATGACAAAAACTAAGAAACAGTTACTACTAAGAAAATAGCCTTGATATAGCCATTCATTTCTTTCTGTCTACCTAGTCTTTGTTGCCTCTGCTTAATACCAAAGAAAGTTGAGGGTTCTAGAAGTTTAAGGAGGTTCTGAAATGTATAACTTGGCTAATTGCATTTTTTCACCTTTTCCCCCTGATTTATTAGGAAACACAGCACTAACTTATGCTTGTGCTGGGGGATTTGTGGACATTGTAAAAGTACTATTGAAAGCAGGAGCTAACATAGAGGATCACAATGAAAATGGCCATACTCCCTTAATGGAAGCGGCTAGTGCTGGTCATGTGGAAGTTGCCAGAGTTCTCCTGGAGTATGGGGCAGGCATTAACACTCACTCAAATGAATTCAAAGAGAGTGCGCTTACACTTGCATGTTATAAAGGTAGGTTATACTATATGTTTTGTGTAAGGTGGGTGGGGGGACAGGGCTTTTAATGTCAAAAATTATAAGCTCCCTGCTGAACACAATTTGTAATGCTGTTTGTATTCTTTAGTTATGTGTTGGCTATAATCGAAATTAAATTTTTTTCAACCTACTTCTAAAATTCGTATTTATGGAGTTCCAGTTTGACTTAAAGTATACTGGTTTGATGTAAGAGTTAAAAACTTATCAAAGTATGATTCTTTTTTATATCGTGGAGTACTTTTTAACTTCAGTTTTAAAAAACAATTTCCCTTTATTGCCTCTGAGATCCATGATTTGAATAATCAGATCTTGAAAATTGCCATTATTTTAAAGAATTCTGTATAACTGCTTTTGCCTTTTTAGATCATAGTACACTTTAAGCTGAAGCATGTATAACAGATATGTATAGGCAAGCAAAATAAATGTCCTCATTGTCCCTTTCTGAAAATTTTGTCTCATTATGTATACTGGGTCCATTTCTCTCTTAGTGGGGTGTTGTATGAGAGGTATACTTCATCTAGAATCATGGTTGGTGGTCATTGCATTGATCATAATTTTGAAGCTTTTTCAAAGTTATTTGTTTTTGCAATGTTGTTGTTATTGTTTAAATTGTTCTTGTTCTGCTCACTTTACTCTGTTTACTCAAGGCTTCCCAAGTTTTACTGAATCCATCTCTCATTTCTTCTGACAGTAGTTTTTTTCTTTAATTTTAAATCTTATCTTTGTCATACAAAACACACTTCCAGATTGCTCATTATTATAAGAGCACACTATTACATACCCCAAACCCCAAAATAAAATCATAAATACACTGATAATGAAAGATAATTCAACAGTTCTTTCTCTGGTGGTAGGCAGCATTTCCCATCATAAAAGTCTTTCAGGATTGTCCCAGATCATTGCATTGCTGTACAGATAATCATCATACAGTATTGCTATTATTGTGCACAGTGTTCTCCTAGTTCTGCTTATTTCTCTCTGCATCAATTCCTCCTCCATTTACCACTTTCCTTTACTGCCATGTTGGCTGATCTGATAGAGGTGATGTAGTACCTCAGCATTGTTTTAATTTTCATTTCTCTAATCAAGTGGGATTCAGAACATTTTTTCATATGATTATTGATGGCTTTGATTTCTTCGTCTGAAAATTGCTTGTTCATATTCTTTGACCATTTGTCAATTGGGGAATGACTTGCATTCTTATAAATTTGACTTAGTTCTTTATAAATTTGGGAAATGAGACCATTGTCAGACAAATTTGTTATAAAAAAATTTCCCCTGTTTGTTGTTTCCTTTCTAATCTTGGTTACATTAGTTTTTTTTTTTTTTTTTTTTTTGTACAAAAGCTTTTTACTTTACTATAAAGTTATTCGTTTTACATTTTATAATACCCCATCTCTTGTTTAGTCATAAATTCTTCCCTTCTCCAAAGATCTGCCAGGTAAACTATTCATGTTCTGTAAGAAATAAAATTAATATAGAATGATAAAATTAAAAATATCATAGTTTCAAATGGTTTATTCAAAGCCATTTAGAAAAATGAAGCCATGGACCTGTTGAGTTAGTTCAGAATACGTGGGCCCTATTACCTCTTCCTCCCATCCTGACTCCGCTCCAAATCACCAAAGAAGAGAGGAAGTACCAATCCCGTCTCTTTATACTCCTGTTTATGGAATTACACTTTCCACCCACCTGATTACCCAAGAGGAATGATGGGAAATATAGTTTGAAAGAAATCTAACTGTCCACAGTAAATTTAGATCAGGGACGTCAAAATTAGTTCAGGGACTCCCAAATTTCCAATATCACAGTTCCTATGCCCTTCTTTATCTTTGTATAGGGTGTGAGATATTAGCCTATACCTAGTTTCCGCCATACTGTTTTACAATTTTTCCCAGCAGTTGGAGAATACTAGGCTCTAAAGTCTTTTACCCCCCTGTATATTGTGTATCTCATCTACTCCATTGATCTACCATTCTATTTCTTAGCCATTACCAAATTTTTTTTTTTAAACCCTTACCTTCCGTCTTGGAGTCAATACTGTGTATTGGCTCCAAGGCAGAAGAGTGGTAAGGGTAGGCAATGGGGGTCAAGTGACTTGCCCAGGGTCACACAGCTGAGAAGTGGCTGAGGCCAGATTTGAACCTAGGACCTCCCATCTCTAGGGCTGACTCTCATTCCACTGAGCTACCCAGCTGCCCCCTACCAAATTGTTTTGATGATTGCTGCTTTATAGTACAGCGCAATAGTTTTCTGTTACATAATATACTTTATATAATTTATTGAACTATTCCTTAGATGGCAAGCACTCCTTTATTTTTCATTTCTCTAATACTACATAAAGAACTACTAGAAATGAATAAATAAATGCTTGTTTATCCATTTATTTATTTGTTTGTTTGTTCGTTCATTCATTCATTCATTCATTTGTTTGTTTGGTTGGTTTTTTGCCTTTCCAGTTAGGACCTTTTTGATCCACTCTTTGATTTCTTTGGGTTATTGGATAAAAATTACAGTTTAATAACTTTTTGAGCATAGCTCCAAATTATATTTCAAAATGGTCTGACCAATTTGCAATGCCATCTACAATATAATGCCTTAATGTGCCTGTTTTTCTGCATCTGTCTTTTCTCCAGCATCTATCATTTTCATTTTTTTGGTCAGTTTTGTTAATCTGATAAGTAAGTATAAGGTAGAACCTCAGAGTTGCTTTGATGTACATTTCTCTAATTGTTATTTGAAGCATTTTTTTCATTTGGATATCAGTTGCTTGGATTTATTCTTTGAAAACTATTGGTATCCCATTTATCATTTGAAGAGAATGACTCTTATTCTTATAAATTTGAATTAGATTCTTCTTATCTACCTTGGAATGACCTTAGTTTCCATATTTAAGTATTTCTGGCATGATGAATAAGTGAATCAAAGCATCAAAATAGGAAGTGTTGTTTCGTGAATTGTGAGCCAGTCTTTCAAAAAAACCCACTAAGCAGTGTAGGTCATCTATTTTATTAGAATTTTATAAGCTTTACATAGTCATTAAAGAAAATTTTTAGAACAACTTAACTTTGGACAGTTATTTCTTTTGAAACATTGTTTGAAAATTTTTTTTATTTTTGAAGGCCATTTAGATATGGTTCGTTTTCTGCTTGAAGCTGGTGCAGATCAAGAACACAAAACGGATGAGATGCACACAGCACTAATGGAGGCCTGCATGGTAATTATTTTTTAATTTAATTCACTTGGACTCTTTGAGAGAAAAAAAGATTATATATACTTATTTTTAATCTTAAATGATTTAGAAAACAGACTTTAATTTCTATAATTTGTTCCTTTAGCTCAAAGCAAAGTTTAATCAACTTGTGATCCCAGATAAGAAGTTGGCAACTTATAGGCAAAGTGCCAAATCTCGCTTGCCACTTGTTTTTTTCTGTTTTCATGAGCTAAGAATGATTTTTATATTTTTAATTACAGTAACTTTATTTTAAAATTTAAAATCCATTCTTGGCTTAGTGCAGACAAATTTCAAAAGCAAGTGGCATAGATGAATCAAGAAAGATCAGTGATAAAAGTAATCTTAAAGTCATTCATATTTGCATGTTGTGGGGGGGTGGAGGGGCAGGGTTTAGCAGATTTTGTTTTATAACTAATGGATAATCAAGAGTTGACTGTAATCTACATAACTAATAAAGTTCCCTAATTTTTCATAATACTAGGAACCATATAAACATTTTTCTTTAAATCACTTAAGAAAGACTTAGGTCTCCAAGGTCCTAAATTCTTGCTGGAAATCTTTGCATTCATTCAGTTGACTTCATTTTGGTGAATTCAGTTCACAAACTTTGATGAAAAATTTGTGCTAGATACCAAGAAAGTTTAAGCGAGTAAGACATGAACGCATAGTTCCTACTCGTCATGTAATTTAAAGTCTAGAGACTTTAAACGTAAACTTTAAAGCATAAGTAGAAGTAAGTAGGATACATACATTTATAAAACGTGGCATCTATGGTAACAGTATCATCAAGAGTTAAAAGCTACCATAAAATAGTAAGAGAAGAATTAGAAACTAAAGGAGAGGAAATTGTAAGGAAAAGTTGAAAAATGGAATATGTGTTAAAATATTTTGTTGCTATTTGCCATTATCTAAGCAGATTGTTTATGATGCAATTGGTTACAAGTAGTTAATACTTTAATTTTGTATGTATTTGAGAAATGGAGCTGATCCACAAGTAAGATTTGTATCATAGCAGCAGATTGTTTTGTCAAGGGAAATATATAGGGCTGAATTGATCCACAAGGGAATTTCCCCTAGCAATATCATTTCAAATGGCGATACCAACATAGCAATCAGCTGTGGTGTTGGGGGGTGAGAGGAAAGCCTTTGCTTTAAATTTTTATCAAGTGGCATTTTCTACCCTGTATTATACAATATAAGGCTGTGAAATGAAAGTAATTCTTATTAAATTCCCAGGTTTATGATATGGCAAGATTAAAATCTATATATGCAACTTGGTTTTTAAATTATCTTTAAAGTATCCTTAGCAGCTATTTTCTATTACTGTAATATTCCCATTTTTTTAAAGCATACCCAGGTTAATACTGTTTGCATTTAATGAATCATATCTATCTGTAATACCAATCCTAATTCTCCAAAGAAATTGTGAGGTTAATGCAAAAATTAGGATATAATAAATATATCATTGGCACACATAGAACTGAGAATTTTGAGCTTGATATAACTGATAGCTTGCAATTAAGTTAATGTTCTTTTTTTCTCTTCCTCCTTCTGTTCTGTCAATTCCTTGCTCCCTACTGTCAAAATAAAACATAAAAAATTTTCCCCTGCTCCTGAAAATCCTGCAGGATGGACATGTAGAGGTAGCACGACTGCTTTTGGATAGTGGGGCTCAAGTGAATATGCCTGCAGATTCATTTGAGTCTCCACTAACGTTAGCAGCTTGTGGTGGACATGTTGAGTTGGCAGCTTTATTGATAGAAAGGGGAGCAAATCTTGAAGAAGTTAATGATGAAGGTTATACTCCCTTGATGGAAGCTGCTCGAGAAGGTCATGAAGAGATGGTAGCACTCCTCTTAGCACAAGGTAAGAACATTTTACCTCTGTTCTTTTCCTCAAATTGATTTGGATTAATCAAAAGCATTAAACTGGATCATTTCTAAGGTTCCTTTTAGCTTCATATCCTTTAAGCATATTTAATGATTGCTAAAGGTTATTTTATCACATATCTTTATTATATGCTTCTACAAAATGCTTATTTGCATTGGTGATAAACTAAATAATTGAATACAATAGAAAAAGAAGTTAGCATCTGAACTTTTTGTGAACATATATTTTAGGAAATTTTGATAATTAATTTGATCTATCTTTATGACTACCCTAGGAGCAAATATAAATGCACAGACTGAAGAAACACAAGAAACTGCTCTTACTTTAGCATGCTGTGGAGGATTTTCTGAAGTAGCTGATTTCCTGATTAAAGCAGGGGCTGATATAGAACTAGGGTGCTCAACACCTTTAATGGAGGCTGCTCAAGAGGGACACCTTGAATTAGTTAAATATTTACTGGCAGCAGGTATGTGAACCATTTTAAAATGCAATAAAGAACATTAGATTGCATGGTTAATTTTTAAAATTAATTTTCACTCTGAGAAAAGTGAGTAGTCTTTCCATCAACAAAGATCAGAACCCCTTTTTAACAACATAGATGGTCTTTGAGAGTTGAGTCAAAAAATTTATGATTGAAGTCAGTTTAGTAATAATAAACCTTTTCAACTTATCTCATCTAACTAATCCTTTGAAAATAGACATGCTGCCCTTTGGCTGGAGGTGTACTTAAAAATGATTTGTAAATTATGTGGCATTTTGCAATAATCAGCCATTTATTTCACTTATTTTCCAGACTGATAATGTGAAATAGAAAAGGCATATTTCTAAACATACTCATGTCATATTTGACTTTTTAGAGTAGCAAGGCAATGAGACAAATTATGTTACATATATGTAGATATCTGATTGACTATGAGAAATAATATGTATCTGCATAACTCAATGCCTTCTATAAATTCTGGCCAGCTATTTGCAAATGAAACTTATAAATTAAGAAAATAAAAAGTGTCACTTATCTGATAAACTTTTTTTTCAAATGCTGTAATAATTGTGGTGATAGTTTTAATTAGTACAATCTAGCTATAGTTTTTTTTTTGTTTTGAATCATTCATGGAAGTTATTTAAAATAGGAAAGTTAATATTTTACAAAGATCATGCTTCAGATTTTGAGTTGTTTTGACTTCAAATCAATCATAGAAGTTTACTAATGTCCTACTTTTGACAGATGACCATAGATATCCACATACTATTAATTGGGATATATGTGTGTGTGTGTGTGTGTGTGTGTGTGTGTGTGTGTGTGTGTGTGTGTGTGTGTGTGTGTGTTAGGATNTGTGTGTGTGTGTGTGTGTGTGTGTGTGTGTGTGTGTGTGTGTGTGTATGCACATATATACATACATACATTCATTATTTGGCCTCTTTCCCCACTATATTCACTTATCTATGAGAAAAATATTCATTAATCTCTAATGTTGTTTAACCATTTTCCCTATTACCATCTTTTCTGCTAATCTTAAGATTATTCTCATCAGTGCCTTTTGCATAGTTATTATGCTTAGATATTTTGTACCTTTTAGGAATATGATCCCTAGAGTTATGTGGTAAAATATATATGATTTATTTTATTATATAACTTAGATGACTTTTTAAATAAGAAAAATAGACATATTTTAGAAAGTACAATTCGGTCTTTGATTTTACCAGATTTAGGAACCGAATTGGTAAAGTGCTTTTTCTTTTTTTTCCAGGGGCTAATGTTCATGCCACAACAGCAACAGGAGATACAGCTCTGACTTATGCTTGTGAAAATGGGCATACTGATGTTGCAGATGTGCTACTTCAAGCAGGGGCTGACTTAGTAAGACAAAATTACTTTTACACATTTTTATATAGATGTGTTTATAGTTTCCTTTTTCAGGAATAGTAGTGGAATTCTGGTTTGCATGTTTTGTATAAATATTAATAGACAATTTTTCTGTCTACTTCATGTGCTCAACGGATGTCTCAAAGGTTGTACTATTGAAAGGCAGGTACCTTAGTTACTAACAATAACTAAGTTTCTGATATTACTTTATGACTTTTCTAGCTGCCCCTTAGTAAAACATATTCACTGATATGTACAGAGGTAACCTTAAAATATCTTCAGGTGATGGGTTATTTTGTTTCTTAGATCCCAGAAATTAGGTTTTAAGTAGTTTTATTGTCTTTGAAGTCACTTGTTTCCTCCTAACAACTTTTATTGCTATGTGTGCATTGATCTTCCGACTTATAATCTAGGCTCATATCTAGTAAAACATCCTATAGATTGTTATTACTGAGTTTTAATCATCCCATTCTTTGAGAAAATAAACTTTATGATCATACTTTAAATTGTCAAGCATTTCTTCCAGATTCCAATTCTGCATAAAAGACCACTTCAGGTATATATGAGTTGATGATCAATTCTCATAATATGCTTCTTCTGAAACTTGAAATGCCCTTGATGTATTCTTAATTGTGTAACTAAATTTTTAGGAATTTAGCTTAAAAGCAAAATAGCTTGGTTAACTACTTATTCCATAAATTGAGTTTCAAAACAGTATTGCACCCTCAACACCCCCTTCCAAAGTGTTTAAATAGAACTATTTCTAATAATATTTAAAAGAATTGGAATACTTAGCATTCATTAATGTCTATTATAGACCTTATTCTGTAATTTAAAACCTATGAGAAACTCCACTTTAAAAAAACCTGATAGCAATACTTCACTTTTGATGATCATCATAAAAAGATTGAATAAGGAAATCAAATTACTTTATTACCTTTTCCAAAATCTCTCCTCTTTGAGAGTATTGCTTCTGTAGATCCTACAGGAAAGTGAGAGCTGAAATATTTATCATTTGATGCAAAAAAGATCTGGATATAGGAAAAAGCTTATAGATACTTCAAAGATGTTCATCACACATTTGGCAACAGAGTGAAGAATTTTTTTGATCATATCAGCTTTTAAAGATCATCATATAATTTGTAGGTGAAAGAAAGATAGCTTGTATTTAGTTGAACACTGAATAGACAAAAACATAGATTATTAAAAGTCTATTTTGAAAATTTTTCAAATTTCTTAAAAGTGAAAATTGCTGGTTTACCTGAATTTACTTATTTTTAAATTCAGGTAAATGAATCAAAATACTAGTACTTGGGCCTGTTTTTCAGAGGTAACAGTAACTTTAATGAGTAGTTAAAGAGAAGAATCCCTGGCAGGTCAAAATGATAAGTATCCTTTTTTTGTGTTTCAGTAGCATCCATTTTGATACTAAGTGGAAAAAATATCATGTAGAAGATTTGAAAAATACTGAGGCCATTACTGAAGACTTCTAGGCTATCTCAGCATCTCCAAACTGCACAATTTTAAAATTTCATTCTGAACTAGTTTTAGAGTTTATGAAAGCTTCCCATAAGATTGTAATCCTTAAACTAAACAAATTCTTCAGTTGTTTTTTTTTTTTAATGTTCATTAGTTAGTATTATGTGAGTACCCCTTATCTACCATCCAGATAACCTACCCCTGTTATTTTCCATTATAATGTTGACCATTTATACATACAGTTAAAATTATAGTTGTAAGGACCCCCACCCCAGTTCCTGATAACATCTTTACCTTTGTTAGGACCAAGTTGTTTTCTGTATTTTGTTAAACACAAGCAACCAGATAATATATGTAAGAAAATTTATATCTAAAAAGTTGCCAATTGTAGAATCTTTAGAATATCTTCTTTAGAAGAAAGGATGAAAGTTTATTTTTGGAAGACTCACTTAAATCTGGTTCAGTGAAAGGTGTAGAAATATATCCTTGATTTCCCTGCAAATTTGTTATCTACTCCTCTCAACTAAATAATTTCCTTTTTCAAACTGAATTTCAGAAGTCCCATTAATCTTTAAGCCTATGTTTTAATTTCTACCATCCTTTGCTTTCAAGGTGCATTTTGATACTATTTAAATTTGTTCTTTTCCAAAATTAGGATTAGTTCAGATTTAATACCTCGTATTCAAGCATTTTAAGATAATGGATCTTTCAGGAACTTCTTATTGAGACTCTGGAAGGGAACCAAGAATAATCCTCCCATAGGCCTTAGTTTTTTAATAATGAGTTTAGACTTTGAACACTGGTCACTCTTTTATGCAATTACATTTTTTTGACTGGGATCCCTGAAATGTTTTCATGGCTGATATGCTTCTCTCCCATGTAGTTTGTGAAAAATATAGAAAATCTTGTGTTTTCAGCATTCTGTGTTAAATTTAAGCAATTCAATAATTTGACTGACTTACTGGACATATAAAAAAAGTACTGTAGAAACAATATATTTGGATTTTAGTAAGACATTTGAGATAAGATATTTTTGTGAACAAAATGGAGAAGTCCACGGTTATTAGAAGCAGCAGATAGATTTGTTACTGGCTGAATGGCCATTCTGAGTTGTAAGGCTGGCAGGAGAGCCATATTGATCCTTAAAAACTTGAAGCTAAGAGTGTTTTGAGCTGAATGTACTATATATGTGAAAGAACTAATCAAAAAATTATCAGCACTATTCCTTTAAACTATCTCTTTAGTCATTTATTTTCATGTTAGTACTTAATTCTGGGTGTGATTCAAGAATCTAGATATTGATAAATAGTCCTAGAAAGCATAACGTTTCCTCATAAGACCTCATCTATTTTAACAATCTTTTTCCTTTATGGAATAGTCATTCACTTCAATATTAGCCATCTCGCAGATAGTTTGCATGGGAGTGTGGAACTAATTCACATATCCTAGAATCTGTCCTCCTTATCTTCTTAGGTAACTCCCAATCTTTTCTCTTTTAAACTTGTTTGTTTGCCTTTGCCCCCTTCAGGGAATTATTCCCACAAGTTTGGTTTTGCAGTTATCATGGTTGCAATAGTCAGTGAAACTTAGAACAGGAATTAGATCTTCTTCTAGAAGCTTGCTACCTTGGGAATTATGGTAGGAAAGAAAGAATGCACAGCAATACAATGCAAAGAAATATTACTCCTTTCTTCCTGTTCCAATAGCATCTGCTCTAGGGTTGTTTAGATCTGGAAGAAAATAGAGCTCTTGGAGGGCTGTGAGTTGGATATATAGTTCATATATATACAATGTATTTGTTCACTAGTTCTTATCTCTTTCTCATAATGAAGTTTAAGGAAAAAATAGAACCTGGCATAAACCATTTAGGTAAGAATTCTAATGAATGATAATCATTAATCATTTCATTTTTTTTAAACCCTTACCATCTCTCTTAGAATCAGTACTGTGTATTGGTTCTGAGGCAGAAGAGCAGTAAGGGCTAGGCAATTGGGGTTAAGTGACTTGCCCAGGGTCACACAGTTAGGAAGTGTCTGAGGTCACATTTGAACCCAGGATATTCCATCTCTAGGCCTGGCCCTCAATCCACTGAGCCAACTAGCTGCCCACCCTCCACCCCCCCATCAATTCATTCTATTTTCATAAAATTCACTTAGATCTTCCATCATTGAGGTAAAGATAACCTTTTTTACTATTTTGGCTCTCTAGTAGTGTTGACCATAATCTTAAGAACTTATCATTTAAAACTTATTACATTTGTGGAAGTTAATATTATACATATTGCATCAGTGATGAAACTTTGGTCTTTTTAACAAGTTTTGTAGGCCTTTGTAACTAATTAGCATCAACTGAACATTTCAGTTAATCATAGACTATGAATTCAATGGGACTGTTGATTTTTCTTAGGCTTATTTTGCTGGTTGAGTTAACTTGAACATTTTCCCAAAATAGTGAGAGCAGATGGTACTTTGACTGTACTGATACTCTGTACTATCATGTGTTCTATGTCCAAAGTTGGGATTTAATGGGCCTTGAAGACCATCTAGGTAAATACAGTCTACTAAGCTTGGTGTTAGGGATTTTTTGGTCACATATTGTTTATCTGCTGCATAAAATTGACTATTGGATTTTTCATTTGAGTAAGAGAAAAGTCTGAAAGGTTGAATTCTTCTCTGTGGCATATTTTATAAATTAGAGTTTGTAGATTTATGCTAGCCTTCTTTTGAAGATGGCTCTAGTTTTAGTTTGGAAAGCTTGAATAATGAGTAAAAACTAGTTGAGTTTCTTTAGCCTTCCTCCTATCATAATAATGTCCTTATGCCTTACTGCCCCCACCAAAACCACTCTTTTCCCCAAAACCTATTTTTTTAATTCATCCTGTACTCAACCAGATATCCTAAGATATTGACTCTTATTTACTTTCATAGCTTTTGTTGTGTTAGGATACAAAGGCATTAGTTTGATGACTTCTTTTATTTCTCCAGAAATATCTAGTAATTTAGCTTAAAGTTTCTTTTCCTGGTTATCATTGGACAATTAAAAATATTCATAGTCTGCTTTTAAGTCTATTGTTTCTGGAAATGAGAATTTTTTAGAGAAGAATTTTAGTTTTATTGCTGAGCACCTGAAATATCACTAAGTCTTCATGGCTTGGTGTGCTTTTATTTTTTGGAATAAGATCCGTGAGTTCTTCTTTTTCCTTCCGCAGGACAAGCAGGAGGACTTAAAGAAGACTATTTTGGAGGGCATAGAGACGGCCAAGCATCAGGTGAGGGTGGCCTGCCTTTGATGCTTGTAAGCTACTATATAAGGAATAGATGCTTATAGATAACCAGGGCTTTGTGTACCTGGATTCTGTCCTTGAAGTTAAAGAATCCAATGGGTAGCAGAGGAAATTTCTTCAAAGGAGAAAACAGAATCTCAGTAAAAGAGATACACCTGATACATTTTCCCATAATATCTCTTCTAGGAGATAGACTTCCAATCTCCCTGAGGAGTAGGGATTTTCCCGTTGAGATTGTTATTTTTAGCAGCCCCTTTTGGAGAGAATTAAGGTTCCTCTACTAAAGAGGAGTCAACATTTATTGTTTGTTCACTCACCATCAGAAATCTTTAGCTTATGTGTTGGTAGCATTGTGATTTTGTATAAACCTTAAAAAACTATCTTTTAAAGTTTAACAAAATTTTAACATTGTTCACTCCTAATGTATATGAACATTTGAGTTTAAAACTTTTTTTCTTAAATTTCACTTGCCTTGTTCTAAGAAGTTTTAAAGATGAAGGAATGATCTAGACCAATGATGGGCAAACTGCGGCCCCCTGAAATGTTCTATCCTGCTGGGTGACGTTATTCCTAATCTGACAGATACAATGAGTAGGATACAATACAATGAAACTTCAAAAGAGTTGCCTTAGAAACAGACTGACATGAGCATTTCCTTTCCTTTGGCACCCTCTTTAGAAAGTTTGCCCATCACTGGTCTAGACCTATGAGTTCATCAGGTTGGGAGAATTCCTGTTGTAGAAATTGCAGCTCACCTTCCATTTAAGTCTTGTGTTAGCAAGAGAATTGTCTGAGGCATTGAAAGGTTAAGTTACTTGCTCTGGATCAAACCTGCTAGGCAGATACAGGACCTGATTATAAGCTTTCCTCATTCCAAGGCCTACATTCTAACTATTACATCATGCTACCTCCTGAAATTAGTGAAATTAGTGATGGATTGT
This sequence comes from Gracilinanus agilis, assembly GCF_016433145.1. NCBI lineage: Eukaryota > Metazoa > Chordata > Mammalia > Didelphimorphia > Didelphidae > Gracilinanus > Gracilinanus agilis. Next base: position 402,618,751 of record NC_058131.1, on the reverse strand, counting down.
ATGAGTTAGGAAATTCTGAGCTGTAGTAGGGCTAACATATCTTTTAGCATCCACACTAAATCAAACACCAGTATGGTTAACCCCTCAGGAGTAAGAGTAGAGTAATACCAGGAGACCTGGCCCAAGTCAGAATGGGGTCCTACAAAATTTTTATGAACAGTGGGGTTGGGCCCAGGAATGACTACTGTACTTTAATCTAATGATAAGACTCAGTCTTAACAGTCCCCACCCCCACTTCTGAGCAAATTAATGTTTAAGGAAATAAATATTTATATGTCAAGACAGATTTAATATTCATTGTGATCCAAAGAGATTTGCTTCAGTTCCATCTACTTGGGGTGGGTGTTATATTCTGCATTACAAATGAGTCATCTTCTCATTTCATTAGTCTTTGGGATCCAGCCATTTTTTAATTTTATCATCATGCTTTGGAATTTAAGTTGATTGTTAGCTTTCATTGAAAAGAAAATTTTGTTTTACCAATTCTGTGGAAGATTTTATTAAAATGTAAACTTAACATTCTTAATTATGTTTGACTCTTTTCTAGCCCCTACAGTTGAATTCTATTTGATGCCCTTTGGCTCCAAAGTCTCCTAAGGTCTTTCTAATGAGAGTAGAAATTAAAAATTCAGATATTTTGGAATTGGTCTCTACTAGCTATCATTGTTGAGATCAATTATTTTTTGTTAATTCTTTGAACCATACTCATTGGTCTGTTTTTCCTCTGACTAAATAGTGAACCATTATATGATAGCTTTTTGTTTGCTCCTTCAGCCTGTGATTTCTGGAAGCTAAATGTTATAATAACCATTAGCATAGAGAAACAATTCCTACATGTTTCCCAAGCATTATTTTAATGTTTTAAGGAAGCTGTTTTTATTATGTCTTTTTTTTTTTTTTTTAAGCAAATCAAGCAGAAACTTCTTAACTTATTTTCCCATTCACACCTCTATTATACTAGGGTAAAATATTTTCGTAAAAGTATCTATCAGTACTTTAAGAAGCTCTTCTTACATAAGCATACTGAAGATGTAATCTCTTAATTGTATCTATTAAGACCTGTCAAACCTGTTGGTAGCCTAATTTTAGGTATAGAACTTGAAAGGTAATATAAATTATTCACCTTGTTTGTTACTTTAACAACTTTTTATTAGCTTCCCATTATATTAAGGCTATATACACTTTTATTCTATTTAAAGATAAATTTTTTAGTTTGATGTCTTTTAATTATTTCAAGAGTCTTAGGTTATGAATATTCATGCAAAATTTTTCACTAAGAAAATTTATAATTAAGGAACAAAGAATCAAAAGTGACTTATTTCCTAAAACAGTTCAATTAGGAAAAATATTTAATTCAGTTTTTTATTTTCTGTTCCAAATTCTCTCCCTGCCACTGCCCCTCCCACACACATTGAGGAGACAAGAAATATAATATTCATTGTATATATGGGGTCATGCAAAATATTTTTCCACATATAAAAAGAGAGGGGGAAAATATGCTTCAAACTGTACTCCAAGTCTGTCAGGACTATGTCTGGAAGCAGATTGCATTTTTCATCATGAGTTCCTTGGAATTGTGTGGATCATTCTGTTTTTCAGTGATACTATGTCTTTCAGAGTTGATTATCTTTACATTATTGCTGTTATAGTGTCTATTTTTGTCTGGGTTTCTGCTCATTCCACTTTTCATCAGTTTATGTAAATCTTATCAAGTTTTTCTGGAGAGTCCTTTCCCTATAAGTAGATAGATATATAGATAGATATTTACCTATATCTGTCTTTAGGGTATAGACCTAGTAAAGGTATTGCTAAACTAGATTGTTCCCCAGAATGGTTGGACTAGTCCATAGTTCCTCCAGCAGTGTGTTAGTATACCTATTTTCTTACATCTCCTTCAGCATTTATTAGTTTCCTTTTCTGTCATGTTAGCCAGTCTGACCAGTATCTCAGAGTTATTTTAATTTGCATTTCTCTAATAGGGATTTAGAGCATTTTTTCCTTTGTTTTTTTTTTTGTTTTTTTTTTTTTTACTTGATAGCTTTGATTTCTTCCTTTAAAAACTACCTGTTTATATCTTTTGACCATTTATCAGTTGGAAAATGGTTCTTGTCCTTATCATTTTGACTCAATTCCTCAAATATTTGAGGAATTACTTTTATCAGAGATACTTGCTGCAAATATTTTGCCCCAGTTTCCTGTTTCCTTCCAATTTTGGCAACATTGGTTTTGTTTGTTTAAAAACTTTACAAGTTTTATGTAATCAAAATTACAATTAGGAAAAAATATTGACTAGTGAACTAAATATTCAAATAACCATATGCAGCTGAACCCTACTAGATATTAAGGATCTGCTGATCAAGTGCTGTGAAACTTTTGGAAATATTGAATCTTACAAAATGGGCAGCCTGAATTTTAAAATATTAGTCCACGGACACATTTTAGGCAAAGTAGCAACATCTTTATATGACCCAAGATTTCTCAAATGTAATTGTATTATTTCTCTAGAAACTTGAGGAAAGAAACATATAGTTGAGGAGTGACCAATTTTTAATTCTAATAATTAGTGTCTTGGGATTTGTTACTTTTACCTATTAAGTCTTAACTCTTATTGCTTAGTTATGTCCAACTCTTCTTGGCTTGATGTTGTCCATGGGGTTATCTTGGCAAAGATACTGGAGTGGTTTACCATTTCCTTCTCCAGTGAATTAAGGCAAATGGGAGTTAAATGGCATGCCCTAGGTTACACAGCAAGTAAATGGCTGAGGCCTGTTTTGAACTCAGATCTTCCTGACTCCAAGCCCAGCACTTCTATCCTTTGAATCGTATAGCTTCATGTCCTCCATTTTGTGTGTGTCATATTTAGTAACTGCATATATATAATCTCAGAAGGTTTATTTGCCTCCTGGGTTTAGGTTCACCAGTGAGAATAAGTGTCATACACAGTCACCTATACAAGTCTTCTTTCATATGTGCCTACTTTGATTCTTGTTTTATTGACTTCTCATACTCATAAATTTAGCTAGTAGAAAGTGAAAAACCAAATCATTAAACTCAAGGTAGATTTAGCAGTGAAGCTTTTTCACTGTTGGGGGGAAAAAGAGCTATTATAAAGAGCATCAAATAGGTTTCAATGTGTCAAGGATCGGGCTAAGAAAATTAAACAGCTCTACAAGCGTAAGTCTCCAAAATGTGGCTTCATTATTTTGTTTTGTTAATTTTAGGACATTAGATATACTCATATTAAAATATAAGACAAAAGCATGTTCCAAAGTCAAATAATTTATATTTGAAATTGGCCATAATTCTTGTACTCATTTTTATGGATAATTTAAATAACTATAAATTGTATAGTGTACATTAGCAGCTAGATGAAGTCAAAACATCTTTTTCTTTTAAATGAGAAGATAAGAAATAATATATAGTTATGTTAAAACCTTCTTTAAAAATTGGAATATAGTCATAAGTCCAGTTTTAAATGTTTCAGGGTTCACATTTTACATTTAGTTTTCACTATTCACTTGCTAACTACCAGATCAGAGAAAGATGCTTTATTGCCAGAGATTTCTCTTAAATTCAGATACATAGTCAAATAAAAGAAAACAAAAACCTCTGTGACTGTCCTGAAAACTAAGGAGATGTTAAATTACCTGTTAAGTACAAAGTGAGAGGTGAAATATTTGATCACTAGCAAAATTTATCCCAAAATTGAAGTGATTGCCACTAACAAACACTTACTTATCTTTTTTTTTAAAACCCTTACCTTCTGTAATTAGAGTCAGTACTATGTATTGTTCCAGGGCAGAAGAACAATAAGAACTAAGCAATGGGGTTAAGTAGCTTGTCTGAGAGCAGATTTGAACCCTAGAACCTCCCATTTTCAGGCTGAAAGATTCTAGTATCTGAAAATTTGAATTTCAGAGTCAGAAAATTCAGTTCAGGTTCCCGAAAAGGACTACCAAATTTGTCTTCATGATTTCTTAGTAAATTGAAGAGTAAAGAAAATGTAGGAACTGATCATCATCTTTTTATGGAAATCATTTAAATTTCAGATATCATTGCCTATATGTGTGTGTAATAAGAGCTTGATAGAGACATTTCCACTTCTTCTGAAGTATTCCCCATCATTAACATAGTTAGAGCAAGCTCATCTTCATTGAAATTTCACCTTCGGTAATAAGATTTGAAGATATTTTTTCATTTGTGACATGTGTTATCAAAATCAATCCTATTACAAAACTGGTTTCTCAGGTATTGCTTTCTTCTTTAAAAAAATTTAATTGTTGGGACATTATATTCTTTTTTCTTTCTCCATCTCTTCATAATTTATTCTACTTGTTTGTTTCTTGCAATTGACTGTTAGAGAAAACATGAACTTTTGCAAAATTTAGGCCTCTCTAATTGCCTCATAAGGTTAATGTTCCTTTAATTATTATAAGTTGAAGTTAATTGGATGGAATTTTCAGAACATGAGTATTACCCCATATGGAGATATATATATATATATACATATATATATATATATATTTATTTATTTAAACCCTTACCTTCCATATTGGAATCAATAGTGTGAATTGGTCCCAAGGCAGAAGAGTGGTAAGGGCTAGGCAATGGGGGTTAAGTGACTTGCCCAGGTCATACAGCTAAGACGTGTCTGGGGACAGATTTGAACCCAGGACCTCCTGTCTCTGGGCCTGATTCTCAATCCACTGAGCTATCTAGCAGTCTCCACCCCCCACCCTCACCCCCATGTATATTTCTTGATAGGTAAAGTTGAGATAGGTAAAGTTGAGATGTTATACTGTCTTCTACTTTGTACTTCATTTACTTCTATTTGTTTTCTGGGTTGAGGAGGAATCAGGTAGATAATTGCCAGATGACTTAAAAAATATCTTTTGCTTAAAGATCTAGCTGTACTTGATATATTTCTCTGTACTTAGAAAACTTGAACAGATACTGTATATTTAATAAAGACTTTTGATAGCTTTCACTGATACATGATTCTTTTTATTATAACAGGAACATGAATCTGAAGGTGGGAGAACTCCTTTAATGAAAGCTGCCCGAGCTGGTCATTTGTGTACTGTACAATTTCTTATTAGCAAAGGTAAAAAAACATTGGTGATTGTTTCTAAAATTCTAAAAGGTAGTTGTGACTTCTGCTCTGGTATCAAGATAATTTGTAATATAGTTTTAAGATTCTTAAATTTTACCTATATTTAGTCTTTTCTAAAAGTAGATATAGCTACATTTATACAATTTGCATGTAGATTTTATGTCCATTTTAAGAACCTCCATCTACTAGGTTAAGTAACATAGGTCTATAAAAGCTCCATTGTCCTACCACAAAGAATTTTGAGTAAAGCAAAATTATGTGTGGCTCTTCATTGAAGAAGACAACTGATGAGATCCCAAGTAGCTCTGTCTGTGTACCTGCTGTAGTTATGAAGAGTGGGATAAAGTTGTTTGTAGCCTTGTTCTATAACAACTTCTAAACTTTACTACTAATATTGAAATTTACTTAGTAAAAATACTTGCACTTAATAACTAGTAAAAATAGTATCTTGTGCGTGTGTAACTAAGGGATTGATGTTCTAGTGAGAATAGCATTGCCTGGCCAGGTAATACTCTTTTGCCACATGGTAAAGGTATGAAATTAGCATGCTTACATTTAGAAACATAAGAATATTGTTTTTATTATTGCCGTTTCTTAAAAAGTAAAAAAAACTATTCTGAATTTTTTTGTGAGCATTTTAATCTAGGATGTGTAGAAAGTTATATTGAAAATCATTTGAAGTAGAAGGATAATAGAACATAGGTACACATATTTGTTTTGTTTTTAGGTTGTGTGTGTGTGTGTGTGTG
>NC_058131.1:402493932-402611241 GCF_016433145.1 Gracilinanus agilis | reverse complement strand
ATATATATATATATTTATTTATTTATTTAAACCCTTACCTTCCATATTGGAATCAATAGTGTGAATTGGTCCCAAGGCAGAAGAGTGGTAAGGGCTAGGCAATGGGGGTTAAGTGACTTGCCCAGGTCATACAGCTAAGACGTGTCTGGGGACAGATTTGAACCCAGGACCTCCTGTCTCTGGGCCTGATTCTCAATCCACTGAGCTATCTAGCAGTCTCCACCCCCCACCCTCACCCCCATGTATATTTCTTGATAGGTAAAGTTGAGATTTCTGTTAAAATGTTATACTGTCTTCTACTTTGTACTTCATTTACTTCTATTTGTTTTCTGGGTTGAGGAGGAATCAGGTAGATAATTGCCAGATGACTTAAAAAATATCTTTTGCTTAAAGATCTAGCTGTACTTGATATATTTCTCTGTACTTAGAAAACTTGAACAGATACTGTATATTTAATAAAGACTTTTGATAGCTTTCACTGATACATGATTCTTTTTATTATAACAGGAACATGAATCTGAAGGTGGGAGAACTCCTTTAATGAAAGCTGCCCGAGCTGGTCATTTGTGTACTGTACAATTTCTTATTAGCAAAGGTAAAAAAACATTGGTGATTGTTTCTAAAATTCTAAAAGGTAGTTGTGACTTCTGCTCTGGTATCAAGATAATTTGTAATATAGTTTTAAGATTCTTAAATTTTACCTATATTTAGTCTTTTCTAAAAGTAGATATAGCTACATTTATACAATTTGCATGTAGATTTTATGTCCATTTTAAGAACCTCCATCTACTAGGTTAAGTAACATAGGTCTATAAAAGCTCCATTGTCCTACCACAAAGAATTTTGAGTAAAGCAAAATTATGTGTGGCTCTTCATTGAAGAAGACAACTGATGAGATCCCAAGTAGCTCTGTCTGTGTACCTGCTGTAGTTATGAAGAGTGGGATAAAGTTGTTTGTAGCCTTGTTCTATAACAACTTCTAAACTTTACTACTAATATTGAAATTTACTTAGTAAAAATACTTGCACTTAATAACTAGTAAAAATAGTATCTTGTGCGTGTGTAACTAAGGGATTGATGTTCTAGTGAGAATAGCATTGCCTGGCCAGGTAATACTCTTTTGCCACATGGTAAAGGTATGAAATTAGCATGCTTACATTTAGAAACATAAGAATATTGTTTTTATTATTGCCGTTTCTTAAAAAGTAAAAAAAACTATTCTGAATTTTTTTGTGAGCATTTTAATCTAGGATGTGTAGAAAGTTATATTGAAAATCATTTGAAGTAGAAGGATAATAGAACATAGGTACACATATTTGTTTTGTTTTTAGGTTGTGTGTGTGTGTGTGTGTGTGTGTGTGTGTGTAACACAGTTGCTTTTCTTTAGTGTGTGTGTGTGTGTGTGTGTGTGTGTGTGTGTGTGTGTGTGTGTGTGTNNNNATTGTGTGTGTGTGTGTGTGTGTGTGTGTGTGTGTGTGTGTGTGTGTGTGTGTGTGTGTAACACAGTTGCTTTTCTTCATAGTCCAAAAAGTGGTGTTTAAAAGAGTCATTAAAGAAAACTGAAATTCTTTGCAAAGCTAGTGGCTGCTAAATGATTTCAACACATTTTTACTTTGAGCTCTTCTTTTTTTGTTTCATTATACAAGACTATTCAACATCTCAGTATAAAAAATATGTTTAAACATTTGAGGGTGTTTTTTTTTTTAATTTTCTTAGTCACTAGAGTATTTAAACTGTTTATTGTAAAAAAATTATGTTGCTCATTAAATTTTTTCTATTCTTGCTGCTATAATTCTTATTGTTTGCTTCCTATTATTACTTGCTTCTGGGGCTTAATTAAATCTTTATCATCTAGTAGTAACCTAAAAATGTTTACTGATTATTTTGAGAACTCCAAACCAAGATGCCATCTTTATGTATAGGATTGATTTATACTAATGCATTTTGACAAATTTTTGGTCCTGTATATATTCAGTTTTGTGAATGTTGTTTTCTTTGAGCTATCCTGATTTATATTTCTTTTTAAACTTTGTGATTTTAGAAAAATTAATATTTTCTTCTTTTCACATAGGTGCTAATGTGAATAGAGCTACAGCTAATAATGACCACACAGTAGTATCACTGGCATGTGCAGGAGGCCATCTGGCAGTTGTTGAACTACTGCTGGCCCATGGAGCTGACCCTACTCATCGACTAAAGGTATTCTGTTTTATATTTATATAGATTCTACTCTACTAAGTACTAGAAATATGCAAATGCTTAATAAATTCTTGTAGAATAAATTAATTAATCCTAATGTTTGAGAAGTCCTGGTTCTAAAGACTATGATTCTGCAATGCCAAATACATAGCAATAATTTAATTAATCTTTGATGCTGTAACTTTCAGATTTGGGCTTAAATACACATACTAAATTAATTTTGATGTTAATTTTCTTCTTAGGATGGCTCAACAATGCTCATTGAAGCTGCAAAAGGTGGTCATACCAATGTTGTTTCTTATTTGCTTGATTATCCAAACAACATTCTCTCAGTTCCTGCCACAGACATGTCTCAGCTTACCCCACCTTCTCAGGATCAATCTCAGGTAAATTATAAAAGGAAATTTAATTGAGAATATAAACATTCTTAAAATTTAGTTTATTTTGAGCATAAAGAATGTGGTTTTGCTGTTGTGTTGAAATACATACACAGGCCTAGAGGCGGAAGGTCCTAGGTTCAAATCCGGCCTCAGACACTTCCCAGCTGTGTGACCCTGGGCAAGTCACTTGGGCCCCATTGCCCACCCTTACCACTCTTCCATCTATGAGCCAATAAACAGAAGTTAAGGGTTTAAAAAAAATACATACAATCCAGTGTCTTAGTCTATGGCAAAAGGAAAGAATATTACTTTCATTCCTTCTAAGTAGTACTTCCTTAGTAAAATGATATTTGACAGGTTGATATCATTTTGTTTGTTTCTCAACTTTTTTTATTAACTGAAATAGATTTTTTATTCAAAATAAAATTCTTTGGGGGAAAATATAAATGGTAGAGAAAATATTTATATTGAGAATGACAAGTGTTTTCTTAATTTGAAAAGAGTTTGTCATATTGAAGTCAGTTTTCCTGATTTGTATCAACAATTTGATTGCACCTAAAGCCAAATTGCCAGGAAGGAAACTTTTTTCATTAACAGCCAGGACACGTAGACAGTCTTTATATATATATTTCAGAAGTATTAGTTATCCAGGTGATGTCCACATTTGCCCATCTATTAAGTGCAGTTATCTTGATTAGCTGTAATAGAAACACCATTAAAATAGTTCCCAGTAGCTGTTAAAGGCTATTCCACAAAATGGAAGGAAATATACAGAAACTAATGAATCCTTTTTATACACAAATATTTTTTAACACTAAAATATCAAAAATGAGAAAATATTTCAAGTTGATTTTGATAGAAATTGACTATGGGTAAGTTAAGCAATGCATATATGACATGTTCCTAACTGAAAGTTGAACCAGTCAGAGCACATATGTTGGGGTTGGGGGGGGGTGAGTGTGTGTGCACATTCATACACAAAAAGTATTTGATTTTGTGGGGAGTTAGGTTGCTTTGTGATATATGAAGCCCATAGAGGAATAAGGATAATATATGCTTATAAAACATTCTATGGAATCATTCATCTTTGGGGTTAACTTCTTAAGGAAATTTTTAAAATTTAATATGTGAAATGAACCTAAAGTGAAGAAAGATTCTTGTGTCATTGTGAACATATAAATTTGTACTTCTCTGTTATCCAAACTGAGATAAGTTTTTTCTGAGTTGACTTTTTAGGTTCCACGTGTACCAGTGCATGCACTTGCCATGGTTGTACCTCCCCAAGAACCTGACAGAGCTCCTCAAGATAGCTCCCCAACACTCTTGGGAGTACAGAAAGGTTAGTATTTGAAAATTTTCTCCAAAATAATAAAATTTTGTCATATAACTTACTGATGAACTATAAGAAACTCAGATAATGTTTTAATTTCCATTACTATTCAGCAATTAGAATCAGCTTAATGTGGTGAATAGAGAACCTGTCTAGGTGTCTGGAAGACCTGGATTCTAGTCCTACTTCTGTTACATATTGGCTGCATGACTTTTGGCAAATCATTTGATTTTTCAGTGACCCATAGAACTCTAATACTCTTTTAAGTTTCAGAACAGTTTGCATTTCGGCATTGCTATTAGGAGTTCCTCTTCCTTCATTTCCTCCATTTGGGCCAAAAAAAAATGAAGAAAAATAGTAGAATGGATGGGGGGTGGGGGACATAGTGCCAGGAAAAGTAATTTTGTCTAGTATGTAACTGCCAAACTTAGTTGGATATTAAGTATAAATGAGTTAAACCACGCTTAGTTGATTATATCAAGATTTATTCAGTATTTTTTCCACCTGTAATTTTTTAGTTAATCACATGTAAAACGGTGAACAAAAATGCACTATTGATTTGCACATCCTTAATATTTTAACATTTCTTAATATGAATTCACTTACAAATGATAAATTTGAGATTACTTCTTCCAAGATATGAAATGATGATGTAACCTCCATTGATATGTAAATCTAGAACAAGTCCAATTAAATATCAAGAGGTAAAGTTCTGTAAAATATTTAAGGGACACATACTTATGGGGTATAACATTTGTTTTCTGTAGCATTTTGCTCCATATGTATAAATTTAGACTTTCCAATATTTATCTGTATATATGTTGACTGTACTTACTTGATATAAGGGAAAGTTCTTTTAGAGAATCTCATTGGAAGGTAGCAGTAATGTTAAAAAAAAAAGCATCAGTAAAACATTTTTTAAATATGAGAGTCTTTTCTGAAATATGGAAAAGTGGTAACATTTTAGGATACTTCAAACTAGGAAAAAAATCATGATCTTGTATAAGGATATTTTCGGTAATATCTGGATATAGACTAAAATGTGAAATAATTTTATGCTTTATGAATAGATCTGAACATCCTAATGTTACCCTAATTTCTTAAGCAGAAAAATAAATATGGGGAAACATACAAACAAGGAAAAATAATCCCGATGGCATGTAGATTTCAGCAATTAGAATAAAAAACTTAACAAGATTTAACTTAATTTCTCAGTTTGTTGTGTATAGTATTTTTCACCATTTTTTCCCATTAATTTGAAATTTTCCACTTGAAAACTACAATAATAAAAATGTTCAAAAAAGAAGCTTTTTACTCAAGTAATAAGTTGCAGATGAAATATATATATATATATGGGACTCTATTCATTGTTAGTTGACTGTTTTTAGAGTATATACATTGAATGAAATTCCTCTGTTTTATAACTATTTAACATGTAGTACAGGATAAGGGAAAGAAAATTACATTTGGAGTCAAGAGTATCAGAATTCAGATCCTTGCTATGCCTTCTTTATGATCTTGAACAAGATACTAATATCTTCATATGTCAAGGCCTCAATTCCTCATCAGTAGAAAGGGTTTTGAACTTTAAATAACTTTTAGGCCCTTCCTAGCTCTAAAATCTGATTGCAACGGAATAGGATGATTCTATAGTTACTAATTAGCTAGGACAACCATTGCTGTTAAGTAAAACATATGGGAACAGTCACCAGGGTGAAAATACAAATAAATGGAAAAATCTTCTAAGTATATTTGGAAATGCATACAAAAGCGCATTAGGATGCTTTAAAAGTAAAGAATTGACCCCTGTTGTAAAAAAACTGATGTACATAGAGATAATCTAATTTTTGCTACTCATTGAATCACTTTTTTTAATGGGAAGTATCACTGCTGAGTTGAAAGTAAAATGAAGTAAAATAGTCTTCCCCAAATGTTCTTTGTAAGTCACTTAGCCAGAGAAAGTATATTTTCTAGATCCTAATATCTAAGGGTAGGTACAAGCACAATAATCAATTCTTGAACAAAACAGCGCTTCTTTTGACATTACATTGCAGTTATTCTGTCACATACATTCATATATGTAAATGTACCATAGGGAAATGTATTATCAAAAAAAAATACATGATGGGAATACATTGCACATTCAAAAAAGCTAACCATATATATCCTTAATGATTTAGAGATTTATAATTTTTTTCTTAGTAAAATCGTTTTCTCTCAGTCTTCTATATTTTAAAATATTCCACTTTTATTACCTCCTTCCCAAAGTTTCTCAAAGGAAGTTTACTTCAAATGATGAAGTATCTCTTTTATCTGCTTCCTCCTTCCCCTCCCTCATTTTAGTCAAGTTCATAAATTCCTGGTATTTATCTCATCTTCCAGGGTCCCCCATTTGCCTTTCTATTTCAGGAATCATGCTTTCAAATAATGTTTTTCATACTTATTTATCCAGCTATCTGATAAAGACTTTTGTATTATCCATGAAATGATCAATTATTTCTTTTCTCACTATTCTTGCATAGATATTTCATATTAAGTCTTCTCAGGTCCTCTTTTTTCCCCACTTCTTCCTCCAATTGAATCCTTCTTTCATTTCTTTTTACCAAATCTTTAGTAACTAATGATTTAGCATTTAATCACAGCTGTCCTCTGTTGGTTTTTTGAAGACTGAAAACTTGTTTATATCTGTCAGGGAATTCAGAATCAAAACTACTGTTTAAACATGAACTGAAAATGACATGCTTAGTGCAGAAATTTTTAGAGCTGTCTATTTTTACTAACTGTAGGTTAATTTTATTACCCAGTAAGCACTACATAGATGTACTTGTATATTATGTATGAGGATTACCAAACTCCCTTAAAGACTCAGTAAGATTGTTAGAAAGATGTTGCTAAGTTCCCTAAAGTTTTTTTGCCTTCCAAATCCTAATACTCATATTCTTTGGCATTGAGTTTCATGTAGGAGGCCTCAAAATGAAGTTACTTTTTTCCCATTAGTAGAAAGGAACAAACTTAATTTTGTCCATTGCAAGTACTTTTGCTATCAGAATCAATCATTCACCAAAATATAAGAATGAATGGGATTTGGCTTCCTCATTTAAAATATTTTTTTAATGTAATTATATATAGGCTCCAGGCCTAGATAAACAAGGTATATAAAGTCCAGGACTAAGAAAGAGTATGGCATTATGGGAGCTAACAGAAATGGACCGAGTGAAACCACTTCCATAAACGTAAAATATTAAGTTTAAGGCATGTTACCTTATATGATTGAGTGTGTGAAAGATTTGCTCTTGAACTCTGTAAAGAGATATTTTCATCATATTTGTTTATGATATTTGTTCTTAGGAAATTAAACTATCTAGTTATAATTCAAGATTAATCTGAACTGTCACAAGACTTGTATAGTTCTTATGTTAATAGTAAATATTTTGTTATTTATGAATGTGATTTTGGATAATAAAAAAAGCAAACTTAAGTTTTTGTCACTTGAAATAATTTAGTGCTAAACCTACTTTTCAAAAAAGGATTTTTTCCTTCAAGAATACTTCCCAAAAGACCAAAGCACAGTGTTCTTAATCTGCCTTGATCTTTTAATTTGCTACTGACAAATTGTATCTCAAACCCATGGACTTTTTCCCTATTGTAGAGTAAGATTATGAAGACAGACTATGTCTCCAGAACCAGCCTAGCTGAAAATGTAGGGGGACGTCATTGAAAAGTGGCCACCAGATAGTAATTTTTATTAGGCTACACAGCAGCTCAAGAAAGAACAGCTTGTTAAAGTATGAAGGGTTTACAGTGTATATAAGTGGAAGGAGTAGCCACATTATTGAATCATGATTGCTTTGAAGTTTGGAAATAAAAAATAGTAGATGAAAGAGGAAGTGGAAGAAAAATAAATATATAAATATTAAGTTCAGTATAAAAAAGATACCAGGAAAAAAACAATGTAAAAGGGGAAAAGCATTGGGAAAGATGTCACCAGCATTGAACCTGCCTTAACTGCATTCCCAAATGATATTACCAATTAATACCTGAAGACTAAATTTATTTGCAATTAACAATTATATGTATATGTAGAATACATGTATATATAATATACAGAATATATANGGGGAAACATACAAACAAGGAAAAATAATCCCGATGGCATGTAGATTTCAGCAATTAGAATAAAAAACTTAACAAGATTTAACTTAATTTCTCAGTTTGTTGTGTATAGTATTTTTCACCATTTTTTCCCATTAATTTGAAATTTTCCACTTGAAAACTACAATAATAAAAATGTTCAAAAAAGAAGCTTTTTACTCAAGTAATAAGTTGCAGATGAAATATATATATATATATGGGACTCTATTCATTGTTAGTTGACTGTTTTTAGAGTATATACATTGAATGAAATTCCTCTGTTTTATAACTATTTAACATGTAGTACAGGATAAGGGAAAGAAAATTACATTTGGAGTCAAGAGTATCAGAATTCAGATCCTTGCTATGCCTTCTTTATGATCTTGAACAAGATACTAATATCTTCATATGTCAAGGCCTCAATTCCTCATCAGTAGAAAGGGTTTTGAACTTTAAATAACTTTTAGGCCCTTCCTAGCTCTAAAATCTGATTGCAACGGAATAGGATGATTCTATAGTTACTAATTAGCTAGGACAACCATTGCTGTTAAGTAAAACATATGGGAACAGTCACCAGGGTGAAAATACAAATAAATGGAAAAATCTTCTAAGTATATTTGGAAATGCATACAAAAGCGCATTAGGATGCTTTAAAAGTAAAGAATTGACCCCTGTTGTAAAAAAACTGATGTACATAGAGATAATCTAATTTTTGCTACTCATTGAATCACTTTTTTTAATGGGAAGTATCACTGCTGAGTTGAAAGTAAAATGAAGTAAAATAGTCTTCCCCAAATGTTCTTTGTAAGTCACTTAGCCAGAGAAAGTATATTTTCTAGATCCTAATATCTAAGGGTAGGTACAAGCACAATAATCAATTCTTGAACAAAACAGCGCTTCTTTTGACATTACATTGCAGTTATTCTGTCACATACATTCATATATGTAAATGTACCATAGGGAAATGTATTATCAAAAAAAAATACATGATGGGAATACATTGCACATTCAAAAAAGCTAACCATATATATCCTTAATGATTTAGAGATTTATAATTTTTTTCTTAGTAAAATCGTTTTCTCTCAGTCTTCTATATTTTAAAATATTCCACTTTTATTACCTCCTTCCCAAAGTTTCTCAAAGGAAGTTTACTTCAAATGATGAAGTATCTCTTTTATCTGCTTCCTCCTTCCCCTCCCTCATTTTAGTCAAGTTCATAAATTCCTGGTATTTATCTCATCTTCCAGGGTCCCCCATTTGCCTTTCTATTTCAGGAATCATGCTTTCAAATAATGTTTTTCATACTTATTTATCCAGCTATCTGATAAAGACTTTTGTATTATCCATGAAATGATCAATTATTTCTTTTCTCACTATTCTTGCATAGATATTTCATATTAAGTCTTCTCAGGTCCTCTTTTTTCCCCACTTCTTCCTCCAATTGAATCCTTCTTTCATTTCTTTTTACCAAATCTTTAGTAACTAATGATTTAGCATTTAATCACAGCTGTCCTCTGTTGGTTTTTTGAAGACTGAAAACTTGTTTATATCTGTCAGGGAATTCAGAATCAAAACTACTGTTTAAACATGAACTGAAAATGACATGCTTAGTGCAGAAATTTTTAGAGCTGTCTATTTTTACTAACTGTAGGTTAATTTTATTACCCAGTAAGCACTACATAGATGTACTTGTATATTATGTATGAGGATTACCAAACTCCCTTAAAGACTCAGTAAGATTGTTAGAAAGATGTTGCTAAGTTCCCTAAAGTTTTTTTGCCTTCCAAATCCTAATACTCATATTCTTTGGCATTGAGTTTCATGTAGGAGGCCTCAAAATGAAGTTACTTTTTTCCCATTAGTAGAAAGGAACAAACTTAATTTTGTCCATTGCAAGTACTTTTGCTATCAGAATCAATCATTCACCAAAATATAAGAATGAATGGGATTTGGCTTCCTCATTTAAAATATTTTTTTAATGTAATTATATATAGGCTCCAGGCCTAGATAAACAAGGTATATAAAGTCCAGGACTAAGAAAGAGTATGGCATTATGGGAGCTAACAGAAATGGACCGAGTGAAACCACTTCCATAAACGTAAAATATTAAGTTTAAGGCATGTTACCTTATATGATTGAGTGTGTGAAAGATTTGCTCTTGAACTCTGTAAAGAGATATTTTCATCATATTTGTTTATGATATTTGTTCTTAGGAAATTAAACTATCTAGTTATAATTCAAGATTAATCTGAACTGTCACAAGACTTGTATAGTTCTTATGTTAATAGTAAATATTTTGTTATTTATGAATGTGATTTTGGATAATAAAAAAAGCAAACTTAAGTTTTTGTCACTTGAAATAATTTAGTGCTAAACCTACTTTTCAAAAAAGGATTTTTTCCTTCAAGAATACTTCCCAAAAGACCAAAGCACAGTGTTCTTAATCTGCCTTGATCTTTTAATTTGCTACTGACAAATTGTATCTCAAACCCATGGACTTTTTCCCTATTGTAGAGTAAGATTATGAAGACAGACTATGTCTCCAGAACCAGCCTAGCTGAAAATGTAGGGGGACGTCATTGAAAAGTGGCCACCAGATAGTAATTTTTATTAGGCTACACAGCAGCTCAAGAAAGAACAGCTTGTTAAAGTATGAAGGGTTTACAGTGTATATAAGTGGAAGGAGTAGCCACATTATTGAATCATGATTGCTTTGAAGTTTGGAAATAAAAAATAGTAGATGAAAGAGGAAGTGGAAGAAAAATAAATATATAAATATTAAGTTCAGTATAAAAAAGATACCAGGAAAAAAACAATGTAAAAGGGGAAAAGCATTGGGAAAGATGTCACCAGCATTGAACCTGCCTTAACTGCATTCCCAAATGATATTACCAATTAATACCTGAAGACTAAATTTATTTGCAATTAACAATTATATATGTATATGTAGAATACATGTATATATAATATACAGAATATATATATATATATATATATATATATATAGAGAGAGAGAGAGAGAGAGAGAGAGAGAGAGAGAGAGAAAATAAGGCCCTCATTGTTTGCTGGTGTTTTACAAGTAATTCTTGCATAATAGTTACCAAAACCTTAATTTGTATAAGTCAAGATTTAGTCGCCAATCAGAAGCTTATGTCACCTTCAGTTGGCCTGTGTCCCCGGAAAATAGATGTTTATATTCCTGTGTATTGGTTGGTGCTTCAGAGCATAGAGAAGTCACATGAACTCTTCCTAATTTCAGTTGACTGAATCTTATATCCTGAAAACAAAAGATTTGAATTGGCAATGATATCTGGTCCAAATCTGTAGTGTTTTGGTTTGAGCATGCTCATACAACTGCTTTTGTTGAATGCAATTTAAACAATTCTTAAAAACAATAAATTGTATCCATCTTTTTACAATGGAATGAGCTGGCACTTTTCACTGACTTCCAAAAACATCTAAATTCAAAATCTTTTTTTTAGAAAGAAAGTTGTTTTTAGATAGAAAAGGTAATCATACTACCGAATAAGTGTATGTATAACAAGACTGCTAGTATGTATTGCAACTTCTTGTTACCTACCATTTTCATGGCAAATTTTGGGAAAATCTATTAAACCTGTATATGGTTATACTCACATGGAAATAATAGTACCTGTTCAGATTTGATAGGAGGTTCTTAGAGTTCATCTTGTTTACCTCAGGTTAGATATATCCCTTGCTTTTTCTTGTTTTGTATACTCAGTTCTAGCCACTCAGAAGGGTCGGTTTTCATTATCTTTTATTTTAAGCTTCTTGAATGAATTTGCATTAGCAAGATTAAGGGTGCCATTCCGACTTGTCATTGACCTCAAAGTTCTAGGACTTAAAATGGATTATCATTACTACCAGTTTTCCATCATTCTTTATTCATAAAATCAGAATTATATTGCAACTATACAAAATCATTTTGAAAATATTAAATGACTACAGAAACACTCATACTTTGATGAATTTCCAAACTCACTGATGAATGTAAATGCCTTATGTGACTAAAATTTTCCTGCTCCATTATTGGATTTTGATACTACAGGTTATATCTTAAATTCACTCCTTTTCAGGTCTTTTTAATTGTCAGTCTCCTGGACTTCCAAACTCAAAAGTAATACTGTGAACAAATACATTAAATTATGTATATACGTCTTTGGAATCTTAGAGTAGTAATAGAAAAAACAAAAAAAAAGTTTCACAAATATAACATTTCACATTTTGCTGTTATTCAAGAAGTTTTCATTTATTGCTGTGTTCAACTGACAATACAAAATTGAATGTAGGTAATAATTTGTTTTTCTGAAGGTTATTTTTCATTTAAAATTAAGCTCCTTAAAGTAGTTGCATTGATATTGAGAAAGGTAGGATGAGTGCCACATAAGAACTACTGTACAAAGGACAAAGTTTTAGATACTGGGTTATATCTATATAACTCTCTAGAGTTTGAATTTCTTTAGTAAGAAAACAGTTGAATTCCCACTTCTTTTCTTCAAAAGCCTCATCATTTGTTAATGTTCAAGGTGTATTAATGCTTCCCTCATAGCTTATTTTTTTCCTTTGGATCTAATAACTATTGAGAGTAGTTTGAATATTTATTGCTTCTAATTTTTAAATTTACTATATTAGTGGGGGCAATGAGGCACACTGGCCTCAAATCAGATAAACCATCAACTATTTTTGGCCTATCCTTTCTAAATAAGACTTTTAAATTCACTTCCAAATTTGCTTTTTGCTTTGTATTATAGTCTAAAAGTATAGTGTTTTCTATTTTATATTTTAATGATAGGATTCCTAATTTTTTAACAGCTAAATAGACATAATAGGGAAAAAAAGGAAAGGGGGAGGAAGGTGAGGAATTGACCTAAAAAAAAAAAAAAGTCTAATCCCTAAAAGAGCAAATTTCACTTGTTTGAACACTACTCATAAAATCTAAATAACTATATAGGCATATTATCTGGGTCTCTCATAGCCAGAACACCAGTGGTTCTCTTTCAGAATGAGTTTGTCTTCCCACTAAAATAATATTAAGACTTACTTCCTTCTTGAATTGTTTTCTTTTGCTTGCCCTTTGAATACTGAGTTGGATGGTATAGTATGTATAGTACATGAAACCAGGGAAGTTACAGTAAGAAAAAACTTAAATATTAGAAAGGATAAAGCATGAAAAATTATGACCACAATGTGCTTCATCTTTAAGAAGAAAAATATTGACAGCTTGGAAACCCTCTCCAGAGCTGTACTCACAAAGTAGTACTATCTTCCTTTATTATCTCTTCTTAGAAAACAATTAACGCTGTTCAACATTGATGCTATTTTAAAATATTTAACAGTTTTGCTAAGCCCATTAGACAAATTTCTAAAATAGGACTGATAATGATTTAGATTTGATGCTCTTTGAATCATTCAGTCTAAGATTACTTTCAAAATATTTGTTACCTAAGGGATTAGGTATTAAAATTCAGATCTCAAAATTGGTCACTTGCCAGTTTACCATATGTTATAAATGAGTGTAGATATTAATCTATTTAATGTTAACATGACTTTTTTTACATACATTCTACAACATTAATAAGGGTTTTTGTGGGGGAGGTCTTGGGGAAGGGGTGGCAAATTTTTTTTTAGCATGGCACTTTTTCAAACATTTTTCATGTGCTTAGGTACATCCAAGCAGAAGTCAAGTTCCCTGCAGGTAGCAGATCAGGATCTACTGCCATCTTTTCACCCCTACCAGCCTTTGGAATGCATAGTAGAGGAGACTGAAGGCAAGCTGAATGAACTGGGACAGAGAATTAGTGCTATTGAAAAAGCACAACTGAAATCATTGGAGTTAATTCAAGGTGAACCTCTGAACAAAGATAAGATAGAAGAACTTAAAAAGAACAGAGAAGAACAAGTCCAGAAGAAAAAGAAAATACTGAAGGAACTGCAGAAAGTGGAAAGGCAATTGCAAATGAAAACACAGCAGCAATTTACCAAAGAATACTTGGAGACCAAAGGTCAGACAGACCCATCGCTAGCACAGCAACAGTGCCCTCACAGAGGTGTCTTTCCAGAAGGGGAAGGAGATGATAGTATCCCAGAGGATAATTTTTCAGTGTTACCTCAGGTTGATGCAGTTTTAGCTAAGGAGGAAGATGATGATGATGAGCAACAGTCTCCACCCCCTGCAGAGCAAATTGATTTTGTCCCTGTCCAGCCTTTACCATCTTCACAGTGTAACTTTTCTGGTGACTTAGGTTATAATGGGACAAATTCTCTTGAACTTCAGAAAGCATTAGGTAATCAGCAGAATGTAGGACAGCAACAGATTGCTGGACATGGGCAGGGACTGTTAGTTCAAGAACCAGATGGACTAATGGTTGCAACTCCAGCACAGACGCTTACCGACACTCTTGATGACCTGATAGCAGGTGGGTTAAGAAATATATCTATATTTATATATATGTGTGTGTATATATATATATATAAAATTCTTTGCTTTAATGTGTGTGTTCAGCTTCTTTACACACACACTCCAAAAATACAAGTCTTGATATTTTTCAGTTTGGAAATAGTATATGTATAGTTACTCATTTACTTGTGTAGTTTTGGAAGGGAATGTTAAGTTTAATAACACTAACACAAAAAAATTTTTTTTTAAAAATTTCTTATTCTTTTGCCAAATTGCAAAAATGAAGAAATAAACATTGCTAAGTTCCTTTATTGGAGACTTCAATATATCAACTATCTTAATAATTGCCTCTCCTGTTTGTGTGATATCTTAGCTCACAGAGAATGAGCCATTTTTTTAAAAAGGACTCCTCTATATATAGTCTTTGTGGAAATTACTATATGCTTATCCACCTGTTACTTTAGTGTACTATTTATATTTTTTTGTTTGGAGTCCATAATACAACACAATCTTTAGTTACATTGCTTTCGATTTTGTTGACATAAGTTATTGTGAGCTTGGCTGTTTAAAAAATTAAAGTACTAAAGAGTCACAATGTGATAAGTTGAAGACTTGGGTGTACCCCTTTATTAAATGTCTTAATAAAAATATCCCAAAACTATTATGAAAGGGCTGTCAACCTACAAGTATATTTCTCTGCTCAGTTATTATCAGGAAAGTTTTAACTGTAAGCAAATTATACAAGTTTACTTCACTTTTTATTGTCTTTGAAGCAAGGGGGAAAGAGGACAATTATTTATTTCCTTTAGTAAAGATAGTTAGTGAAAGGACCATCTCCAAGAGTCTTAGTTCCAAAATAGCTAAAATGGTTTTAGGGTGATACAAATAGATCAGTTCAGGAATTGAGATCCAGATCAAATAATACTTAGAAGCATGCCAGTCTTGGTAACTTTATTCCAACATTTTCCCTTTCTTCCCTCTTTCACACCTCCTAATCCCTAACCCTTTATTGTAGTTTCTCTTCCCTTCTCTGTAAGATCAACCCTTTTTAATCTTTAAGTAGCATTACCAAACTGTGATTGTTTAAACTAGAAATTTTTCCCTTTTGAATGCAAGCTGTTGACAAGTAGACATTTAGGATTGTCATGTTTTCTTATGACACCTTGAGTTATGTGCAAATGAGGAATATGTTCTTTTTTTCTTGAAGGGATTTAGAAAACAGTGAAGGTCTTTCAGTTAATGCAGTACATTGATGTATGATCTTCAGCCTTTCGTTGTTATATGGTTTTAACCCAGCTCTCAAATCTGAGTTATTAGTTTTGTAAATTTTAGTGGTGAATACAAATAAATCTCATTGTTAGTTTTGAGTTCTCATTTGGACAAAAACAAATTTGGGGAATATGAATGAAATGTGGTTGATAGTAATAAAACTGATGGATTGCATGATACTTCTAAAACAGTAGGTTCTATTGTTAGTATTACTTTAAAGAGCTATGATTTCCTTGGTGTGGGTACTCCACTCATTCACAAAGATCATAATACCTCTGTATGTGAAAGTTTTCCTGAATTATTATTTGAAAAGTCAGTCATTAAAAATAATCATCTTAAAATCAGCCTCTTTAATCTAGGTTGTTCCTCAGGTGACAAATTTCCTGTTCACTTTAGGGAGGAGGTGAGGAAAAAGTCAATGACAGGAGGAATATAGAGGGAGGGGGTAGCAAGAGAGAGAGGGATTGGAGAGGAGAAAAAGGAGGGTCAGAGAGAGAGAGAATGAATTTCCTTAAGGTTAGATGTAGTGAAAATTTATTGGATTTGGTTTCAGTCAGAAGGCCTAGGTTAGAATCCTAGTTCTGTTTTTACCACTTGTGTGACCTTTAATAAGTCATTTAATCTCCCTAGACCTCAATTTCCTCTTCTAAAAAGTAAGGAAGTTAGGCTAGATTACTTCTGAGATCCTTCCTGGCTCTGTGATTTTAAGGATCTTGGTGTTTAACTCATATTTTAAATATCCCTCATCACATGTCAAGTCATCTTAGCATTTTGGATTGGTTTTAAAATTAAGGTTTTAATTTCAGTTGAATAAATTTTTATTGGAATAATGAATTAAAATTAATAGGACTTAGAAAGTAAATTTACTAGATATTTGATGATTGCTTTTATATATGAAACTACTTTGGCCATTTTATTTAATAAAAGAAATTGGTGTTGTCATAATTTGAGACCTGACTACCTATTGTGTCATCTCTGTGGTACAGTATTGTTGTAATAATTTTGTAGCATCTGTAAGTACTTTTAAAAATGACTTTTATTACATAAAAATCAAATATTGTAATATATAACAGTCATTAAATTTTTCTGCCTAAGGAACATGAGTTCCTTAGGCAGCATGGCCTAATGGAGAAGATGTCCTCTGAATCAGAAAGTACTTTCATTCCAATACTGGCTCTGCCACATTCTGATTGTGCCCTAGGCAAGTCCACTTAGTCTTTCAGTGCCCAGGCAAATCTTAAAACTAAATCAAAAAACAATTTTGTAGCTCTGCATTGGTTGAAGGTGTTTCTTCCCTTGGGAGTTCCCTGTACCAATGAAATCACATTGACTTCCCAAATTGAACATAACAGATACTTCAAGCAGAAAACATATAATTTTGCCAGTACACTTAACTTGTTCTGAAACTTTTTTGTGATTTGGTGTGGGAGTCAATGAAAAAGGTAATATTAAATAGGAACACTCACTTTGATGTGTCAACCTTTTCAAACCAGAATCTTTTAACTTCCAGAACAATTGAAGAGAAGTTTTAAGGAACTCATTAATTTTATTTTTTTAAATCTTTACTTTCTTAGTAACAGCTAGACAGAAGGGCAACGACTAGGCAAATGAAGTTAAGTGACTTGCCTAGGATCACACAGCTAGGCAGTATCTGCAGATTTGAACCCAGGCCCTCCCAACTCCAAACCTGGCACTCTATTTGTTATGCTACCTACCTGCCCTGAACTCATTAAAGTCCTCAGTTATAAATTATCCCTCATTGTCTTTAGTATAATAAATACCACTTTCATAAGCTCATCTTGCTTTTTGTAATATGCTGTACTTGAGTAATTAGTTTTATTCTTTTTTTTAACCCTACTTACTGTCTTAGTATCAATTTTAAGACAGAAGGGCAAGGGCTGGGCAATTAAGGTTAAGTGTCTTGCCTAGATCACACAGCTAGGATGTGTGTGAGGCCAGATTTGAACCCAGGTTCTCCTGACTCCAGGCCTGCTGCTCTATCCATTGTGTGTTACCTAGCTGCCCAGTGATTAGTTTTACTCTTACAAAAGCAGTTAGCTGCTAAGTTCTGAATGTTAATCATTATTAGAGTAATAGTAATTGACCATTTGTATGCTTCGTTTTTTACATTTTTTTACATTGTCATTTGATCAGCTGACATGAAAAATTAAAGGTAAATTAAGTACCCTTTTCCAAAAGAGGAAATGATAAAGAATATAAGTTCATTTCATGAATGCCTTGGTCATTTTTCATGCTGGTAACAAGTATCTCAGCTTAAGTATTTGACTGCTATAGCATCACATTATTTACAACAACCTGGGTTAGAGTTTTAACATAGACAAGAAATATTACAAAGGCAAAATAAATACATTTTTTAATGGAAAGGATAAATGTAAGTAATAAATTAATGAATTATTTTAAAAAGCAGAATGAGAGTGGTCTTCAAAAAAAGCTTCACATGTTGATAGGATCCTTCAAAAATCACAAAGAGGAAGGTGGAAGGGGAAAGAACAAGCATTTAAGTGTCTAGGTGGTAGTCATGCTATGTGCTAAGCATTTTACAAATGTAATTTCATTTGAAAACGTTTAAGCTAAAGAAACTACTAGGTGATCATAGAATGCTTTGAAAACAATAATATCACATTTTTATAAAAGAAAATTAAGTATGTATAAGGGATATATTTTGAAATGAACTTAAATGATGTAGGCAATATTATAGGGTGGAATTGATTTTTGTAATTTAAAGGCATTTGGGACAACTTTTAAAAAAGTTTCTTATGTGAAGTGGTTTTTTAAAAGTATTTATTACACCAATTTATTTGTATTCATTAATTGACCAGTATGTATGGCACAATATTGGAAACTAAAAACAAATGACTAATGCCATTTACCCTGCTTTGTATAATCTTGATATACAGAAGTATAACTTGAGAAAAATAAATCAGTAATGGGTTTTATTTCATTTTTGTTGTAGAGAAATAGGATGGTTTTAAATGAAATGCTTCATTCAGGCAAACATTGTATTTAACACAATTTATTACACAAACCACCATTTCAGAACATAACTAACTATAATACAAAATGAGGTCTACTGGATTTAATTTCATGGAACTTACCATAAGTGTACTCTCTGACTCTTTGATACTTGCCAAACATAGATGAGTTTGTATTTGTGAATATATTCAATATTTAATTTTATCAGATTTCAGTGGGTAAGTTTTTCGTGTTTTTTTTTTTTTAATCATGGTTCTGCTTTAAGGGGATACTTTTTTTGTCCCTATATTTGCCTTACCAGAATTTCCTTAAGTTCACAAAGGATGGAGTTTATAATGTCAGTCTTCCTACTTTTCTCTCTTCCCACTTTAATATGTCGCTAAATCCTTTGTTGCTCTTGAATTTGGGAGGTTTGTTATTTGTTACTGACAACTTTTAGCTAGGAACAAAGAAAAACTTAGAAATTTTATGTCAAGTTTTTACATTTCTGAAATGTTTGTTGTTACCTGTACTTTAATGAAGTTTTAAGTTTTTTTGTAGACCTTTGAAACTTTCTGCAGAGGTATTTTAAATATTCCCTATTACTAAAGAAGATATTTCTTAACTAGAATGGAACAAAATATAGAATGCCATTAAAATACTAGTCACTTATAAAATCAGAGCTATCAAATGCTTATATGTGCTAATTACTAAAAAATTTTTCTAAAGAATATATGTAGAATAGCTGCTGTATCGTTATAATATTCATCTAAAGGTCTCAATGTAAGTTTTTAAAACATTTCTTCATATTATGAAGTATAGCATAAAAATGCAAATTTCACTAATTATTTTTAAAACCTTGTTTAGCTATTTATAAAAATATTCTAGATTCCTACAGTGTTTTTTAGTTTCCAGGATATTTTAATATGTGGTCATTATCAAATTTGGCAACAATTTTCAGGTAGGTAGGACAAATATAATATCCTCACTATACAAATGATGGGCACCAGTAAATTTTGCTACAAACGGAACCTTCATTCTGAAGTATAAACGTGTGCCTCCCATATAGTGAAGCAATGACACTTAAAAGAACCCCCTAAAAATAACTGGTATAGAACCTTTTAAATTGGTGACAAAGTTCCATATATTTTGTATTCCAGTTTAGTAGGTGACAAGGAAGCAATTAAGTATTAAAGAAATGGATTAGATACTGTATTGATTCATTCTTCACATAATAGAATTATTCCAGGATACCCCAGAAAGTTCCTGTATTAATTTTTATTAGTTTGATTTTAAGCCATGGTGTTCTTTTAGTCCTTTAAATGTCTTAAATTATAAAAATGGTATTTTGCTAATTACATAAAAACGATTCCAACTTGGTTTTTCTTCTAAATGATATTTTTTAAAAAAGAATGAACCATAATGAGAACTTACCTGCTGATAACTATAATTAAGTGAAATATTTCTTTTCAACCCTCATTAAAATCAAGGGCATTGAATGCCGATTATTGCACTTATGTATCATATACAAGTTGTTATCTACAAAGCTGATCATGTTGAAAGGTTTATTTTTAAAATAAATTTTTGGTATATTGTTTTTCAGCTGTGAGTAGCAGAGTGCCCACTGGGTCCAGCAGTTCCTCTCGCACTACAGAATCCCCTACACCTGAACCCTGTTCACAGACTCCAAGCAATGTGGCTTCCCAGCCAATGCTCCCTATGTATCCTTCAGTTGACATTGATGCCCATGTAAGTAGGTTATTCTATTTAGATTTGTGTACTGAGATTTCAGTTTGGGGAAATAGAATCATAGTTATAAAAAATTTTCTTCACACAAATATTACATATTCTCTCTTTGAAAGATATTTCACATAAGAAATATTTAATCTTTTTACTTTTAAATTTCCTAGACGGAGAGTAATCATGACACTGCATTAACACTTGCCTGTGCAGGTGGTCATGAAGAACTTGTGTCTGTATTAATTGCACGAGATGCAAAAATTGAACACAGAGACAAAAAAGGTAAGAAAAAAATGTTGGCAATTAGTACCTATCAGCTCTTAGAAAATAAAATAGCCAGATTTTCACCCGAGTAATAATTGGCTGAATAGGTTTTATCTCACTTTTGAAATTAAGCAGAAATATTTTACCCCTGAACATCTAAGCTCCTCTGTGGTCCCAGTAAGCATCTTTTCAAAATTATTGTACCAAATTTGCAAGAAGTGAACCAAATTGCAATTTTCCTACTCCAAATCTAATCCAAAGAATAGTACTCAGGAAAGTATAGGTTCTTCGAGTGTAAATCTTATGATAGGTCTTACAGATTTAGAATTGCTTTTTGAGGGGCAGGTAAGGCAACAGATGATGGGTGTTTGTCATTAACAAAGCCATTTTCATTTATTATATAATGCCTCTCTTTCCTGAATGTACTAGCCTTTATTTTCACTAAATTGAGCACAATAAAATAGTTAATGGGAAGTGCTCAGAAAATAATTATTCTTTTCGTCTTAGGTTTTACCCCCCTGATTCTGGCAGCAACTGCTGGACATGTTGGAGTAGTGGAAATCCTTTTAGATAAAGGTGGAGACATAGAAGCACAGTCTGAACGCACTAAGGATACCCCACTTTCACTTGCATGCTCTGGTGGGCGTCAGGAGGTAATGTTGTTTTTAATATTTTGTTGTCTTCTTTTTACTTTCTTTACAAATTGCATATTTTTGTCACTTTAGCAACATGCAGTAGAAACTCTTAAATGTGTCTCTCATTTCTTCTGTTAAGGAATGAGATAAATATTAATTTTTTTTTATGTTTGTGAGAAATGCTACATAGTAGAATCCACAATTATAGATCAATTTTTCTTCATTTACAAAATCCTAAGCTTCTGGTATTCTTCCAGTTAAGACTCACAATATTAAGTATGAAATAATCTTTCAGATTTAACCATTTGAATATTTAATGACATGACATTTTGCTGATGCCATTATTTGGTGCTTTAAATCTATTGGAAACAAATCGAGTGTTTTTTCTAATTTATAGACACTTAAGGTCTTTTTGTTATACTTCCTTTTAATCAAAATGTCACAGATATTGATGTGAAAGTTTTTAGATCCCAGTTTTTGTTTTTTCCTAATTGATGAACCCTCACTATAAACTTCTCTTTATACCTAACTTAAATAGGTAGTTGACTTGCTGCTGGCTCGAGGGGCAAATAAAGAGCATAGGAATGTGTCAGATTATACACCATTGAGTCTGGCTGCATCTGGAGGATATGTCAATATCATTAAGATTCTGCTAAATGCTGGGGCAGAAATCAACTCCCGGTAAGTATAATTCATTCACAGCAATCCTGAATGTTAATTGTCACCTAAAGTCAAAGCCATCTACTGAATGTTTGGGCACATGGTTTTAGATTAAAGTCATCCAAAAGTCCTCTAATGAAGTGCTTAAAATAACAATATACAGCTTGTTTATTATTGGGCTGCTTCCAGCAATCCATAGTTTCATAAAGAGAAGAGGTATAAGATAACCATTACCTAGGAGAATCACCATTTGAAATTTTGCCAATAAGTTTGGAGTTAGAAAATAAAAGAAAAAAATTTTTTTTCAGTAAAACAGTTTTGTCTTATGTTTCCCGTGCTAAATGTTTTCTGTTTACTAAGAATTTTTTTTTTCCTTCTTAGAACCGGGAGTAAATTAGGCATTTCCCCTCTCATGTTGGCTGCCATGAATGGGCATGTTCCTGCAGTGAAGCTGTTGCTTGATATGGGTTCTGATATTAATGCTCAAATAGAGACCAATCGGAACACAGCCCTTACCTTGGCCTGTTTCCAGGGACGAGCAGAGGTAGTCAGTTTGCTTTTGGACCGAAAAGCAAATGTTGAGCATAGAGCAAAGGTAAAATATTATGCTTTCATAACATTTCATATGATTCTTCAAAAGGAGAATAACTTTAATATGATTTTTAATGAACATTCTTTTAATTGTTCATACTGGTTATAATTACTTTTCGTTTCCTGTGTTGACAGTAAGAACTTGAGCAAAGAATTCTAAGAATTCATGTTTCATTTTGTACCTCTTGTCTAATGGTTCTCAAACTTATGGTTTCAAGGTCATTCCACATTCTAAAAAACAATTGAAGAAGCCAAAGAGCTTTTGTTTATATAGATTGTACTGACCAGTATATTAAGAATTAAAATTGATCATCTTAAAAGTATGCATTCATTAAAAACAACAATAAACCCATTATGCACTAATATGAATAATACTTTTGTGAAAATAGTCTTTTTTTCTAAACCTGAGTTTGTGAAGAAAATGGCACTGTTTAACATGTTTCTGCAAATCCTGTTAAATGTCTGGATTAATAAAAGACATACAGATTATAATTTGCTTCTGCATTTAATATGTTGCAGTTTGTTAATTTGGTTAAAGTGTATGAAAAAAATCTGGCCTTATAGAGATATGTAGCTAGAAAAGGAAGAATTTTTTCAAATAAGTAAGTCATTATGAAAAATTTTTTTACTTCAGTAGTCCCCTTGAAAGGAGCACAGAACTTTTAAGAACTGCTGCTTTAGGGGCAATAACTTGGCTCAGTGGATAGAGTGCCAGGTTTGGAGAAGAGGTCCTAGGCTCCTGGGCCAGGCACTTAAACCCAGTTGCCTAATCCTTGCTGCTCTTCTGCCTTAGAACTGATACTTGGTATCAATTCTAAGATAAAAAGAAGGGATTTTTTTAAAAAATAAGAAATTGCTGCTCTTGTTTATAATTTCTTTGTCAAGAGATAGAGATTATGTTTAGTTATGTTCTTTTGAAGTCATGATTTATTGCTGCTTTGTTCAGTTCTGAGGTCTTTTAAAGTTGCTTTCCCTCATGTTATTGCAGTCATCGTGTTCCTGGTTCTGCTCTTTTCATTCTTCATCACTTTATGAGTCTTTTTATATTTCTCTTCATGCATCATTTCTTATGGTACACATAATATTCCACTCATATATCACAATTTGTCCCATCTGTATTCCAATCAGTGGTCAATTTTTTTTCCTGTTCTTTGCTTCAACAAAAAAATGCTGCCCCATACTACATATGACTCTTTCCCTCTACTTTATCTTCTTGAGATGTACACACACATATAATAATAGCACTGTAATCTTCAAATTTACAAAACTGATTATAAACATGTGTGAAATTTTTCCCCCCATTAACTCCAAAGAGGTAAATAGATAATCACTTCATCTTTAGCACTTTTCTAAGGAAGAATATCCTCATTTTTAGTAAAATCTTAAGCTGTACCTGAGACTGAAACCAAAACCAGCTTAGAAGTGATAATGAGACTCTTGACAGCTCTATATGTTTTTTTTGACTCTTGGGAAGTTTCTACTTAGATCGCTTAGTAATAGGGATTTCTTTACTCATAACTTATAAGTACTTCATTCTATAAGCACAAGAAAATGGAGCAAATAATGTAGAAATATGTTTTGCATTATTTGATATACATTATGAGTATTATATTTCTTGCCTTATCAATAGGTGGGGAAGAGAATAGAGGAAGAATTTGAAACTGAAAATAAAAAGAAATATTTAAAAAGAAAAATGGAGTAGAGATGCACCCAAATAGTGACTACATCTATGGGTCATTTCACGTTATGAAAGTCTAAAGTTTAATATCACATTAAGTGAAAATTTGGGTTTTTTTCTTTTGCTACATTTTTATGATTAGATTTTCTAGAAATTTAACTAACTTTGGCATTCAATTAAAGAAATTTAGTAAATATAGTGCTATACCTGTAAGTACGTATTTAGATAATACATATTATTATACCTACTCTGTAGTATGCTGTGCTAATAGTTAGCATTGTTTAATTAAGTTATAATTTGGGCTCTCTACTTGCAACTGAGAAAATTAGAAAACTCACTTCTTACTTTGGCTTTAGCCACCAAAAAAAAAAGAAAAAGAGCAGTTTTTTGTATCCTTTATTGTGTGCCATAGGGAAAATTCAGGATCTTTTGGTAATGACACTTGCAAGAAAACACCTTTCAAGAGTATCATCGTGGCTACACAAATATGTAAGCTTGAAGTATTAGCCCCACTTTGTCATTAAATTTGAGCACAGTTGTTCAAGATTGAGTGACACTAAAGTGTTCTCCAGGATTTGAGCTCTAAAACTAAACTTTCTTACCACCTTATTTTTAACTTATGAAAAATAAAATAAAAGGTAAGACATGCTAACTTGTGACATCTTTTTCTTTAATCAGACTGGCCTTACCCCTTTGATGGAAGCGGCTTCAGGAGGTTATGCAGAAGTTGGAAGAGTTCTCCTGGATAAAGGAGCAGATGTCAATGCTCCTCCTGTGCCTTCTTCACGAGATACAGCTTTAACAATAGCAGCAGACAAAGGCCACTACAAATTCTGCGAGCTACTTATTAATAGGTGGAGACAGGTTTTATTGACATATAAATCATTTGTTCCTCTTTTGCTAACCAAGCCCTTTATTACAATGCTTACATTTTGCGGAAGTTTTTTTTTTGTTTGTTTTTTGTTTTTAAGAAAGGAAAACTGTTTTCCAATCACATTGTAGTATCTGACAGGTTTTAAAGAACACCAGAAAAACGCAGTCATTTTTCAAACTGAGCACATAATCATATTAAATTTACTCTAATTTTTATAGGGGAGCCCATATTGATGTTCGTAACAAGAAAGGAAACACACCACTCTGGCTGGCAGCAAATGGTGGTCATTTCGATGTGGTGCAGTTGCTGGTACAAGCAGGTGCTGATGTGGATGCTGCAGATAACCGGAAAATTACACCTCTTATGTCAGCATTTCGCAAGGTGATTTGATGTGAAAAACTAGATTTGTAGCCAACTTACTCATTACAGCCACTGTGAAGTAGAAAAATTTGAGTCATAAGGCTTGGATTTGAATTCTGGCTCTTCTGCTAACTCTGT
This sequence comes from Gracilinanus agilis, assembly GCF_016433145.1. NCBI lineage: Eukaryota > Metazoa > Chordata > Mammalia > Didelphimorphia > Didelphidae > Gracilinanus > Gracilinanus agilis. Next base: position 402,585,601 of record NC_058131.1, on the reverse strand, counting down.
GACTTTATACAAGTCAGTTAAGCTCTCTAGGACTCAGTTTCTTCATCTGTAAAATGAGAGTATTACATCAGATGATCTCATCAGTCCTTACATTTCCAATTCAAAGAAACTGAATCCCAAGTGAGTGAAAGAAAAATTGTTCCTCAAGCACGGATATTCTCAGCAAAAATTACTGCTTTTTATGTCATCATTAGAAAATAACTAAGGGGCAGCTGAGTGTCTTAGTGGATTGAGAGCTAGGCCTAGAGATGGAGATCCCAGGTTCAGAACTGGCCTCAGACACTACTTAGCTGTGTGGCCACCCTGGGCAAGTCATTTAACCTCCATTTCCTAGCCCTTACAGCTCTTCTGCCTTGGAACCAATACACAGTATTGATTCTAAGACAGAAGATAAGGGTTTAAAAAAAAAAACAACTAGAAACCAACAGTAATTGGCCAAGTAATAATGCTGCCATATGGAAGAAATTATATCTAAGAAAGAATATTACTTGCTGATAGATGAGCTTTTATTTAGTAGGGGGAATAGAAGAGAAAATCCTCTTACTACATTTTGCTAATTTAACAGTGTAAGCCAAGTGCCTTTTCACCATGTTTTCTCTACAAGTTATTATGGAAATAGACTTTTATTTACTCCATGTAGCAGAATTTTTACTACAAGCTGAAAGGAAATGTTCCTACTTCTGTAGTAGCTTTAAAGAAATCATGTTTGTCAGTAATATGTTAATTGAATGGATAGCTGAATTAGATCTCTCAATCTTAGTCATTTCTTAGGTAGTCTCTCATATAGTGTACCTTTATAGGAATTGCATTTCAAACATAAAAGTGAAGTTTCAAGAAAATTCTTGAATATCACAGAGCAGGTCTACAGTTCCTTTTACTAAAAGAAATGAAAGTGAGCTGCCACATCCATTTGATAATGATAAATATGTTACAGAAGGAATGCAAAGGCAAAATTCCAGGAAACACTACTTAACCATACTGTTTTCTGCTTAAGACACAAGCTTTTGACTTTACTAATAAGCCCTCCAATTGCTATGCTACTTTTTAGCACAGCAAGCTATCATAATAGTTTGGATTCAGTAGTTTTTGGGGTTTTTTCAAAAAGCAAAATTTTTCTGTATCTTATTTTATTCTGTAAGGGTAAAAAAGGGGTTTTATGGATTCAATATATTAAAGATGGTCGCCAGAGGATTGAACTATTATCAATCTTCAATTAAGAATAATCTCAAGTCAAAATTGACTTTTATGGAAATTTATTTACATGAGAAGAGAGAGAAAAAGTAAGGAAATAAGAATCTATCCCACTATTTAGTTCAGGTAGATCTTAACCCTCACATGAGGGTTAAAGGGCCTGAGGCCCAGAGGTGAATGGAGCAAACTTCATTCACAGAGTCTATAAAAAGAAGTGGAACAGTCTCAGTCAGTCCCGAACCAGCAAAGCTCCCTCAGGTCCCCTTCACCAAACCAGAAGCAGCCTCACTCAACTCCCTCTTTTAAAGGGGTCACGTATGCATCACTTCCAGTGCCTTCCTTTAGCCTGCGTGTCCAATCACAATAGACGGTTCTCATAGAGAGCGTAGGGGGCGGTCCATTGATTCTGATTCGTTACTCACTCTAGCACATGTGGGTTAGGACCTCCCAGAATTGGAAGGTGCTCTCACCTTTGGTGATTAAATCTAAAGATGAGCAGTGTAGACTAATCTAACTATCACAATTCTAGAGAGTATTGTTTCTTACAAGAATTTATTTCTATTTTCATTTGGTTATGGGTTGATGATTGGAGCCAGGTAAAACTACCTCAGTTGATGAAAACATCTTTGTAGTTGTCCACTTCTCTCCATGAATAAGAAACTCAATTTCCTAATACTGTTTTGAAAATGGATAATTATTCCCTGGAGCTAATTTTCATGTATTCTTTCTCCATAGGGTCATGTAAAAGTTGTGCAGTATTTGGTGAAAGAAGTCAATCAGTTTCCTTCTGATATTGAATGCATGAGATACATAGCAACTATCACTGATAAGGTAAGTATATTATGATACTGAAACATTGTTTCTCTGGAGAAATATTGTGCTATAGTAGAATAAGATTCTATTTTTCTTAGCAAATCACCTTTTTTTTTTTTTTAAGGCTTTATTGATTCATTTTATCTTAGCCATGGCTATCACTTCCCAATAATAACCCTCCAAAATCCTCCCTTATTTACCCCAGAAAAGACAAACCCATCTTATAGAAAGTGTGCAAGTTACAGATTAAGTAATGTTTTGTATGTATTTGGATACTTGCACTACTCTGAGAACATAGAAATTGTTCCATCATCAGTCCTCTGTGGCCAACATTGTCACTGCAATGGATCTAAATTTAGTGTTTGTCTTTTAGTGACATTTTCATTTACGTTATTATAGCATTTGTGCATATGTTCCCCTTATTCTGCTTTTTCTACATCAGCTCATACAAATCTTTCCATGTTTCTTTTAACTCTTTATATGTTAGTCGTTTACTGCAATGCAGTAATAATCTGTTATATTCACATACCAATATTGACTAAGCCATTTCTCTTAACTTTTCTCTCTTTTTTTTTAAACCCTTACTTTCCATCATAGAATCAATACTGTGTATTGGTTCTAAGGCAGAAGAGTGGTAAGGGTAGACAATGGGAGCTAAGTAATTTGCCCAGAGTCACACAGCTACAAAATGTCTGAGGTTTAATTTGAACCCAGCACCTCCCATCTCTGGGCCTGGCTCTCAGTCCACTGAGCCACCTTAACTTTTCTCTTTTAATTTATTCATTTATAAATTTGATATACCATTTTTGGTAAAATATTTTGAGATTTTTTTTCCCCCATGCAAGATTTATTGCAATAACTAAGTTACCTGGTCTATTATTCTATTTTATATGTGTTGTCCTGATTCATTTATAGCCAGATAGTATAGGGAGATGGCCTTCAACTCATGAAAATGTGAATTCAGGTCCCAGGTTTGAAACATACTATGTGACTTGTTAGGTAGTTGTATAACTTGTCAGTACAGCAGGCCAGAGGTGTCAAAACACAAAACCCATAACACTCCTGAGTGCAGAACTAAAATAATATTTGACAAATAAAAATGCAACAAAATTTAGACAGCATTACATTTTAAAGCCAAGTCAGTAAGTGGCCCACAGAGATTTATATACAGTTTATTGACCCACTTTTCTATTTGAATTTGATACTCCTACTCTAGGGAAAGTCTTTCTCATGATCCTTCTAAAACTAGACATTATAGAACAGTTGTCAGTCTGTTTTGAGAGAGGGGGAGCTTCTTCGTCATGAGTTCCCTACACCAATGAAATCACAAATTCAGACAAAATAAAAATTAATTTAACCAGGTAAGATATGGAGAACTATTAAATGATGCCTTTTCTGAGACTTCTTAAACTTTTCAGGAGATAGTTCTGTTCTTTAAAGTTACCTAACATCGTGCCCTAGAAGTATATTTCAAGGCTTTTGGCTTTCAAGTAACATTGCAGATTGTGACAAGTTGTGAAACCAAAAGTCCTCACCTTTTGTATCCTTGTTTAGGGCTCTAGAATGAGCACAGTGAAATGAGACCAAAGAGAGAACTTTTCCTTCTTGTTCTCTGCTGCATTGCCTGGGCTGTTAGGAAGCTTCTATAGTCATCTCTTTCAAGTTAATAAAACACTTACTCCTTATTTTGAAGACTGCTGCCGCACACAGTTGCATTTTCAGTAGCCTGAGCTAAGCATTTCCCTCTGGACTCCATGCACAGCTATTCTGTGGGTTTTATTTGGGCTATAAATTTATTTCCACAATTATTTAGTCTCGTTTCCACCTTAGGAACTATTGAAAAAATGTCACCAGTGTGTTGAGACAATTGTGAAAGCTAAAGACCAGCAAGCTGCTGAAGCAAATAAGAATGCAAGTATCCTGCTGAAGGAGCTCGATTTAGAAAAGGTAAATGGATAGACACTAGTGCAATTTGGGACAATACTGACTTATATAAAATAATCCTACATTCTCCTAAGAATCTGCTTAAAGGAATTCAATGCTGTTACTGTCCACATTGTTTTGGGAAATATTTTGGCATATGTAGTACCTAACAAATAGTTTTAAGATTTAATAAAGCAAGAGATTGACCTTTTGAAGAGCAAGAAATATTTTCCAAATGGTACTCCTAGATCAATATTTTTAATATAGAGTCTTGAGTAGTGATATAGTGAAACTTTAGCAATTTTATTTTTACACAATTTGCTATAGGGCTAAATTACCTATAAAGTGACCTCTTAAATAATTTATTTGTTTTGGAGTATTAATAGAATATTATTAGATTAAAAAGATCAACTGGGCTTATAACTAATGGTTGTGACACATTAAATTCTATGTTATTAGTATTTTTATTATTAACAAAATATTGAAATGCCTTTGAGTGTACCCCACATTCCACTCCAGCCCATGATCCTTTTAAGTAAATGAGAATTTCAGACTATTGGAATGTTCATATCAATATTACAAATCAATCATTTGTAAAAAAAAATATTACAAATCAGTAAGAATCTTAATGAGTAATAGACTAATGTTGAACTTATTCTGATTTTTTGAAGAAGTATTTCCATTCTTGTTGAAATTAGTTTATTTTCAGTCTTGTATATTCTTTTTATTTTATCCATTTTTCTCAGTTTTTATTGAGTAGTGATTCTTTTCCCTAAAGAAATGTGTTTATTAAACACATACTTTATGTATATATAGTAGGATCTATTTCTAAATTCTCTGCTTTATTTTGATATACCAGAAACTTGTTGAAGATATTGTTTTATATAGTACATTTTGAGATGTGGTAGTTATGTCCTCTAATTTTCTTCTTCATAATTCTTGGTGTTCTTACTCATCATTTTTTTCTACTTTAAATTAATATTGATTTATATTTTGTTAGGTGTGTTGAAGTGTCAATATTTGTCAAACTATACTTGCTTGACCTAACCACAAGTGGTCTGTATCCCTCTATTTATTTGCTTTATCCTTGATTTCAGTTAAAATCATTTTGAGGTTGTTTTTGTGTTGTTATAGGTCTGTTATATGTCTTAGAAGTACTCAAATATTTCTTGTCTCCTATTGTATAGATTATTTCTCTTTCCATCAGTTCTTTTTTGTCCTTATTGTTGGTATATAGGAACGCAGATTATATTTGTGGTTTATCTTGTATCCTGCTACTTTGCTACGGTAATTTGTTACCTTTATTTTTTGTTGACCGTCTTAAAATTTTTGTTACCTTTATTTTTTGTTGACTGTCTTAAAATTTTTTTTTAGGCTATAATTGTCATCTGCAAATAAATTTCCATTTCTTAATTACAAATGTTTATTTTTCTATTTCTTTTTCATGACTTAACTGTATTTGCTGAGATTCCTAAAACTGATAAATAGGACTGGCAAGAGTGAATATCTTTAACAACTTTTTAATGAGCATGCTTTTCATGTGTCTCCATTTGTATATAATAAATGTTTTTATGAGATAATATATGTAATGCACTTTGTAAACCTTTAGCACTATGTAAATATTATCTTTGCTTTAAATTAAATGTTTCTTGTGAAAATTGACTGTTTTTTATCTCCAGTGCTTAGCAAATAAATACTTGTTAAAATAGACCTTTTTTTTAAGGAGTGGGAATATGGGTATGGAACTGTGACATATAAATAGACTTTTAGGGGGCAGCTGGGTAGCTCAGGGAAGTGAGAGTCAGGCCTAGAGACAGGAGGTCCTAGGTTCAAACCCGACCTCAGCCACTTCCCAGCTGTGTGACCCTGGGCAAGTCACTTGACCCCCATTGCCCACCCTTACCAATCTTCCATCTATAAGACAATACACCGAAGTACAAGGGTTTAAAAAAAATTTTTTAAAAAAAAATAAAAATAAATAGACTTTTTCAGTATGTTTCTTCAATTTACCCAATGTTTTTTCTCCCTTTTTTATGCTATATTATAAGGGATAGCTCTAGAAGGAAAATGAGATAGATTTATTGGGAAATATAAGTGAAGTGAAAACAAAAAAGTTGAATACTAAAGAAAAAACAATAGTTAACATTTATATAATGCTTTATGGTTTGCAAAGCACTTATTATATCATTTGATCTTGAGTTAGAGGCCATATCTTTGTCCCTTTTGAAGAGGAAAATGAGGTTGGCAGTGAATGTGACTTCACCAAGTGAAATAAATAATCAATGTCAAGAAAGAATTTCATCTATGATCTTTCTGACCTGAAGTCCACCACTCTATCCACTATACCACTTAACTATTTATAAAAGAAAAAAAAAGCTTTTGTATTTTATCTTTAGGGGAGAGATCCTGTGGTAGTTAAAAAATAAACATGAATGAGGGCTATATTTTCTTAAAGACTATCAGAAAAAATGATCATTTAGCTTTTATTTTTTTTCTCTTGCTGATAAACTTTATTGTATTTTTTTTTACTAGTATTAAATACTTTAATTTCTTTGCTATCTAAAGTAGAAGTAGGGGGGCAGCTGGGTAGCTCAGTAGATTGAGAACCAGGCCTAGAGACAGGAGGTCCTAGGTTCAAATCTGGCCTCAGATACTTCCCAGCTGTGTGACCCTGGGAAAGTCACTTGACCCCCAGTGCCTATCCTTACCACTCTTATGCCTTAGGAAGGTAAGGGCCCCCCAAAAAAATAAACAAACAAAAATAAATAAATAAATAAATGAATCAATGAATCAATGAAGTAGAATTCAAGTGAAATTCTTCTATAATCTTTCCAATGATTTCAGGAGAACAAGTTGATGATGACCATCTTATCTTTTTCTCATACTGTTTACCAAGATAAGGAGCACAATAGCTTAATATTTCAGAGCTGCTTTTGTAAACTTTCAATGAAAATTGCATTTTTATAATGTCAGTGTAAATTAGCAAACTGTATCTAAGCTGAAATATCAGGATTTTAGAATTGTTGTTTGTTTGTTTAATTGGCTCATTTCTTCAGTATTCTAGTTAACATTTTTTTAAGAGTGCATTTTACTTAGTAGTCATGGATGCCATTTTAAAGAAATGAACAAATGCCAGATGTCAATTGATAATAGTTGTAAAAATGATCATATCTCTAAAAAATTTCCCTGTACTCCAAACAAAAGCATAATCATTATCTTTTATTTACAGTCAAGAGAGGAGAGCAGAAAACAGGCTCTTGCAGCTAAGAGAGAGAAAAGAAAGGAAAAAAGAAAAAAGAAGAAAGAGGAACAAAAAAGAAAGCAGGAAGAAGATGAAGAAAACAAACCTAAGGAGAATTTAGAGTTACCAGAGGATGATGATGAAGAGGAGAATGATGAAGAAGGTAGGCAATATTTTAAAAAGTAATTAAAATGCCCCTTTGTCTACACATAATTTTTATATTTTTTTCTAAAAGTTTACCATGATGTGTAACTAAATCTTAAATTTGCAAATAGCTTTTATAATGAACATTTTCAAATTTTTTCTTAATTTAAAAAAAAAAACTTTTCTGTTTCCACCTGCTAATAAAAAACAAAACTCTTATACCACATACACATAGACAAGTAAAATTAATTTTCATATTCATGATGTTGTGAAAATATGTATCTAATTCTGTACCCTTGTGTCTGTCACTTCTCTTCAGGAGGTAAGCAGCAAACTTCATCATCACTCCTTTTGAATTGAATTTATTGATCATTTCTCTGTTCAGAGTTCTTAATCATTTCAAAGTTTATTATGTTTATAATATTGTGGTAATTACATAAATTATTCTCCTGGTTCTGCTCCTTAACAAATTTTTTTTGTAATGAGTATTTCTAAACACCTTTTAACATTTTAAGTTAATATAGAAACTAGAAAATAAGGGAAAGAAACAAGAATGAGAAAATAGACAAAAGTAGTTTGAAGAAGTGCAGTAAGTCCTTATGTGCCAAGCTTTGTAACCATAATACTAAACCTTTCCCCCAAGAAAGGATGTAAATCTAGATCTCTTTTCCTTCATTGGAGAAGAAGAGATAAGGTGACTTGCAGATGTAGAATAATACCCATACCGTCATACACAATTTGAGGTATAACTTCATTCTACTGAATTTTTTTAAAAATATTTTTTCCTTCTCGTTCCTAAAAAAAAAAATTTGTTACAATGAAAGACTAAACAACTGCTTGAACGCATGGGTTGGGGTGGACATGATTGGGGATGTAGACTCGAAACTACCACACCAATGCAACTAACAACTAACAACAATTTGGAAATAGGTTTTGATCAACGACACATGATAAAACCAGTGGAAATGTGCGTCGGCTTTGGGGGGGTGGTGCGGGGGGTGAAGGGGAAAGTAGGAGCATGAATCATGTAACCATGTTAAAAATGAATATTAATAAATGTAAAAAAAAAGAAAAATGAAAGACTAAATAGAAGAGAATATATTAAAAAATGAAGATGTTTTTAAAAATATTTTAAGGGACAGCTAGGTGGCTTAGTGGATGGAGAGCCAAGCCTAGTATCTTTAGGAGGTCTTGGTTCAAATATGGCCTCAGACACTTCCTAGCTGTATGACTCTGGTCTAGTCACTTAATCCCAAATGTCTGGCCACTCTTCTGCTTTGGACCTGATATTTAGTATTGATTCTAAGACATATGGTAAGGATTTGGTTTTTAAATGAAAAGCTGTGACCTCAGGTACATTTTTAAAAGCATTTAGGCACTTATGCTCCTCGAGTTCTCAATAACCTGAATCAAAAGTTAGAGGGGCATATTCAGAGAATACACAGAAAGACGTTTCAGTGCCCAAAAGACAATATGAAACATTCATTTTACTCAGTTTCAAGCCCTGAACCAGAGTAGGACCCCGTAGATGGGTCTTTGGAGGACATAAAATTGGAGCTCACCTCCCTTAGAATATTTTATATTGGCAAAATGGCTGTGCTGTGCTCTGTTTGGGTTGTATTTATTTTGGGGTGGAGTAAGAATATAACTATTGATTAAATATCAGGTTTATTGGTTAGGCTAGTGTCATAACCAATATAATGAAACAGGTCTCCATAGCTGCTTTCATGACTACGGGTGACCTGAACTGAGTCAGGCAGCTGATAGATTTTTAGGGGCTCATTATTTAGCCCCTCCCTTGATCAAAAGTTTCCACATAAGTTTTCCAAAGTTATATGATTCAAATTGTCTCCCTCTCTTCTTGCCTCCCCTTTCCAAGTCTTTCTGAAATCATCCTGTTCATCATTCCTTATATGCCATCACCATCACATACCACAGTTTGTTCATTCATTCCCCAATCAAGGGACATCCCTTTAGTTTCCAATTCTTTGTCACCACAAAAAGAGCAGCTATATTTTTGTACAAGGTCCTTTTTGTTTTTGTTTTTCTTTTCTTTCTTTGTTTTTTTTAATCTCTTTGGGATACAGACCTAGTAGTGGTATTACTGGATTTAAAGGGTGTGCATTCTTTTATAATCCTTTGGATATAATTCCAAATTGCCCTCCAGAATTGTTGGATCAGTTCACAACTCCACCAGCAATGCATTAGTGTCCCAATTTTGCTACATCCTCTCCAACATTTTATTATTTTCCTTTGCTTTCATACTGGCCAATGTGCTATGGTATGAGAGGGTACCTCAGAGTTGTTTTAGTTTGTATTTCTCTAATCAAGAGGGATTTAGAACATTTTTATATGATTATTGATAGTTTTGATTTCTTCATCTGAAAACTGCCTATTCATATCCTTTGACCACTTATTATTTGGGGAATGCCTTGGATTCTAATAAATTTCACTTTGTTCTTTACATATTTAAGAAATGAAACACTTTATCAGAGAAATTTGTTATAAAAATTTTCTCCTAGTTTGTTGGTTGCCTTGGTTTTGTTTGGATTGCATTTCTGAAATATACTACCTTTAGAGGTTAGAGGTGTGTTCTTATCCTAAATTCAGTTTTTATACCTGTAACCATACTGCTAAATTTGGTTAAGAAAATTTAGTGGGCTTTGTATTTTATATTAAATTGAATGTAGAGTGTGCTAGTATATTAGTTCTGATAGTGATAGAGATTTTCATATATAGAAGAAATTTATGAAAATAAAAACTATTAACAATGTCTTGATTTACTTGCTAAGAATTGACTGTGTATCTGTTTTTAAAATTATGTTTTGAGTGTAACATTATTTATTTTTATTAGCAGAGCAAGAAGTTCCCATAGAGCCTCCTAGTGCAACCACTACCACAACAATTGGGATCTCTGCCACATCTACTACATTTACCAATGTGTTTGGAAAAAAGAGAGCCAACGTGGTAACAACCCCCAGCACCAATCGAAAAAATAAGAAAAACAAAACAAAAGAGACACCTCCAACTGTGCATTTAATTTTGCCAGATCAACATATATCACTAGCACAACAAAAGGCAGATAAAAATAAAATAAATGGAGAACCAAGAGGTGGTGGTGGTGGTGCAGGTGGAAATAGTGATTCTGATAATCTGGATAGCACAGATTGTAACAGTGAGAGCAGCAGTGGTGGTAAAAGCCAAGAGTTAAACTTCACAATGGATGTAAATTCGTCTGGTGATAGAAGATACACATCGCTGCTAATTCATTCCCATGAAGAAAAGACTAGCACTACCACTTCCAAAATTCAAACAAGGTAATTTTTTCCCCTTATCTCTTATATACCCTAGCTTGTTCCTTTCTACTTAGATCCTTTTATAGTGATTTGAAAAGATACAAGTCTAACAACCAAATTTGCTGGTTTGGCAACTCTGTTCAAAACAATTAAAAATCTTGTCTCTTCCCTCCAAATCATATTCCACTCTGTGATTTAAGGAACAAAATAGTTCCTAGAAAATGATTCTTAGTGATTTAACTCAAGAAGAAATTGTGAAAATTCTCTAAAATCAAAATATAAGTACTCCTTCACCTTGCTGTAGTTTTCTTTGCCTATAAAACTGGCAAGCAATAATGTCCTACTTTGCATGTAAAAATGTATTGGGCTGGGGCAGCAATGGACAGAGAACCAGGCCTGGAATTGGGAGGACTTGGGCTCAAATTTGACTAAAGATATGTCCTACCTTGTGTGACCCTGGAGTGGTAACTTAGCCCCAATAGCCTAGCTCTTGTCCTGACAGAAAGTGTTTTTGTTTTTGTTTTGATTGGGTCTTATTTCTAGCTGTTAAGTTTAACATTAAAGTTTAAGTTGGAATATTTATACTTTTTCTTTCTGTGTTAATAGTTAAATATCTGATGTATCAAGATTTAAATGAAATCAATGCCATTCTCAATATAATATAGCTTCCCAAATATGAATTCTAGAAAGCATGAGATTCCATTAATGTTTTAGAATCAGGAGAACCTTGCGTTAGTTCTACCTCTGCCACAAAATTGTATGACCTTGGATAAGTACAGCCTCTGAATTTAAGTTTAGTTTCATATATAATTAGGAGTAGAGGAGAAGATATCTAAATATATTGCTATTATCTAAAATCAATTATAGCTTAGTGATTTATGGCATTTATTGAATGTTGAACCATGTATTGCTAATATCCATCTTTATTTAGTCTTTGAAGGGTTTGTTTTGTTTTGCTTTTACTAGGAGTCATTTTGTCTTTACAGACTCGAAGGTGACGCTAATCCTAATGCATTGTCTACAAGCTATAAATCAGTGTCATTGCCAATGAATTCTCCAAACATCAAGCTAAATCTTACCAGCCCTAAGAGAGGCCAGAAGAGAGAAGAAGGATGGAAAGAAGTTGTACGGAGGTTTGTTTTTGTAATTTTAACATTTACAAATGTTAAGGACTATTCAGATTTACCAAGTTATTAAGTACAGTGTCATACTTAACTATATTACATTACCAAATGTAGTAAAACATAATTAAAATATTGCATGTACTTTATATAAACCACAAATGTAAGGTTTGGGTTATTTTGGGTGAGTGGGGCATGCTACCTTATGAATTGTACTTATTGCTCATTAAAATATTTTGCGACCAAGAAAGCTACAAAGTTTAGCTATACCTCAGTCTTCAAGAGCTTTACAGCCTCTGATGGAGGGAGAGATAAGATTAAATAGCGATGATTCTATTATACAGTATTATATGATATATCCATTAGGGAAATTAGGAAAGTTCCAAAATAGAAAGATTAGGGCAATCTTCTTGAAGGAAATGACCTTTAATTTGGTCTTGAAAGGAAATCAACAAATAAGTAAAAGGAGAGAGGGTGTTCCAGACATAGAAATAAACTGAGCCATGATGACATGAGGGCAAAAGAGTTGGACTTTTTTATTGTTGTTTGTTTGTTTTGTTTTTAATAACAACTTTTGAGTTTTTATAGAAGGGAATAAAATAAGGGTGGAGATAGTAACAACTGATTGTGAAGAAAAACAGAAAATGATAGTTGAGTGGTCTATAAGGATTAGGAGATGGTTTTTTCTTATGATTAAAGGGACTTGAGCATGTTCCTAGGCTGTTGGGAAGGAGCCAATGGTGACAGGGTTGAAAATATATGAAAAACAATGTGATGAAAGCTAGAGTAAAGTCATAGGGGTGATGCAAGGAAATGAATGCTTGTTCAACAAAATCAAGGGCTTAGCTTTAATGTGATATTTCTTCTGTGATTAGAAGAAAGAGAACATTTTCAAGCATTTATTAAACATGTGCTATTTGTCACGCACTACCTAGGCACTAAGGGATGCAAAGACAAAAATTAAAGATTTCTTGCCCTTGAGGAGCTTAGAATCTATTGAGGACACTGTGCACAGAAAACAAAATAAATGCAAGTCAATTTTAGGAGAGGAAGCAGTAGAAGCTTGCAACTTAAGCCAAGGCAACAGATTAGGCGTCTACTATATGCCAGGCACTATTCTAAGCCCTGGAGATATAGAGAAAGACAAAACAGTCCATGCATTTGGGGATCTCACAATCTTATAGGGGAAACAACATGCAAACAACTATGTATAAATTAAACATATTTGGGGTAAATTGAAGATAATCTCAGAGAAAAGGCACTGTCCTTAAAGGGGATAAAGGGAAGATTTCTTGCAGCCCTTAAAGAGAGAATGTTAGGTACAACTTAAAGGAAACAGAAATGCATGAACAAGAGAATTCCAGGCTTGGAAGACTACCAATAAAAATGCACAGAATCCAGAGATGAAGTGTCTTATTCAATAAACAGCAAGGCCAGAATTACTGGATAGTTTAGAAAAATGACTTTTGACAGCTAAGAATTGGAGGATGCCCTGCAGTGGCGAGAGAATGGAAGCAGGGAGACCAACCAGCAGGCTGTTGCAATCTTCTAAGCATGAAATGATAAGGGCCTTGCACCAGAGTGCCAGCAATATCAAAGGAGAGAAGAAGGCATCTATGAGAGGTTTAGCAAAGGGAGAATTGGCAGGATTTAGCAACAGATTGGTTAGGAAGGAGGAGGAGGTCAAGGAATGACATTTAGTTTCTGAGCTTGAGTTGACTAGGAAGAACAACAGTACCCTTGACAGTAATAGGGAAATTATGAAGAGGAACTAATATATACATGTATAAGTATATACAGGATGTAGTCAGAATAAAAGCTCATTTGGTAAAAGGTTCAGGCAGCTGTGAGAACCAAGAAAAGCTTCATGTAGCCAAGTTTTGAAGGTTGTTAGATATTTAACAGTCCAAGATTTGGAGGCAGTGCATTCTGGGCATAGAAAAATAGAAATAGTGCCGTGGGGGCTGAGGTGGGTAGTAAAGAGTCAAGAATGATTCTGAGGTTGTGGATTTAAGTGACTAGAAACTGCTTGACTAGATGCTTTTGACAAAAATAGGAAAAGTAAGGAATTGGGGAATGGTTTTAGAGAAAAGACAATGAGTTCTGTTTTGGATATATTGAGTTTGAAAAACCAACAAAATATCCAGTTGAATTTGTCCAAAGGCAGCCAGGGATGTAGTGACACGTGATGGTAGTTCAGGAGATCATATACATCTGGAAGTCATTTGAATAGGCTTAATGAAAAACAAGGTAATGACCTTGAGGTTTATGGATCAGAGAAGAGAAACTAAGGGTTTACATATAATGATCTTTGGTTTTCTTGGTGAAATAGAAATCAAGGTAAGGTCACTTATAAACATTGTTATGGATAAAGGTGAAGGAAATGAAATAAAGTCAGTTAAGGACTAGACCAAGAAAAACAGTTGCCCCCAAACTCTTCTGTCTTCAGTGGCCCTCCACTTCATCCTGGGGTAATTCTTTCTTCCCTTCCCTCTTCCCTATTCTCTTCTGTCCTCCCATGCTCACCCCCTTGCCTTTTTTTCTTAACTCCTGCTTGACCCTTCTGCCTAAACTCCATGTTACTTTTCTTAAGCTTTTTTGGCTTCCATTTTTACCAGTGGCCAAAGACTAGTTCATTTCACAAAGTCCAAATTCCTAGGATGCTGCAGGACATGGACACAGATGGAGATGAATGTCTTTCCTACTCTAGCTTTTTATTCCTGCAAAGCAAATGGGAAGCATTATTAGAATCTGTTGAGAAGTATCAAGATAATAGTGTGTCTATGTGTATTTCAACACCTCAGAAGGGACTGTTTCCAAGAGAATCATCATTCTGGCCAGACCCACTAATGACATCTGTAACATCTTTTTTTATAGATCACTGATAATACTAAAAGAGGACATTAACACCTACCTCTAAGACCAACTAAGTATAACTGCCATTAGAACTTTAGTCATCCTGAGGCTTGTGTTCATAACTAACCAGTATGCCTCTGTCATTTGAAAACTACAATGCAGGGTGAAAGAAATAAGAAATAAGAAAATACAAGGTTTATCTAACAACCTTCAAAACCTGATCCAAGTAGCAGGAGACATGCTAACAAACTCAACTGACTGTTTTTGGCATTCCACAGTCTATTATCGAGTGTGTCAAACAGAACTTAAATGGTCCTGTTGGAATCTCCCTGGAAGAGTGTGACCAACCTGTAGTGGCCTAAGCCATCCAGGTTTGGAGAGTCTTTGCAGGTGGTCAGACAGGCACAACATAAACAGTGACACTGCAAGTTCTCCTTCAGTCACTATACCTATATACCTCAACAGTGACTTGGAGAAACCACCTCTAAAGTTTGAGTTAAATAGTTAGACTATTCAGTGCTGGGCCATGCTAATTATAAATATGACAGTAATACCAAAATTAATTTATAGACTTAATACTAAACCAAGCATATTAACAAAGAGATTTGTGACAGATAAAATAATATCAATGCTCTTCTGGAATAAAAAATCTAAAATGTCAAGAGAAATACAGACAGTTCTTACTTTACAATAAGTGGACTATTCAGCAGACCTCTTATGTAAAACAATTTTTTCATAATGGTATTTTCCTGTGGACATAGAGAAAGGGGAAAGAGGCAGGAAGGGGGAGTCTCATGTACCTGTGAAGGGAGGGTACCAACATACAGTTCAAGGATATGTGGGAGCTAAGCAGAGAATTGAGAACAAGAGAAGGATCACATGGGAGCCAGGGCCAGCCACATTGGGGCCTGGTTGAAATTGAGAGAAAACATTCAGTGGGGCAGATCTGATGGGCATGGACATGGACATAGACACTGACAAGAGATAATAGACATGCTGGGACCAAGGACAGATATGTGGTACTAACTGGACAAGATGGGTGAGTGGAGCTGGGTAAAAGGTGCTGAAGGTCTCAAGCCAACTCTCTTCTACCCTCTTACAGCAGTGATGTTCTTATCCTGCATCCATTCTTCTGCTTTCATTTAGAGAGTTGGTTTTTAAGGGTTTTGTTTGGGGTAAAGGGGGCTAGATTGTCAAAGCCAAAGAAGCAAGAGTAGATAAAGAGAGCACAATACTGTATAGTAAAATCAACATAGGTGAGAGGTTTTTTGGAATGAGAATTTCTTTAAGGTGAACTTGCGTAAAGTGAGGATTATCTGTAATGGAAAAAGATAGGAATGAAGTATGAAAGGCACTTCCGAAGCTCAAATTATATTAGAAAGAGATGAGATCAACAACCATTTGACACTCTTTAAAAGTAGATCAATGGAACACACTAGATAAGGAAGAATAGAAATAATTGAACTCATTGATCAAATGATATAATTGTACATTCATTAAACTTAGATCAATATCTCATGATGAAGAATATTACTTGCTTTGGCTAGTGCACATCATAGATCTTCTGAAAATGTATTGACAAATATTTATTAAGTACTTTCATTGTGTCTCATACTGTGCTAGTTAGATGGGATATAGGTTCAAAGAATGAAACAGTCCCTAATCCCAGGGAGCTATATTCCAACAGGGGAGACAAGTACATATAGAAATCCATACAGCACAGATCTGAATAAAATACATACACATAATAGTTTGGGAGCCAGGGCATTAGCAGCTGACAAGCTTTCAAATAAGCATTTATTCAGTGCTGGTTTTATACCAACCCATGTGCTAAGTGCTGGAGATACAAAAAACAAGCAAAAGGAAGTTCCAGCATTATATATTATAGTTTACATAATGGGAAAGAATACAAAAAGGAGCTGAAAATTATGGGGGAGGGGATGTGGGAGTACTGAAAGGATCTAATTTGGGATATAGTATTGAATTCCAGGAAGACCAAAAACATAGCCAGAGGAGTAGTGAAAGTTTTCTGGCCCTGGGTCCCTCCTCAAAATGGAAACCCCAGGAAGAACAATGGAAGAAGAGACTGGTAATGGGAAGGGTGGCCAAGGGGAGATGTTCTAGGGTAAAGAGACAACATCGATGGATAGCTCTTTGGGGTGAGGAAGCCCCAGCATTGAAAGAAGTTATAGGGTGAGAAGGCCACTGAGATTATACGGTTGAAGTAGTGAAAGTTAGAAGCACAGCAAAGAGAGGGATTGAGAGAAGCTTCATTCAAGAGATGAAGCCTGAACTGTGTCTTTAAGAGAGGGACTGTGAGGTAAGGGGAGAGGCCTGGGGAAGATGCTTTCTTGACATGGACAGCCAGCCAATACAAAAAGCACTAAGAAGGAAGATAGAAGGTTTTAAATGAAAAAAAAAAAAAAAAAAAAAACTTCTGGATTAAAAAGTACAGGAAGGTCAGAGTAATATACAATGAATCTGAAGCTGAGAGGTTGTTTAGGCCAAATTGTATAGGAATTTAAAAGCTAAACAGAAGTTTTTATATTTTTATCTGGAGGCAGTAGAAAGACATTGGAATTGGCTGAGTAATAGACACATAGAACCTTTTGGCAGCAGTGATGAAAAACATGAAGCAAGAAGATCCAGTTAAGCTCTTGCAATAAAAGTAGAATAGTGGTACCTGCCACAGAATAAGTTCACTTTAGAGGTGAATTGACACCCAGTTGGAATTTCTGGCATGCAGTTAGTGATCCAGGACTAACATTTGGGAGAGATGAGGTATATCCAGAAGTCATCTTCATAGAAATGATAGTTAACCCCATGGGAGTTGATGAGAATATAGAAAGACAAGATGGTCCAGAATAGGATCTTGGGAAACACCCATTTCATGAGCATATTGTGAATGCTGATCCAACAGAGGAGCCTGAGAAGGAGTAGTCAGGTAGGTAGAAAGGGAGGCTAATTGGGAGAGAGTGTCTTGGAGAAAGGGTAGTTAATAGTGTCAAATGCAGCAGATAGGGTTGAGAAAATTTAATATTAAGAAAAGACTATCAGATTTGGCAATTAATAAATCATTGGTAACTTTGAAGAGAGCTGTTTCAGGTGAAACAGGTTGGAAACCAAATTGCAGAAAGTTGAGGGAAGTAGAGAAAATGGAAGGTGGCAAGGTGTAGACTTTTTCAAGGAATTTGAATCAGTAAAGATATATATGTGACAACTTAAAAGAAATTTTGGGGTCTAGTGAAGAAACATTTTTTAAATGGAGAAGACTTGGACATAATTGAAGACAATAGGGTAAAGTTGAAGATTCAAAAGGGGCTTGAGATCTTGGAGGGTGCACTCTACTGGAGAAGATTGAGGTAGATAATAGAAGAGAATGGCCACATCAAATGGCCTTAATTTTTTCAGTACAATAAGAGTCAAGGTCCTCTGAAAAGAGAAAAGGAGAGGGGAGGCAGTTGAGGCAGATAAGAGAAGAGTTTAAATGCCTTCTTTGAGAATTGAGATAGGGTAGTCAAATAGGGAGGAATAAAAGGACTGCCTTGATACGGTGTAAGGACCCTGTTGAGGTTACTTAGCGTGGATTTACAGTGTACCAAGGCAGCACAGTTGTGGAACTTCCTCCAACTTCATCACTGATTGAGAAGAGTGGAGAAGATAAATTGGTGGGAGTAATCTAGGGCTGAAGTTTAGCAACTATAGAGCAACAACTGAGCAGTAGTGTGGGGGGGGGGGGGCTCAAGAGTGCAGAAAACGATGCAGAGGTAGAATAGCTAACTGTTAAATTGAAGTTGGTAAGGGAAGAGAGTAGAATCAAGCAGGCATTAATCATCTGAAAAGGTACTAAGGGATGGAAATTGAAATGAGAACAAACAGGTAGATGTAAGAAACAAAGCACAGGGACAGGTAGAATGATAGGTGATAGGCAAGGGAACATAGGGGTTTTTTAATGTGGCAAGTAGAACAGTTGTTAGGTAATGGCAAGATCTCATTTATGGCCATCTTTCTGTGTAGCTGAGGTCGATTGAATAGACCTCGGCATGTCTTCACAGGTATTAGTCTAGTATAAGGGCAAGCTTTGGGAATGAAAGCTGGTGAGCTAGGTGCAGAATTCCTTGAGAAAGAAGGTAGGTATGATGACCTGGGAGTTATTGTCTTACAGCTGCCATAATTTTGATAGGGTGGAAGTTTTAAGTGTGTTTACTACAGAATAGGAATACTAATGAGAAATGGAAATCAGAATAACTTTGAGTTTTGCTTTGCCAGCAAACTGGCAAAAGTGAGGAAAGAACAGGAATAAACCTTGTCAAAGAGATATGGAAAAACAGTTGTCATTAAAGCAGTGTTACTGGAACTATGAATTGGTACAACCATCCTGGAAAGCAGTTTGGAATTAGGCAAAGAAAGCTACTGATATGTCCATGCCTTTTGTCCCAGAAGGAGTTCATTAACAAAAATAAAGGCTTCACATCAAATTATTTGTTATCACTTAGAGTTAAACAAAAAGTAATACATTCTTGTAAATGGATTTATTACTTTACTGTAAGAAACACAGAGAAGTATGAGAAGACTCCTATGAATGGATGCAAAGTGTGAACTAAGCAGAGCCAAGAAAGCAACACAGTGACAGAAATGATGTAAATGAAAAGAGCAACAATCAAAACTGCATGTTGCAAAATTATAAAGACTAATAATAGCTAGCATTTATGTAGCCCTTTAAGGCTTGCAAAGTGCTTTACATATGTTATCTCATTTGCTCCTCATAACCACCCTGTGAGGTAGGTGCTATTATTATCCTCATTTTACAGATGAGGAGACTGAGGCTGAGAGAGGTTAAGTGACTTGCCTAGGGTCACACAGCTAGTAAGTGTTTGATGCCTGAATCCATGTCCAGCATTCTATCTACTATGCCACCTAGATGCCTCAAGAACAAGGTTGGCCCCAAAGAAGAAATATGAGAAGATACCTCCCCCTGCTCCTTTTGTAGAGGTCAGAATCCATTGGTGTGCAACATTGCATATAACATCAGATTTTTTTTTTTGATGCATTGATCAGTTTTGCCCTTTTTTTCCCTTTCTTTTAAAAATAGTTGTCATAAGGGTTAACTGGGTGGGAGGAAAGAAGGGAAAACAGTGGGAAATCTGTGTTTTTGATGTAAAACCAAAAGCTATCAGTAAAAACTACTCTTTAAAAAATGTTAAGAAAGGATGCCCCTCTACTCTGGGTTTTCAGGGAGAATTAAGTATTATTATGAAAAGTTGAAGTACCTCAATGTGGAAAACCATGACGAAAAAGGATCTGAAGAGGAAGAGAGAGGGAATCCTGACTTGGGACATGAAATTGGAGTGTGGAAAAATGTAACACTTTGGAAAAAGGAAAGTGGACAACCACTGAATATTAACTTCATTGTATCATTAGATTTATATAGGCTGAGGGAGGCAAGATTTCAATTTAGCTCTTCATGACAAGTCTCGCACGCTATCCTTTACTACTCCATTCAATGCTTCTTGTGAAGCCAACCAATAGGAGGGTTTTTTAGAAGATGAAGGAACTGCATCTTATGAGGTGTAAATAGTTCCTTGTCCTCTTAAGGAATAATGATGGGGATCCACGGGTATTGTAATTAAAGATCATCCAGAAAAGCATTAGAGTAAAAAGAGATGATTAATGATGATTTGAAGAAAGGAGAGACGTCTTGAAAATAACTCTTTGACAATGATAAGAGAGGTCTACTGTTTTCATGTAGCATGCATCCAAGATGTGACAGAGAAATTCCCAAAGCTTTTTAAACTATTATTACTCTCTGCCTCTGGTAATTCAAATGGTATTGGCAGAAGAAATAATTTATAAGAAGATTAATTGGGTATAGATGACAGTTCTATCTCTTACATCAGTTAGGCCATCAGCTTCAGAAAAGAAAAGATTGGTAACAAGCATTTGTTAATCAACTGACACACAAAGCTTAGGTATTGTTTAGGTTAAGAAACTGGTATCTGAAAATGAGATTGGATTTTTGAATCATGGCTTAGCAACAACAGACTATTGGCAAGGGAATTAAGTACATTTGACAAAGGTTGATCATATTATATTTTATTGGGGTTTTACTTATTTTTTTAAACATTTATTAATATTCATTTTTAACATGGTTACATGATTCATGCTCCTACTTTCCCCTTTACCCCCCACTCTGCCCCCACCCATCGCCGATGCACATTTCCACTGGTTTTAACATGTGTCATTGATCAAGACCTATTTCCAAATTGTTGATAGTTGCATTGGTGTGGTAGTTTCGAGTCTACATCCCCAATCATGTCCACCTCAACCCATGCGTTCAAGCAGTTGTTTTATATGTTTCCTCTCCTGCAGTCCTTCCTCTGAATGTGGGTAGCGTTCTTTACCATAAATCCCTCTGGAGTTTTACTTATTAACGTAAAGGTCTTTAAACCAAAGGGGAATAGAAAAGGGGAAACCATGTTCATATGCCCACAAAGCTATACCAGTACTGGCAGAATACCAGTACTATGTAGTACTGGCAGAATAGCAAGAAAAACACCTAGAATTTTGTTGGAGAAAAATCCAAAAATGGAGCCAGCAATAAAGTACAGAACCTTCAGTTGGCTATACACAAAGGCTGTACACTTTGCTTGGTGGCAAAGAAGGCAGGCTTCAGCTCATAAAAAAGGGAAGCAAATTTGACATCATAGATATTATAATCCTTTGTTGGATTCTACTCTAATGGAAGAGTATACTTTATTAAAATAGAAAACAGGATAGGTAAAAGAGTTGGGAGTAGTAGATAGTCACACTTTATAGCAAAAAGAAATTTTTAGTTAAGCAAATCTAGGAAATATGGAATCATAGTAGAGCATTCGGATGAAGATACATGGAAGCAGAAATAATAAACATTCATTGCCATTTAGAGGACAGCTGTATAGAAAAAGAAAAATAGAAGAGGAGTTCAGAAAACATCATAATCCTAGTCCAGAAGCTAGGAGCATCACAATCCTAACCAGTTCTGCCTAAAGAACTTGTACTAATGCATTAGTAGTGGAATTGTGAATTGATTGAAGCAATTTGAAATTATACCTAAAAAAATGATTATTCTTTTAGACCCAGAGATTACACTGTTGAGCTCAGACTCCAAAAAGGTAAAGGGAAAAAAGATAAGTCCATATGCAACAAAATATTTGTACCAACATATTGTATAGTTAGTTGAGGTTCTTAGACTGGAGGAATAACTAAACTAATCTATTTTTGATGTTAAAGCGTAATGGAATATTATTGTGCTATAAGAAATAATAAATATGATAGATATCAAAAGGCATGTAATATTTATAAACTGATATAGCATAAAGTAAGCAGAATCAGGAAAAATATTCACAAGAACTACAACAACATAAATTAAAAGAAAAGCAATAAAACAATAGAAACTGAATGCTGAAAATTACAATGATCAAAAGTGACTCCAAAGAAGTAATATGGGAAAGCATCTTACTCCTCATCCCTTGCTTCTTTGCAAAGGTGGAAAATTATGGGTGTATAATTGTCAGACTTTTTTTGATAAGTTGATTAGTTTTGTTGAACTGGTTTTTTTCCCCCTTGCTTTACAAAGGATCCCTCTCTGGAATATAAAAATTTATTTAAAAAAAAATATGGAAGAACCAAAGAGGAAAACATCTTTTCAGATTTTCACCAGACATAAGGATGTTGGTTTTTGAGATGTAAATAACATGAATTCTATTGAGAAAGTTAACAGTTACATCCTAGATTTTGTGACAGAGAAAGGAAAGAAATATGTGCTTGAAGGTGATATATACCTTTCATTTTAGAAGAGCAGATTTCACTGGATTCAGAGAGGCAATGATTAAGCAACCCAGGATAGATAGGAAATTTCTGAAGAATAAAATTCTGAAGCCACAGAAACAATTCTGATGAGTACAGGAAAAAAGAGTTATTTAAAAAGACCAATATAAATTTTGAAGGAACTCATCATTCAGCGTCGATTTTTAAAAGATGTATATAGAAAAAGGACCAAGAACAAATAACAGAAGGAAGACATTATCCTGGAAGAATAGTGTCAGAAATGCTTTAAAATTCATAATGGGACAGTGCTAGTAAGGAAATCCTCAAGGAACAAAAAAATATGAAAGATAAGACAAACTCAATTATTATTATAATGATTGGGACAATGGGATTCAAAAAAAAGATAACAATGACCAGACATTGATTCCTGGCACAATTCTAGTTTCTGGTATTAAAGGAATAATTATTGAATATCTAGGAAAGGAAGCTATGCTCATAAAGAGCTCTGCCTTCATCAAGAATGTTCATTCCAGATTAACATAATTCTTTTTTTGACAGATCAAGGCAATATTCTTTGTATCATACTTAAAATTTATCAAAGCATTTATTCTTGTGGAAAAGATAGTGAGATTATCCTACTTGATAGTACAGTTAGAAGATTCAAAATGGAATAAATAATCACAAATTATAGTTATTAACAATTCATTGTCAGCTTAGAAACAAGATTTCAGTGACTTAGCCCAGGGATCTGTGTTTGCTTGGCCTCATACAAGTTTTCATAAAAGCAAAAGTGAAGTGTTTATATACAAAAGTTGGAGAGACACATTGGTTAAAGGGATTGAAAAGGATCTCATTTTAAACCATTAAGCCAAATCTAATAAGATGAAATTTTAGTGTAAATAAATCTCAAACCTGTGTTTAGAATATCAGCTTTTTAAGTAGAAGATGAGGGAATTTTTTTCCTAGGGTTCATCTCAAGATCTGGAGGTTTTATGGAACAACTAGCTCTTTATGAGTCAACAGACAAAAAAAAAGGCATCATTGAGAGGCATGGTGTCCAGAATGAGAAGAGTAATAGGCCTGCCTCATCAGGCCTTAATCAGAATACATTTAGGGTATAGTGTTCAGTTGAGGATGCAACATTTTATGAGGGATACAGATAAGCTAGAGAGCATCCAGAGAATGGTGAATAGTCAAATTGAGGATGTTTAACCTAGAGAAGAAAAGACGAGAGAAAACATCTCCAAGTATTTTGTCAGCTATCACATGTACTTACTCTATTTGGCCTCAGAGGCCAAATAGTTTCCTGTGAAGAAACATTTCCTAACAAAGCTATTGATGGATAACTGGCTTCAGTGTCTGGAAGACCAGCAGACACTTATTCTCTTAGTGCCCCAAGCAACTTTCTAAAACCTTACAAATTGTAGAAAAGGTGCTATTCTGAATCTGAATTGGTAGAGGTCCCTAACATCCAAAAAAATCTCAAGAAATACCCTGCCTAGTTGAAACAGATTCCACCAAAGTGAAATATTAATTGCCTGAGGAGGTAGTATATTCTGTGATCATTGAAGACCTTCAAGCAAAACCTTAATAATGATTCCTTTTTTGGAAGATGTCCCATGGTGTGTGTGAAATGGGGAGGAATTTTTATTCAGATGTGTATTGCAATTAGACGACTTTTGAGGTCCCTTCCTACTCTCTACTCTTCAAGAGCCCTTGTTTCTGTAGCTATAATTTTTTTGGCCATGTTGGAATCAATAAGATTATGAAATCTTTTCATTGTAATCTAATTCCCTTTTTTAGGTTTGAGATTTAGGCATTGGCCTTCATTATTTTACAAATTAGCCTTATTTTAACTAAATGCAAATCTGTGAAAATGATTGATTATAAGATCAATTTGTGTGTTTAAAATAAAAACCAGATATATTAAAAACCAGGTAGCTTCTAATTGATTTGTAATCTCTCTGGCATAGGTCAAAGAAACTGTCTGTCCCAGCCTCAGTTGTGTCCAGGATAATGGGAAGAGGTGGATGCAACATTACTGCAATACAAGATGTCACTGGTGCACATATTGATGTGGATAAACAGAAAGATAAGAATGGTGAACGAATGATCACAATAAGGTAATTATGAAAAAGACTACTATTTGTATGGGGGGAACTTTTTCATTCAACTAGAAGCATTACAACTAATAGTGAATGTCCTTTAATGATTTAACATTATTTTTTCTGCTTATTCTGTCTTTCAATTCTCAGGGGTGGCACAGAGTCAACAAGGTATGCAGTTCAGCTTATTAATGCTCTTATTCAAGATCCCGCTAAGGAGCTAGAAGATTTAATTCCTAAAAATCACATCAGAACCCCTGCCAGCACCAAATCAATTCATGCAAACTTTTCATCTGGAGTAGGTACCACAGCTGCTTCAAACAAAAATGCGTTTCCTTTGGGCGCTCCAGCTCTTGTAACTTCACAGGCAACCACACTATCTACTTTCCAGCCCACCAATAAACTGAATAAGAACGTTCCAGCAAATGTACGTTCTTCTTTTCCAGTTTCTCTTCCTTTAGCTTATTCCCATCCTCATTTTGCCTTGTTGGCTGCCCAAACTATGCAACAGATCCGGCATCCTCGCTTACCTATGGCCCAGTTTGGAGGAACCTTTTCACCCTCTCCTAATACTTGGGGACCATTCCCAGTGAGACCAGTTAACCCAGGAAGCACCAATAGTTCTCCAAAGCATAACAGTGCAGGTCGCCTACCTAACCAAAATGGAAATATTTTACAGTCAGAATCTACTGGACTATCTGCTACTAGCTGTCCTATCACTGTGTCTTCTGTAGTTGCTACCAACCAACCTCTATGTGTTACTAATAGCCGGACTCCTTCATCAGTCAGAAAGCAGTTGTTTGCCTGTGTTCCTAAGACAAGTACCATGGCAACAGTAATCTCTACTGTGACAAGCACCTGTAGTTCTCTGCCTTCTGTTTCCTCTGCACCTATCAGCAGTGGACAAGTTCCCACAGCATTTCTACCCTCTAGTGCTCCACAAACACAAATTTCTGTACATAAAACAGACTCTTTCTCTGCTATGTCAACTCCCAAAGAGAAGGTGTCCACGCAAGACCAGCCTGTGGGAAACCTGTGTACCCCATCTTCAGTTGCAAATAATTGTAGTATCTCTGCCAGCAACAACCCAGGAACCCTAGAAACCCGCTCTTCTAGTAGTCCTGCTCCTCTCAATAACACACAGGAGGAGGTACTGCCAGCAAATATATCCGATTTAAGTCCTATGTCATTGCCTTTTGCATCTAACTCAGAGCCTGCTCCATTAAGTTTAGCGTCTCCTCGATCAGTTGCTGCTGATAATCAGGACACCAGTAATTTACCTCAGTTAGCTGTACCAGCACCTCGAGTTTCTCACCGAATGCAGCCTAGAGGTTCTTTTTATTCAGTGGTACCCAATGCAACTGTACACCAGGATCCACAGTCTATTTTTGTTACCAATCCAGTTCCTTTAACACCACCTCAAGGTCCACCATCTGCAGTGCAGCTATCCTCAGCCATGAACATTATGAACGGTTCTCAGATGCACATTAACCCAGCAAATAAATCTTTGCCACCCACGTTTGGTCCGGCCACACTTTTCAATCACTTTAGTAGTCTTTTTGATAGTAACCAGGTGCCAGCTAACCAGGGTTGGGGAGATTGCCCATTGTCTTCACGAGCTGCCACAGATCCATCTTTCACTGTTCAGTCAACTTTCCTGGGTAACTCTGTTCTTGGACACTTAGAAAATGTGCATCCTGATAACTCTAAGGCACCTGGATTCAGACCACCTTCCCAGCGAGTTTCTACTAGTCCGGTTGGTAAGTTACTAGCAACTTTTAAATCATCTCTGCTCAGCCTTGGTCAGTGAAACTTTTTTTACTATATTTAAAACAACAACAACAAAAACAAAAACATTAACCAGGGGGCAGCTGGTTGGTTTAGTGGATCAAGAGGCAGGCCTGGAGTTGAGGGGACCTATATTCAAATATAGCCTTAGACACTTCCTAGTTGTGGAATCCTGGGCAAGTCATTTAACCCCAGTTGCTTAGCCATTACCACTCTTCAACCTTGAAACCAATACTTAAGTAGTGATTCCAAGATAGAAGGTAAAGGTTTTTTGTTCTTTTTTAAAGTTTATTATATGGTACTTGCATTAATGTAAGTAAATCAGCTTACATTCCTTTAGATGATGTTGCCAATTTATGTTTTTCCTAATTTGAAGCAATGAACTTGTACCTGTTGCCAGGTATTTCTCTGTGGATATATGTATATGACAGTTTAGATAAAAGGGCTCAAGAGTATGTCACAGAAAATCCCCAGTTTGTAAACATTTTCCAGAGAAATATTCTATAGAAATTCACACTTGGCAGAAGAAGAAATGTAAGTTTGTGATTTTAGAAACAGATTCATAACAGGCTTTCTTAGTTCCTACACCTATTAGAAATCAATTTTTAAATTCAGACTGTTCCTAATTATCATAAAAGGCCTCTCCTGTTTGAAGTCTGTTATTGTTGTTGTTGTTGCTGCTGCTGCTGCCGCCGCCACTGTTACTGTTGTTGTTGTTGTGTCCTGTTATCACCTGTTTGGGATTTTCTTAGCAAAAACATTAGAACAGTTTGCCATGTTCTTCTCCAGCTCATTTTACAGATGGGAAAACTGAGGCAAACAGGATTAAGTGACTTGCCTAAGGTCACATTGAGGCTGAGTTTGATCTCAGGTCTTCCTGATTCCAGGCTCTGTACTAGTCACTGTGCTACCTAGCATGTTTGTGTGTGTGCGTAAATCTTAGTGTGTTTACTGGTGTTTCCATGGACTTAGAAACTAACTATTAAATTCACTGCATGAAAGAATTGAGTGAATTTTAATACCAATGCTGATTTTAAACTTATTTTAGGAAATTTAGTATACTTATCAGACTGTTGAAATGAGTCTGAGGGGCATCTAGGTAGCTCATTGGGTGGAGCAAGGCCTAGAGAAGGGAGGTGTCCTAGGTTCAAATCTGGCCTCAGACACTTCCTGTCTTTGTGACCCTGGGCAAGTCCCTTAACCCCCATTGCCTAGCCCTTACCACTCTTCTGCCTTAGAACCAATACACAATAATGATTCTAAGATAGAAAGTAAGGGTTTAATAAATAAATAAATTTTTAAGAAGAAGTGAGTGACAATTTGGATATATACTATGCTAGAAAATAATTGTTGGTGAATCTAATTTGGAATTGAAATTGTTGAAAAAATCAATTGAATGCTATAACAATGGTGTTTAAACTATAAACTATGCTACCTCTTTACTGATTTGCTAAATTTCTAATATATTGTTTTGTGTCATTTAAAAATCACTTGGGATACTTGGAACTACATTTCCCGTGATCCCCAATAGGTTTCCTGTTTTGGATTACGTATTGAAGGTGAGGGACTGTTTTAAAATAGGGGGAAGTGATTTTGAACTTCCTCTTTAGCTACCTAAGCGTACGGGGAGAGGAAAGGTAAAAGGTGAGGTTGGAATAGGTTTCTTATAGGCGCGTGGTCAGTTTATCTCTATCAGCATGGCTTTTATTAAAATACTATTCTCCCTTCTAATCTTGGCCCTCATCATTTTTAATCGTAACAGTTTAAAGCTTCATATCTATATATAGTGAGTGGCTGATCAGTTTTCTCAAGTGAATCAGTTGGTATGGTATTAAATGTACTGTACTTTTAAAATTTGGAATTGCTTTCTATCATATAGAATGTATACAGTACCATTGAATCCAAAATATACATAATTTTTTTTTAAGGCCCAGAAGATGTCACTGGTTTTCTGCCTCCTTTATCATATAGAGGTAAAACTGGTTCAGTTCCACTTTGGCAAAATTGGTAAGGGATTTTGGAATAACTTAAAAGGCCATAGGAGCAGAAACAGGGTATATTAAAGGTCCATTGCCAGTGGTATAGTTAATTTAATAGCATCAGTACAATTTAATACAAATACCACTGGACTTGGAGTAAAAACAATATGATTTGATATCCTGGCTCTAACACTAGCATCTTATGACCATAGGTATATCACATTCATTCTATGTCTGAATTTTCTTATTTGCAAAAATGAAAATAATACTTGCACTACCTTTTTCCACACATTGTTATTAGAAAAGTGCTCCATAAACTTTAAAATATTATGGAGATGTGAATATGCATTTAAAATGTTAGCTTTTCAGTGATGAGAAGTGAAGCCAGCAGCTGCCTCGTATATTCATTTGTGGATGCTGTTCTTCTAAGAATTGCAGTTTAGGAAATCACTTGCTTTTATTTTAAAAGCAGTTTTTAGGAATATAAAGAGAATGATGTATGGTTAGAAAACTAAGGCCCATTTGGAGGAATTTTCGGTAATTTACAGGTTTGGCAGAAGCTACCTTTTCTTGAATAGATAGCAATTTCTTTTTTCAAGGCTTTTTACCCACTACCTAATAGTTCTCCCACAATAGGTAATGAAATATTTTAAAAAAACAAAATTCACCCTAAGACACTTTGGAACAACTGCTCCTTGTACTGTCACAACTAATCTATTCTTTTTCTGTTTGGTTTAAATGGTACCTTTTCTCATTCTTGAGTTCTTCAGAGACACTGATAATCTTGAGTAACCATTTCTCAAAGGACAGGTTTCTTTTGTGTGGAGCTAAAGAACTCTATAAACATTTTCTACAAAACATAAAAGAAGTTCTATCAGATACTGATATGGATGCTGTCTAGTCACAAATTCTTCTGCACATTGGCCTAAGGCTTATGACATTGTAGATCTAGAGTTGAAAGAGATGTCAAAGACCCTCTAGAAGCCAAACTTCTTTTTCCAGTTGAGGAAACTGAGGCCCAAGCTGATGGAGTGACTTGCCCATGGGTCACACAGATAGTAAACCTCAGAGGCCAGATTTGAACCTACGTCCTGACACCAGAGCCAATGATCTTTTTTTTTTTTTTTTTTAAACCCTTTCCTTCTGTCTTAGAATCAATGCTAAGTTTTAGTCCCAAGGCAGAAGAGCAATAAAAGAGCTAGGCAGTTGAGGTTAAGTAACTTGCCCAGGGTCACCCAGCTAGGAAGTGCCTGTAGACAAATTTGAGCTCAGGACCTCCCAATTCTAGGCCTGGCACTCCCGTCTACTGAGCCACCTAGCCAACCCAGCAACAAACTTTCTATTATACTATTTTATGGCCTCCACTCTACTTTTCCTTTCAATGGAAATTATGAAGTTAATATACATGATTATCCCCTTCTTAAATAATCATTCTTAGATGTGTTTAAAAATATGTTTCATCTTGGGCTACTAACTTGCTATAACCAGTATTTGGTGTAAAGTATGCATTTTTTCCTTTTTTTTATATGCAGCCATTGTTGACCCTTTGGATGCAAAGAGATCTGTATATAGTGGATTTTTAATAAGTATTTTTTGGATCAGAGGCTTTTTAGCCACTCCAAGGAAGCTCTTGGCCTTCCACATTACTTTCTTTGTTCATAAATCTTTGGATAAAGAGCAGTAATTCTCTTGTTTCTTCCTTTCCTGAAAGAAAACTAAGGGTTCAGGTTTGAAAATCTCAACTAAATGCATGTCTTGGCCATGCTTTATTTCAGGGTTACCATCCATTGATCCATCTGGCAACTCCCCATCTTCTTCTTCAGCTCCTCTGACAAGTTTTTCCAACATACAAGGAACACGGGTTTTTCTACAAGGTCCAGCACCTGTTGGGACTCCCAGTTTTAACAGACAACATTTTTCACCCCATCCTTGGACAAGTGCTTCAAATTCATGTAGGAATCTTGGGGAAATTATTATGAAAGTTTCTTAATTAAGTTATTGACTGTTTCAGAGAGGTTTTTTTTAGATTTAGGAAACCAATGCAGCTCACCAGCATCCAGTTATATTACAACACTTGATAATCTGTAGTCATTGTGGTCTTTTATTACTACAATAAGCAGCAAAAGAAATGGTCAAACTAACTGTAAGGCCATGACTGGTGGATCTCATTTCTTCAGGAGTTCTATGATGCACTGATTTTGGCAATTAAATATGGTGAGCCTCCTTGAATGGAGCGACCTGAGCTACCAAGAAGGAACAAACTGTGCTAAATCAGAAATGGAGCAAGTTAAAGGCTCCCAGAGTGAGATTGGGCCGAAAAGGAGATATCGTATTTGTAGTCTGAGTGAGATAGAATCTTTAAAAAAAAAAAAAAAAAAAAAAGCAAGAAAAAGAAAATGCTCACATCAGTACTCAAATCTTGAAATGTTTTTATTGACTTCATGCTGAGTAGAACAGAAATCAGAGATAACTTTACAAAGGATCCTTTGAATTGCAAAACTATTTATTGGATTTGACCAGAAGCTAGAAATTGTGATGCTGCACTATTTGTTTTTACATTTAAGAAAATGTATAAGTTGTATTCTTTTTTCTTACTCAGTGCTAAAGACTGTTATGATTAAATCCCCACAAATATTATGAATCATAAGGCAATTGATGATTAATACCATTTTTGATAGTGTAAAAGCTGAACTCCAAGAAAATTACCATCTTGTTTAGTAACCAGGCAGTCGGTTAAAACCTGTAATAGTTTTCTAATATATCCTTATTTTTAAATGTAATCATTTTCCATTCTGATAATCTAGAGAAAGGATGAGTTTTTTTACTCTAAAAGTAGTAGTAAACATATAGTACCTTTCTTTTCTGCCTTCATGTGATCAGCCTAAGAAAGTTTTAAAACATTATTTTCAATATCCTTTGAGCTTCATTCAAAATTATATGTAATCTAAAACCATTTACAGAATTTTGCTTTTGAAAACTTAATTTTTTACTTTCTAGACTTAAAAAAAGCCTCAGTTTCATCAATGTGTTCTCCCTTCACAAAGCTCAAATCCTTTAGCTTTATACATTGTTTTGGCCAAAGAGTATTGATAACCTTTTTGATGATGCCCCTTTCTCCATATTTAACATACTTAAACTATCATAGAAAACAATTCTCAAAATTTACAGCTTGGCAAAATTTGAGTTCCTTTAGGATAAAAGCCTTCAAAAACCCAGTTTCATATCTCTGAGATATCAGAGTAGGCCTTCAGTGGAAGAACTCTTCACCAAAGTTTCTCAGATATTTACCATAACTAGTTTCTATATGTAATAAAACAATAGAGAAATATTTTGCCACCAGGTGACTCTCCTATTCCATCTGTTTCCTCGGGATCATCTTCACCCCTTTCAGCTACTTCTGCACCGCCAACATTGGGCCAGCCAAAAGGAGGTAACCCCAGTCAAGATAGAAAAGTACCTCCCCCCATTGGAACTGAGAGACTTGCTCGGATTCGACAGGGAGGTTCTGTTACACCAACACCTCTGGGGACTAACTTCACAGCACCTGTTGGACATAGTGGTATCTGGTCATTTGGAGTCAATAGTGTGTCAGGTAAGATTGCTCTGTCTTCTGTAAAGGGAAGAGTTCAAGTAGCACTTGTTAAGTAAGCAGAAAACTTATGGTGACAGAGCCCCTCTGACTGATGGTGTTCCATATCTATTAAGATCATACCTTAAATATACCTAAAATCTAAAGTATTACTTATGGTGAGTATTGCAAGCACAAAGCACAGTAACTAGAAATGATTAAAAGAATATTTCCTCAGGGCTAGAGTCAGGAGGGACCTGAGTTCAGATATGGTTTCAGATACTTCCTTGCTGTGTGATCCTGGGAAAGTGACTTAACCACAATTGCTTAGTCCTAAACTGCTCTTCTGCCTTGGAACTAATACTAGTATTGCTTCTGAGACAGAAGGTAAAGGTTTAAAAAAACATTTTTTTTCCCCTTGAATTATTCTAACACAGAGAGTAGCAACCCTTGGTAACCCTTAAGAAGAGCAATTAATGTCAGAGACTTCATAGCAGTTAATATGAAATGTTATTCAGAGAGTTTCCTCATTTAGCAGACTTGTGGAACTACTGACATGGACTAGGAGTTCTTTTTTCCAAGAAAGTCTGATTAAATTAAGTAACCTATAGCCTGTTTCTAATTCTTTCCAGAAGGTCTTTCTGGTTGGTCACAGCCTATGATGGGGAATCACCCACTACATCAGCAGCTCTCAGATCCAGGCACTTTCTCTCAGCACCAGCCATTGGAAAGAGATGATTCGGGAATGGTGGCTCCCTCTAACATTTTCCATCAGCCTATGGCAAGCAGTTTTGTTGATTTTTCTAAAGTAAGGATGTAAAATTTCCTGAATATTAAATTGTCCATATGGACATATTTGAAAATCCTAACAAGTTTAGGGGCAGTCTTAGTTTGTTTTTTGAGATTAAGCATTCCTTTCCTTGGAGTCTGCATGAACTAAAATCTTTGCCAGTCATTTTGCTTCATTTTTGTCTTTCACATACCAGGAGTTTTTAAATAAGTGCTATTTGACTGTGTTACCAGCAGTAACTTATTCTGTAGACTAGTATGTCCTCAAGGATTATGATAATGATTAAGAACATAGTTCTTAGTTGCTTTTCTCTCTCTCTCTGATTAAGAACATAGTTCTTGCTTTTCTTTCTCTCTCTCTCTCTCTCTCTCTGTCTGTCTGTCTTTCTGTAAAAACACAGTTCTTGAAACCAGAGTACATGGGTTCAAATTCTGACTGCTGATTGAACTTGGCTAAATCACTTTAAAGCCTCTTTTTTGCACAATTTTCCTTCATCTGTAAATGAGGTTGGTCTAGATGATATTGAAGGTCCTTTGTAATTCTGATTCTAATAATAATTGCCTCAAATTGAAATAGCTCTTTCAAATTTTCAGTCTTTTTTCTCAATCTTGAGAGACATATTCTTTATTATGTACAATGAGTTTATTTTGACTGGCAATAGAGCAGTTTCTCTTTTCTCTTTACAAGAGTACTATTTATGCATGTTATTTGATACAAATAGCAGTTGTTTCTACCACATGTAGAATCATTAGACTATTGTATTCTTTGTGTGAAAAGTGTTTCAGAAGCATAATCTGATAACATGGAATCTTTTGTAATTATTTCATGATTATAAACATTTGCTTTCTGCTGCATAGGGTCTGCCAATTTCCATGTATGGAGGCACCATAATACCCTCACATCCTCAGCTGGCTGATGGTCCAGGAGGCCCTCTGTTTAATGGACTTCATAACCCAGATCCTGCTTGGAATCCTATGATAAAAGTTGTCCAAAACTCAACAGACTGTACTGATGCTCAACAGGTAAAAGAAATTTAACTCTTTTTCTCCCCTTTTCAGATTTTTTTTCATGTTCCTTTTCTGTAAATATAAATCTTCAGAACCAAAAATTATATCATCTTTACTACTTGTAATTCTAGGTTTTATTTTTCAGTATCAATCTACTACTACAATGTTTTAATGCCATATTTTTTTCTTGATGGAATTAATTGCCATTAAATTTGTGTTTTGTTTTGTAAATGTGTGACATTCCTAATTGGAAGTTATAATTTTTTCCCCCTTTTCAGATTTGGCCTGGCACGTGGGCACCTCATATTGGAAACATGCATCTCAAATATGTCAACTAAATTAGAAGGTCTTTTTTCTCTTTAGCCTTGTTTGGGAAACCTATGACCTTGGAAGAACCCTGGGATTTTTAAAAATGTGCCTAACTAAGCAATTTTCTGTGTGGGCTTTAACAATGGAAATTTGATTGCCCATTGTGTAAGAACAAATTGATTTCCTATCCAACTGATTCTGTTCTCCAGTTAGTTTAGCCATTTTGAACTTAAAATCAGATGAACCTAGTGCTTTTGGCTAAACAGTACTGAATGCTACTTGTCTGCAGAAGAGAACTAGATGATTACATGATTTCAACCTTTTAGGGTGGTAAATACATGTATAATTGTTTACATACTTAAAAGGAAAAAAAGTTGAGTAAATTTCATGTCGTATAGTGGCTCTACTTTATGTAGCCTGTATTAATGTGAAATATTTACCTGAATATTCAATAAAAAGATGAACAGTATTTGGAGGTTGGTTATGATTCTTTCAGTGTTTGCATACTGTATCTTCACTATTGCCCAGATAGGAAGGGATGATTTCATTGTCATTTATAACTAGTTGGCAATCTCTAGAGATTTGTACCTTGAAATCCAGAAAGGGTTTTCTAACTAGTTTTTCAACCTGTTCACACTCCTCAGTAACTTTAATCAGTATTTGTGAGCCATAAATGTCAACAGCCTTTTCATTGAATGAAAACACATAAACCCAGGAACTCTATCAGCCATGCTCAATCAGTATTTGATAGATGTATGCCCCCCCCCCAAAAAAAGCAGGATTTTGAGTCAGATGATGTTGCCTCAGGCTAGATTAGTTGTGAGCATCTGCTAACTTTCACTATGTCCTGACTTTACCAAAGATAACTTATTTATTCATATTGATTTTTCTAATATGTGAGGCAGAGAAAGGATTGGGAAAAACTCCTATAAATCTTGTATGGCATTCTAAAGTGCAAGACTTAGTGCAGTACACTATGGGAATATTAGTACTCCTGCCCTCAAATGTGAAAATTATTGTTTATAACTAGCAAAACAAGAGGTAATGCCAAGAATCTGATGCAACAATATGGGAAAACAATTGATACAATTGTGTACTTAGTCCACAAATGAATTTTCTGCTTGTATGGAAAATTTATAAAAGAAAGTACCAGAAAATAACTTGGAGCATAGAGAATGAGATAGGGATATGGGAAATTCAATTTTAAAAGATGATAATCTGGGGCAGTTGGGTGGCACAGTGTATAGAAAGCCAGACCTGGAAACCAGAGATCCTGGATTCAAATCTGACCTCAGACACTTCCTAGCTCTGTGACCTTGGGCAAATCATTTAAGCTCCACTGCCTAACCCTTAACCATTCTTCCGCCTTGGAACTGATACTTGGTATCGACTCTAAGCCACCAGGTAAGTTAGGTTTTTTAAAAAACATGATAGTCCTTTAAAAGATCAGTTTTAGGGGCAGCTGGGTGGCTCAGTGTATAGAAAGCCAGGCCTGGAAACCAGAGGGTCCTGGGTTCAAATATGGCCTCAGACACTACCTAGCTGTGTGACCCTGGGCAAGTCATTTAACCCTTTTTTGCCCTACTCTTCTGCCTTGGAACCAGTACCTAGTATTGATTCTAAGATGGAAAGTAAGGGTTTAAAAAGAAAAGAAAAGGATCCATTTTTTTTTGTATTTTTAAACCCTTAACTTCTGCGTATTGACTGATAGGTGGAAGAGTGGTAAGGGTAGGCAATGGGGGTCAAGTGACTTGCCCAGGGTCACACAGCTGGGAAGTGTCTGAGGCTGGATTTGAACCTAGGACCTCCCGTCTCTAGGCCTGGCTCTCAATCCACTGAGCTACCCAGCTGCCCCCTAGGATCCATTTTTAATGATACTCTTGTCCCCTGTGAATAATCCTAGATCAAAATTTTGATCTTCTTGCCCCAGCTCTAAAATACTTCAAGGCTGAACACACAGCCATACTTTATACCTTACAAAATTAAAAGCATATGTTCAGTGTCAAATATGGTGGCTTGCCTCTTCAATGTGGTAATTGCCTTCTTCCCTTGCTCCTACTTATCACTTTTAAAAAGCACCTCACTAGGGACAGCTGGGTGACTGAGCGGATTGGTTGGGTTGCTCAGTGGATTGAGAGCCAGGCCTAGAGATGGGAGGTCCTGGGTTCAAGTCCAGCCTCAGACACTTCCTAGCTGTGTGATCCTGGGCACTTAACCTTTATTGCCTAGACCTTACTACTCTTCTGCCTTGGAACCAATATACATTATTGATTCTAAGATGGAAGGTAAGGGTTTAAAAAATAATATAGGTGATCTAGCATAAATAATGGGCAGCTAGATGGCACAGTGGATAGAGTGCCATGCCTGGAGTCTGGAAAACCTGAGTTCAAATCAGACCTTAAGACACTAGCTTGTCCAGATCCTGGACATCATTTGTCCTTCTTGTCCAATCACCTGACAGTATCTGCTGGCCTTAGTTTCTGCATCTGTAAAATGAGCTATGGAAGGAAATGGCAAACCAATTCCAGTATCTTTGCTAAGAAAATCTCAAATGGCATCATAAAGTCAGATCTGCCTAAAACTACTGAACAACAATAACAAACATAAATATTACAAGAAGCTATTTGGTGGACCACCTGACATGCTTTCCTGCCTCTTAGAATGTAATTATGGAAAAGGTTTGAAAGAAAAGAACTTTTAAACTAGAAGTACTCAATATTAGTTCAGCCTTTCTTTTATCAAGGCAATTTTTTCTCAAGTTGAATAATTTAATCACCAATTTAAACATTACTGCATGAGCATGCACACACATACACCCTGTCTTCTTAATATGCAAATACACTATTGTCAATTGGCTCTTCTAGATAGCACTTCTGTCTATATGATTATAGAATTAATGGAAAATTTTAGGGATTATACAGTGAAATTGTTTTGGTAGGTAGTACGTTTAGTTATGACTTGAAAGAAAAGAAAGGTTATTGTGAGCATGGAATAAGATGGAGTTTTGGTCCAAAAAAATGGATACCTGCAGTGTTTACTGAGAATACATAAGACAATTTTAAAATCTATTCCATTACCATGAAAATGTATCACAAGGAAATCATTACATATAATTTATTAAAGATTTTCAAGCCCACCTATTTAAAACAAAACCTACAAAATTCTGTCACAAAAAAATTGGGAGTTTGTAGCAACACCTTTAATACTTATTGTCTTACAGTGCATTGATTGCCCTTTTATAAAGCAGAATTTAAGATTTTAGTCTCTTAGTACTGGTTAGCAAAGGGGCAGCCCCTCAGCTAAGCTAATGGGAGCCTAGAACAAGCTAAAAGTTAAAAAAATTTCATATTCCAGAGGAGCTCTTTCATTGTTCATCTGTTCACTCACCTAAAAGCCAAGGTCCCTGTCACTGGCAGGTCACCTGCTACTACCACTCCTGCCTAGATCAATCAATGAGAAACTTCTCAGAAGTGCTGCATTTGGGGACTATTCTCAGTCAGGGCCAGCTTGGAAAAGGGAGGAGCTGGTCATTCTACAGTTTCCATCCAAACAGAATAAGTGGGTGTGCTTAGTGATTGTGACCTTACTTCATTCTGTTAAGACCTTTGGACCATGTTGTTATGTTAGAAGGCAGCAAAACACTTGAACACCCTGTTCATCTCATCCCAGGCTTCTTCCATCATGAAAAATATGATTATAAAATGGTTTCACAATAGAACCTTCCTTGGGGTTTCTCACTGTTGTTGCTTATAGTCATGTAACCTACCCAAAGAACAGTCACTACCGATTTTCTTCCCTCCATCGCTTCCTCTAACAGAAATGAGCCCATAGAGATTTGGTCCAGAGAAGATGACTGACTTTAAAGTGAAGAAAATATATCTGACTAAGCTCTTTGATAATGTGAAAACTAAATATACTTCCTCTTTGGGGTGTGGGAGAGAAAAGAGGGATAGAGTTTGAAAACATAATAATTCAAAATCATTAATCTTTAGTGATAAAAAAGGGGATTTTTCACTAAATCATATTGAATATCCACAGAACCTTTATTTAGATCAATATTTTTAAAGAAAATGTTGTTTTGCTAGAGAGAAACACTTTTTCTCTGACCTACACCCAGTTGTTTTTCTTTGTTACCCTGGTAGGGGGTTGGGGGACAAAAGAAGTGGAAATTACTTTATAAGTATAAAAAAATGAGGCATCAAAAACTTCTTAGATAATAAGTTTTGAGGGGAGGATAGACTTTTTTTTTTTTAAACCCTTACTTACCTTCCATTTTAGAATCAATACTATATATTGGTTCTGCAGGCAGAAGAGCAGAAAGGGCCAGGCACTGGAGGTTACTTGCTCAGGATCACATGGGTAGGAAGTATCTGAGATCAAATTTGAATCCAGGACTTCCCATCTCCAGGCCTGGCTCTCAATCCACTGGGCCACCCAGCTACCCCAGAGAGGGAGGGTATACTTGTTGAAAAAAATGATCTGAAACTAAACCAACTATAGCATTATTATCTCTTTTTCCTTGACCCTTGCAATTCTTGAGCCACAGAAGCTCATCCTCTTGCAAATGAGGGATTTAGCTCGAAGTAACAGGTTAGGACAAATGATGAGACTGAGGTTTTGGAGAAACTAACTCTTGTCAGGTTCCCTTGATGTCTTCAGGTCTTTAAAATAAAAACTTAAATCTCATCAGGGAAACTTATCAGCCTTTAGAGGATGTCAGGAAAGTGTACATTTTCTTCTCCAGGGTCAACAGAATCCTCTGTACTCCTGTATGGTTGGGTGGGAATGAATTTAGTTACTTTGGGGCACTTTCCTGTGAAGCTGGACATCTTGTTGAAGTGAGGAGCAAAGTGGTTACCTAACATACACTGGAAGTAATTAGATATTCTGGAATCAACTCGAGGCTAATTTTTCACCAATGAGATTAATCAGTTTCCCCAAATCACTCCAGTTCCTCTCTAATGCTTTCCTTGTGAATAACTGCCAGCTAGCAAGGCCTATGGGTTTGCTGTGTGCTTCTCCACCTGGCAGTAAATTTCTTGGATTTGGTTATATTCCCCTCCAATATCCTTAATTGAGTTGGTGAGAGAGAAAATTGATGCAAAGGTTTAAAAAACCTTTTGCATTTTTAATCTAGCCATACTGCCTTCCTTCCAATGACATAACAAAAAACAAATATTTCATTTGCCTCTAACATAGGGAAAATGAAATTTTATGCATTATGTTGAGATAAAGGAAATATCCTAACACAGTGCAAAATACAATATCTAAAAATAAGGGGTTAACAGTGGCACCCTGCCTGGGCCCCACCCTGGAATGAGTAACTTGCTGGCCCCTCCCGAGTGAGGCCGGCCTTTGTTGTTGCCCAGAGCCACACGTGGTTGGGATCCTGCCCTCCCTGGTATCCGGGTTCAGTATCCTCGTTGCCACCTGCTTGCCATGTCTGTTTCCACAAACTGTCCGGTCCCCGGGGGCCAGGGCCGGCTGCTGGA
Organism: Gracilinanus agilis; assembly: GCF_016433145.1. Lineage (NCBI taxonomy): Eukaryota > Metazoa > Chordata > Mammalia > Didelphimorphia > Didelphidae > Gracilinanus > Gracilinanus agilis. Next base: position 402,546,172 of record NC_058131.1, on the reverse strand, counting down.
CTGCTACAGCACCACGCCTGGGGGCACGCTGTACGCCACCACCCCAGGAGGTCAGCCATAGGGATTTGGGGGTGGTGTGGAAGGGGCTGGTCCAATCCCCGGGGCTCCGGGATACTTCTGAGGAAGGGGCCAAGTGGTTGGGGTGCAGGGCCAAAAGTTGTAAGGTAGGGAAGGTGAGTTCTGGGGCAGGGTGTGCACGCACCAACCATTCTCCAGGTTTGTGGCTGGGGCTTCAGAGCCCATTGACTCCTTTGCCCTGGGTTGAGCTGGACCCATCCTCACTTCCTCCCTCACTCCTAGAAGGATGTGTAAGGGCACAGCTAGTCTGCTTACTCTCTTCTGAGGGCCCCAGAGTTAGACGAGACCCCAAGAGGGTGGGGTGCCTAGGCTCCTTTCCCATAATCTCCCAGATGATGCAACAGTGGCAGGGCACTGCAACTGGGTAAAGGAGCCTGGGCCTGGGATCTCAAAACCTTTGAGTATGACTTTGCAGCCCCTCAAACTACTGTGGATATCCTAGTGCCAGGGAATCTTCTCAGCTCACCACCCCAACCCCACCCCAAATCCTCCTTGTGCTTGGGTGATCACCTTCCCTGAAGCACCAGAATGGGGCAGCCTTTCTGTATCTTCCAGCTGTACTTGGAGGGTCCCGAAAGAAGCTAGATGATCCAGGGAGGGAAGCTGCTGGGCTCAGGATCCCAAGTTGGGTTCCTGCCCTGTTCCTCCCAGAAGCTGAAGGAAGAGGGGGTGGGGGAGGGTAAAGAAAGGCATAGGACAGAGCTGTCCTTACCCATACCCAGCCCAGTCAATACCTCTGGCCTCGTTTAGGACTGTCCTCAAAATCTGTTCACAAACCTTGTGTTTGGGACTCTACTTACACCCAGAAAAGTAGAAAGCCCCCCAGGGAAAGGAGTTGTCCCATAAGAGAACTGTGTAACTTCACAAATACACATATTTAATACTAGAAAATTCTATTTTCCATAGTACAAAAGTAGTGATTTCATGATTTTTTATTAGATTGAAAACCAATAGTGTAGGGTCTGTAGCCTCCAAATTTTGCTCCGTACCCCAAATTCCTCCTTTTGATTTTGCTTGGTACAAAGGGGAGTACTGGTATGTACTCATACATACAATATATCCCAGCACAAAAATCTACATACATCCTCATTTTCCTAGCACAGAAACATGCTCCTCTGCAGGAAGTAATATGGAGCTGGGCACTGTTTATAGAAAAGAGAAGCTGTCATGCCCTCCTGACTGCTAGTTTTTCACTTAGAACTAGAATGGGAGACAATGTCTAGTCCAGTCTCCTCACAACTAAGGAAATTGAAGCCAAAGAACTTGGTATTTTGCTTGTTATTTCCAGGGACAACTGATCAGTTTAGATAGGGATAGGTCTAGAGAAGGCACTGCAGTTCTATTCCATAGAATCCTGCTTCCAACTTCCACGATCCACTCCCTCCAGGAACTAGAATCATCTATGATCGAAAATTCCTGCTAGAATGTAAGAACTCGCCCATTGCCCGGACGCCACCCTGCTACCTCCCCCACATCCCTGGGGTCACTGTCCCACCACAGGCCCCACTGGCCAAACTGGAGGATTTAAAGGAGCAAAAAGAAACTGAGATCCCAGGTAAGGAGGCTTTACAGGGAATGTTAAAGCCTTAACTTAAGTTAACTTAAGTTTCAGAGGGAAAGAATAAAACTATTAAAACTTCCCCCTTGTTCACTCTGAACTGTATACTCTTGCTTTAGCTTTGTAGCTTAAGTGTGGGTAGGATTCTGAAGGAAATAGAAAAAGTCAGTATAAGGCATTTGAGAAATCTTAATATAGTAAAAGTTGCTCTGACCTACAGGGAGAGTAGGGAACAATCCCATCTACCCCCCCTTCCCCATTTTAGGAGTAACTAGGCTAATTCTAAGGGAATTAGATTCTAATTCCAAAGGCTATGTGGGTATTTCAGGACTGGCCCCTCAACTGTAGAGTAGCTTCTAGCTCAAAGGTATAAGTGGGGAGAGAAGTTCTAACTGCATGGTAAGGAATTAAGGCAGGCTAACCACCAGGCTCCTCTTTCCCTCCAGATGAGGCACAATTTGAAATGGACATCTGACCTCGAGTGTATGATCCTGTTAACACAAGAATTCTGCCCCAGCCCCTGTATGCTACTGCCAGGTGGCTCTTTTTACAGCAACAAGCAGGGCTTCAACTTCCCTGAACATAAAACTTATTTCTAAGTGGTTCCTTCAGTTCTCAGAAGTGAATGAGCCCAAGGTGAGGCAAGGGACGGAAGGTTCTGATCTGGGGTATGTGTAGAAGACAGTGCTGTCCTAAGCATGGAAGCCATGTGGCTTTGGGAGTTGCTTGCTGAGCCCTAATACCCACTATTTTCTACTGAGACCTTGCTTCTGTGGGACCTAATGCTATACCCTGTCAATACTTAATAAATAAAATTTACGACTTCTCTAGGGTTACATTTCTATTCTCTCTACCTCACACATGAGGTTCTGAGGTGGGGAAGGCATTGCTTTACCCAACCCTGGTCATCCTGAAGCTAGAATGAGGAATTCCTGTCCCACAGGACTCTGCTTCAAAGACTGGGCCTTGTTCCAGCTACAATCAGATCCAGCCTAGGGCGGGGAGCAAGGACCAGCAAGAGCTGTTATTGTAAACAACAACAGTTTGGCTCCAACCAAGGGTTGTCCCCTGTTCCAGGAAACAGACTTCCAGGATCTGGGCCTCCACTGTAACTCTGCTCTAATCCCTACCTGTTATTTTAACATGGGACATCATTCCCCAGGAAGAGATCATTTGAGGCTCCCCTTCTCCCTTCAGAATCACTATCTTAGCAAGTTAGCAATGGAAGAAATCTTAGAGGAATCATACATCAATTCCAAATTCTACAGATGAGAGAACTGAGACCTCCAGAAGGGAAGTTATTCACCCAAACTCATATATTCAGTAAATAGCAGAGTTGGGGATTCCAACTTGAAATTTCTGAATCCCAAGGCAGGACTTTTCTCTCTGCTCAGCAACCAGGAAGGCATCTTTCTGGATTCTTTCCCTATACCTGACATTTGATATTGAGCCTTTCTTCTACTCTGGGTACCCAGTGTTCCCCAGCTGCCCTGATTTCTCACTTTGTCCAGCATGACTTCTGCTGCTTAGCCAGAACAAAACCCCTTTAGTTTTCTTTTACATTTATGCTTTCAGACAGCCAGAGAAAATGTAGCACTGGAACCCACAATCACTGCCCAGGAATGCAGGAAACCAATATCTCGATATCTCCCCATGCTAAAATCTATAGGAATCCTGTAGCGATGAACTTCCCGACCTCCTTAAAGCCGCCTGGACCAGCCCTGGCTATGAGTAGCCCATTTCAGATAAATTCAGCTATCCTGGGAGGGGGGGGGGCACCCACTATTCTCTCCATGCCACAGTCCTAGGAAAAAGACAAGCTGCTCACTTATTTGTGCTTCTGTTCTTTCTCTCTTTGAAGCCAAACTAAAAAACATGGCGGTTAGGCTCAGCTATGCATCTTTAGGTCCTTTTGATCCTGTCATTTGAAAATTCCTACAGGGCAAGGACTTTGTCATATCCAACCCAGCACAAGTTAATGTTAAACTATATCTGTAAGACAGAAAAGAAACAAGTTAAGATTACAAAGATACTGAGAACCTTTATGGGTAAGCCCTGTACTCCTAGATGGCCAGATGTGAATTGGTTTGGAGGGTAAAAAGTAACAAGTGCCCCACCAAAACATACCACTGAACAAGATGTTTTTATTTATTTGCATATGTCAGAAGCAACCAATGAACTGCCTATACAGTCTTGCCTCCCCAGAGCCAGGCCAAAGTCCCATTTAGAGTTGAAGCAGTTTCTCTACTAAAGGAGAACCTCTCTTCCCTTCTTCCAACTGCCTATCTCTTGCTGGTATCAAGGAAGCCAAGCCAACATAAATCCCTGGACCCCAAACCCCATCAGGCCCCATTCAGAGAGAGTTCAAGGGCTAGGCCAGTGGGGAAGACTGGAGAGAGGGGCAGAAGGGGGAGGAAGAAAATAGATGGTCACAGAGTTGTAGAGAGGCCTGAGACCTCCTCATTCTCCTCTGTTGTAGTGGGCTCCTCCTTAGCAGCTTCCCCAGAAGGCAGACTCCTCCTTTCTGCAATTAACCTTTTCACTCCCACCATCCACTGACTGACCTCAGTCACGTGATCCACCATCAGTGATCGATGTATGTCATCGGCTCCATCCCAGTTGTGGCTCCTGAGCTCTAAGAGGAAAGAGGCCCTGAGCATAACAAAATATTCACCGTGCCCCCCACCCCCACCCCAAGACTGTCCTTCTGAACATTTAATAAAAGGTCACATAGAGGACTTTTTTTTTAAACCCTTACCTTCTATCTTAAAATCAATACTAAGTAGAGTGGTAAGGGCTAGACAATTTGGGTTAAATGACACTTGCCCAGGGTCACACAGCTAGGAAGTCTGAGGCTTGAGTTGAGTTGAACCCAGAACCTCCCATCTTCAGGTATGACTGTCTACGGTGTTACCTAGTTGCCCTCTCTACAGAACTTTAAGGCTCACAAAGTGCTTTCTTCACCACAACCCTATGAAGTGGAAGCATTATTTTACATATAAGGAAATAAATTCAGAGAAGTTAGAGGACTACCCATAACCAGGGCTGAGCTGGCAAGTATCTCAAGTCCAAGTCTGGAGCTCATTCGACTTCTTTCCACTATATCCTGCTGCCTCTCTAGTAGAATATCAATCATTGCAGCCCCAACAATGGCCTGGGCCAAGGCTCCTTAGTAGCAGAATTCAAGAGCATCCTGGGGTCACTCGACATGGCTCACCTTGTACCAGCAGTGCCATCCTCTTCCTCACAGGAACTGACAGCTTCTCACTCTTCCACTGTCCCTGAAGCAAAGCTAAGCGCCGGCTGATGTCATCAAAGACCTGTTTCTGAGTACACAGAAACTCTTCCCAAGTCAGAGCTCTAATCTGCCTTTTTATCTTCCCTCCACAATCCTTCTGTCCCGTGCTGTTTTCTTCTATTCCTTCTACTTTTTACCATCCAACAAACCCCTTCCTTCCCTCCAGTTTCTGTTCCTCCAGAGAATTTATTGTGAGGCACCTTGGACAGAGCAGAAAAGTATTTCTCTCCATCTAAGACAAAGCCAATGGCATTTGTATAATGTTCAGAACACATTATCAGGGTTTGCTCTGTTCTGTCTAAATGGCACATCATCAAGTACAATTCTAATAGCTGGAGGAAAATAGAAGAAACAGGAAAATAATGGAATTTAGAGTAGGAAGGGACCTTAGTGGTAAGGTCATCTGGTACAGTCTTTTTTTTTTTTTTTTAACCCTTAAGTTCTGTGTATTGGCTCCTAGGGGAAGAGTGGTAAGGGTGGGCAATGGGGGTCAAGTGACTTGCCCAGGGTCACACAGCTGGGAAGTGTCTGAGGCCGGATTTGAACCTAGGACCTCCTGTCTCTAGGCCTGACTCTCAATCCACTGAGCTACCCAGCTGCCCTATCTAGTACAGTCTTAAATGAGGTCACAGGCTGTTCGAAAGAGAATATAATTTGTCCAAAGTCACACAGAGGTGGAATGGGATTTGAATTCAAGTACCTACAATTCCAAATCCAGTGTCCTTTACACTAAAGAATTCTTGCCTCATCTGTTCTATGCTACCTAGGTTTAACCCAACACCTGCCCAATCTAGTCCCTTCTTTATAAAAAGTCCAGAGAGTTTCACCTTATCTTTTAGGCATGGGAAGAGGGAAATTCAACTAAAGTAGACGGGCACTAGGGATACAAGATAGATGTAACACAGATCCTGTTCTTAACTGAGTAGCTTACAATCTAGCTAATTCCCTAGGTCAACTTCCATCCTGAAACTGGGTTCCCCTAGGCCTCACCTGTGTATGAGCCCGGCAATCCTCCAAAGCCTGTTCCAAGGGTCCCAGCACATCTTCCAGCATGGTTTCACAAGTGACTGGGGAGCTGGAAGGTTCCAACCTCAAAGGAGAAGAGCTCCCCCCAGGAGGAGGCCCTGGAGCCTTGGTTAGGAGAGGTGGTGGTCCTACTGGAGGAGCCCCAGTAAAAGGCTCTGAAGCAGGCACTGAGAAGATAAATCAATGTGCTGAGAATAGCACTGAGCATCATGACCCCAACCCCAGTTTCATCCTCTCCCCTACCAGATCTCTGCCAGAAACTTCAGTAACCAATGAATACCCTTCAACCTTTCTTGGTCAATGGCCTGAGGCCTGGATAACTGAAAGGGGAGGAGTAGTCAAGAAGAAAACAAAACTTTTTCATCAAGGAGCTAAATCTGAGGCAATTCATGTTCAAAGAAAATAAGCTTGGACCTATATCACTTTAACATTTTGGCAGGAACTGCCCCAAAGGGCAGCTCTATCCCTTGGAGAACAGAAAAACAATGAGAGAGGCCAAAGCCGAAAGGAAATAAAGGCAACTCTCCTCATTTCATAGTGGGTATTTGAACTGGGCTCAGAAGCTCTCACCTTTTGGAGAACCATCCTGGGGAGCTGCTACCCGCTTGGTGAGTGGTGTCCTCTTATTACTGCTAGCCTGGGTCTGCAACCCATAAGAGAATTGTGGAGGGTCATTCCAGCCTCTATCCTTGTTCCCTGAAATTAAAGGCAGAAGAGGAAGGAAGAAAAGATGCAGAGAAAGAAAGTAGGGAGGGAAGAGAATACGGTAATAAAAGGGAAGAGGTAGAAAGGAGTAGAGAAGTAGGAAGAAGAGAAATTAAGGTATTAAAGAATACAGAAATGACAAAAAGGAGGTGATGTTAGGAAAGGTAGAGAAAGAGGAGAGAAAAGATGAGATAGCCCAGATAGTAGAGGAAAATGAAAAGAAGAGAACAGAGGAGGAACAAGAGAATAAAAGGGAGGAAGTTGGGGGGGGGGGTGGAGAGAGAGAGGTGGGAACGGAGGGTAAGAGAGGGAGAAAATAGGGAGATGGAGAGGGAAGATTAGAGGAGAAGGGAAGGGCGAAGGAGACGAGGAGAGAATGAAAGGGAAAGAAGGTGGGGATGGAGGGAGGAGAGGGGGAGAAAATAGGGGAGGGTCAGGTTGGAGAGGAAGAGAAGGTGGAGATGGAAGTGGGAGAGGAAGAGAAGATAAGGAGGTAAGGGAGGGGCAGGTCGGGGAAGGAAAGGAGGGAGGGAGAGGAAATGAAGAGGGGGGGGAGATGGGGAGGAGAAAGGGAAATAGAAGGGAAGCCAAGGCGAAAAGCGGAGGGCGAAGGTGGAGAGAGGATCAAGGGGAGAAAGATGGAAAGAGAAAGGTTGCACCGAGAGCTGTCATACTCTGCACCTCATTACTTCTATTACCACGCGACCACCCCGCCCCCGCGCCGAGTCAACCCCATCCCTTCAAACCTTCTCCCTCGCCCTCGTCCTCCGGCCCGGGTGGGAAGAGGGGCTTCAAGTTTCCAGAAACCAGCTTACCCGGCTTCACGTACAGCTCCGCCATCGCCTCACTTCCGCATGGCCAGCGGGGCAGTCGTTGTCTCACTTCCGGAGGCGGGCCACACTGTGCTACTCCGCTCCTCATTGGGCAATCCTGGCCTTCGGTCCTCTGCAGTGCCACGGTGTCGGGATGCGGAGAAGACTGGTTAAGGGGCTCTCTAGGGGCTGTTGCGCGACGTAGGCTTCCACTTTCGATGTCGGCTTAGTGGCTTGGAGAATGAGGGGGCACAAATCTTAAGGGGAGGGGGATCGAGAGAGGGGCCTCTGACCTGTTTAGCTACCTCTTTTTGGAGCCAGTCAGTCCCTTAGTAAGCATTTAAGAACCTATTATGTGCCAGGCACTGTGCCAAGCGCTGAGAAGATACATAAAGAGCTAAAACGGCCCCCTGATCTCAAAGAGCTCAGGAACTAGCCGGGTAGAGAACAAGTAAACAAATATGTACGAACAAGCTACAGAGAAAATAAAGTGGAAATGATCCTCAGAATTGAGGGGTTGGCCCAAAGACTGCTTGCCCTTTGATCCAGCCATGCCACTGTTGGGTTTATACCCCAAAGAGATCATAGGGGAAAAGGCTTGTACAAAAATATTTTTAGCTGCGCTTTTTGTGTTAGCAAAAAACTGGAAAATGAGGAGTTGCCCTTCAATTGGGGAATGGCTGAACAAATTGTGTTATCTGTTGGTTATGGAATACTATTGTGCTGAAAAGAATAATGAACTGGAGGAATTCCATGTGAACTGGAATGACCTCCAGGAATTGATGCAGAGTGAAAGGAGCAGAACCAGGAGAACATTGTACACAGAGACTGATACACTGTGGTAAAATCAAATGTAATGGACTTCTCTACTAGCAACAATGCAATGATCCAGGACCACTATGAGGAAACTATGAGAAAGAATGCTATCCATATTCAGAGGAAGAATTGTGGGAGTAGAAACACAAGAAAAACAACATGCCTGATCACATGGGAGAATGGGAATATAATTAGGGATGCTGACTCAAAATGAGCACCCTATCGCAAATATCAATAATATGGAAATAGGTCTTGATCAATGGTACATTTGTAAAACCCAGTGGAATTGTGCATCAGCTGTGGGAGGGGGTGGGAGGAGGGGAGGATAGAACATGAATCCTATAACCATGGAAAAATGTTCTAAATTAAATTAAAATTTTTTTAATTAAAAAAAAAAAGAGAATTGAGGGATTTGGAAAGGCTTCCTATAGAAGATGGCATTTTAGATGGGACTTGAAAGAAGCCAGGAGGCTGAGATGAGAGAGCTCCAGATATGGGGGACAGTTAGTGCCTTGTTCAAAGACAGCCAAGAGTCATTGGATGGAAAAGTACTGGGGGGAGGTGTGAGGTGTGAAGACTGGAAAGGCATGTGGGGGGCTAGGTAAGAAGGGTTTTGAGCACAAGCTTGTATTTGATGCTGGAACAGATTAGGAATCACTAGAGTTTATTGTGGAGATAAGGTAGCATGGTCTACCCTGCTTTTTAAAAAAAAAATCACTTTGGCAGCTGATTAGAGGATATCAGTGGGGATACTTGTGACAGGGAGGTCCACCAGTAAGCAGGTTATTGGTCTGTGAACTACTTGAATGCAGGGATTGGCTTTTACCTCTTTATCCTTAGTGTTTGCTACATAGGCAGTCAGTAAATGCTGACTGATAGTCCAGGTGACAGGGGCCTGCACCAAGGTAGTGGCAGCATCTGAGAGAAAGGGTTATATTCCAGAGATGTTGCAAAGGCTTTGGCAACTGATTGGACATGGTAATCAGAATTCAGCCAGCCTAGGGGATTGAAAAAATGGAAGTGCCCATAGCAGAAATAAGGCAGTTTGAAGGGAATAAGGTTTGGGGGGAAAATAGCAAATTTGGTATTAGACATATTGAGTAAGATATCTAATTGATCATCCAGTGTGAGATGTCAGAAAGGCAGTTAGAAATGTGATACTGGAGGTCAGCATAAGTTAGGGTTGGGAGAATCTATGAGGGCTGATGAAATCACCAAGCAAAGTAGTACAGAAGGGAAGGCCAAAGCACAGCCTTGTAAAGCCCAATGTCTCCTGACCTATGGGGAAAGGGACTCGTTTGACCTGGTGTACCCATAGGAGAAAGTTCAAAGGATAACACATTTCTGTGATGTTTGTTTTACAGTTTAGAAAACGCTTTCCTCACAACAATCCTTCAAGACTGATAGTATAGGTTACCATTATTCCTTTTTTATAGTTTGAGGAAGGTGAAAGAGAAATGCCTCGAAGTTGAAGATAGGTCTAAAAGGCAGGTAGAGTATGCTCCATCCTGCAAGAACTAAGTGCTAAATTTTCAGTGTGACTATTTACATCTCAGAAATTAGCAACTAGGGGCTAGACTGGACCACCAGGCCTAGAGTCTGGAGGACTGGCCTCCAAATTTGGCTACAGACACTTCCTAGCTATGTGATGCTGTGCAAGTCACTTAACCACAATTACCTAGCCCTTACTACTCTTTGCCTTTGAATTGATACTGACAGATAGCATGGGTTTAAAAAAAAAAATTGACCATGGCTACAAATCAGAGATTTGTTTTTTTCTTGACTGTCTACACTCTAAAGCAAATGTTAATATCAACTAAATTTAAAATTGTGTCCTGTTTGGATCCTCCTGGAAATCCATTTGTTAAACATTTACCAGCACATGCCTGAAGCCAGGTCCCCTGAATCCCAAGTAAGGACTGCTCTCAACTCTTCTGGGTTGCTGCTTCTCACCTCATCACCCTGGGCCAGCTTCCCAGTTTGGGGCAGATCATTGCCTTAGAACTTGATGGGAACTTTTAAATTATCTAGTCCAGGTGTAACAGCCTAGGGGTATCTTGAATTGGGAGGGGGGGCAAGGCAGAGAAATTGTATCTTTATTTTCACTAACCCTTAATTGAAACTATTTCCTTCCAAGAGGAACATAGTAACAAGCATTTTACCAAGAAAAGGTACATAGGCTTCACTAGACTTGCCAAATGGGTTCATGATTTTTTAAAAAAGTTAATAACCTCTGATCTAATCTGTCAGCATCTTTTTACAGAAAAAAAACTGAGACCAAGAGAGACTATGTGCCTTACATCATCATGCTGGCTTCTAGTCCCAAGTACCAGAGTCAAATTCAGGCTAGTAAGAGTAGGTGCACTGCCAAACTGACATTCCTATTGCCATTCCCTTGCTCAATAAATTCCAGTGGCTCTTGATTATCTCCAAGATAATAACAGTAATGACTAACATTTATATAGAGAGCACTTTAAGACTTACAAAGCACTTACATTTCACTGTAAGATAGGTACCATCATGAGCACCATTTTGCTGATGAAGCAACTGAGGATGCTATGCTTCTACCTATTCAGTGTCATCTCAATTAAACTACTAAAAAATTATTTTGTTGAACTAGAAAAAAAACAAAATTCATTTGGAAAAACAAAAGGCAAAGAATATCAAAAGAACTAATGAAAAAATGTAAAGGAAGGAGGTCAACAGTGCCATATTAAGATATAATAAATATAGCAAAAATGAATAATATGGAAAATAGGTATCAAGTGATAGCATTTGCACAACCCAATGGAATTGCTTGTCAGCTCTGGGAAGGGGAAGGAAAGAGGTGAGAGAAAGAAAATGAATCATGTAAACATGGGAAAATATTTAAAAATTTTAAAAAAGAGAGATCTAAGCTTTTGGAATATAAACTCATTTAGTAAAAAATGCTAAGAAAACTTGACAGCTGTCTGGCAGAAAAAGAAACTAAGAATAGACCAATATCTTAATATAATTTACCAAGATATGGTCAAAATGGATACATGACCTAGACATAAAGGGATATATAAAAAATTAGAAGAGCATGGAACATATTACCTATCAGGTTTGTGGATAAAAGAATTTGGGAATTTACAAGAGATAGAGAGCACTTAAGGATGTAAAATGGATAATTTTGATTATATTAAGTTAAAATGGCTTTCTACAAATAAAATTAATGAAACTAAGATTTAGAGGGAAAGTTTTAAAATTAGGGAAATAATTTTTATAGACAGTTTCTCAGATAAAGGCCTCATATCTCAAATATGTAGAGAACTTTATCAAATTTATAAGAATATGAATTATCTCACAACGGATAAATGGGCAAAGGATATGAACAGGCAGTTTTTGAATAAAGAAATAAAAATCATATGAAAAAATGCTCTAAATCATTATTGATTGGAGAAATGCAAATTAAAACAACCCTTTGAAGTACCATTTCACTTATCACATTGGCTAAAATTCTGGAAGAGGAAAATGACAAATATTAAGGGGTATACATAAAAATCGGGACACTAATACATTGTTGGTGGACTTGTGAATGTTTTAGAGAGTAATTTTGAATTATGCCCAAAGAGTTATCAAATTATGTATACCCTTTAATTCAGCAATACCACTTTTAGGTCTATTTCCCAAGGTGATCAGAAGAAAAAGAATATGTTCCAATATACGTTCTAAAATATTTTTAGCAGCTCTCTTTGTGGTGGCAAAGAACTGGAAATTGAGGGGATGCCCATCAGTTGGGGAATGAGTAAGTTGTAGTATGATTGTGATGGTGTGTTGTAAGAAATGACAAGCAGGTTGATTTTAGGAAAAACACAAAGATTTTCATGAAGTAATGCAGAGCCAAATGAACAGATCCAAGAGAACTTGTATACAGCAACAGGAATATTGTTCCTTTTCTAATACAGGGTTGGGAGGGAGGGAGACAACTTGGAACTCAAAATATATAAAATGAAAAGACTTTTAAAAAGAAACTGAGACTGAAAATTTAACTGACCTGTTACAGTAAGTGTCTGCGGCAAGCTTCAAATAACCCCACTCCAACACTCTACTCGCTGTACCACTCAGCAGCCCAAGGCAAATGTAGACTCTCTTTGGCATGTAAGTCTTGAGGCCTTCACAGAACATAGCTTCAACCTTCCTTTCCACCCTACTTGCCTTCACTCTTCTGTCTAGTCGAATAGGATCTTAATATCACTCATATATAACAATCCATCCCTATATCTGTGCCCCAGGTCTGGATTGTACTTTCTTTACCTCTTATAATCCCTGGCTTCCTTCAAAGTTCAGTTCTAATGCTTACATGTAGAAAATGAAGCTTTTCCTGACTCCCCCAGCTGTGAATGCTTCTTTGCTCTAATAGCTTATATTTCTTTTCTGTTATATTTATAGTATTTTATTATACTGTTTTTGTATTTATTTGAAAGTGTACATATTGCGCCCCCACAGCCCTCCCCCAATAGAATTGTCAGCTCCCTAAGGACAGAGATTTTCACATCTTTTTATTACCAGCATCCACACCAATGCCTATAACTTGGTAGGTACTTAATTAATGTCTATTGATAGCTCTAATTGATTAAGTGCCTGATCTCTAGGATTGGAAGATAGTAGTTTCACTCAAGAGATTCCCTCTGCTTTCTGGACCCCCTCACCCCTTCTGCAAGAGGAGATACTAGTCAAATTTCCCCCAGGATATATTCTTTCCAAATGAACCATCCATAACTACTAGCACCAAACACAGAAACAGCCACTGACTCCTTCCTTGGCAGCACAGTCACATCCAGCGAGGCCACTCTGAGATTTTATTTGCATTGATTTTGCTAAAAAGTGTTGCTGAGGTAGAGGCAACTGCCCAGGACTGGACAGGGACAGGGGTCACAGGAACCAGGAATGAGGAGGGAAATGGGTCTGGGATAGGGGCAGAGGTTGCAGTCAACCCAGAGAAGGCTAATAAATATTCAATATAAATCATTAACATATTAATAGAAGAGATAGGGATGGGCCAGGCAGGAAGATGAGGGGTAAGTAAGGAAGACTCCATAGATAATAGGGGCAAGTGAGAATAGGGAGGTGTTAGGGTGGCTAGTTGGGCTCCTAGAATATGAGTGGTGTGAAATTGCTGGCAGGGCCCCCAAAGCCTCCCTTCCCAACCTTTCCCATCTCAATCTAGGGCATATGCAGTAAAGAGGGTTTTAGTCGGAAGGAGTCAAGGAAGGAGAATACACCTCTTTTACGGGGGGCGGCCCCTGCACCTCCAACTCCACCTTTGAGCAAGGGGAGTGAGAGAGGCAAAGGTCCTCCTGCAGAGTCCACAGAGCTTGTCCTTTTGAGTCGAAGTCGAGCCCGGGCTTGGGCACCCCGGGCTTTCCCTCGGGCAGCAGAGGCCACAAGACATTTCTGGTACTGTACCTAAGAAAAGGGATGCAATACAATCCAGTACAATATAACAAACACTTACTTTGTTTTTTCATTGCCTATTTTTATTCCTTCAATTTCTTTTTCTTGTTTTATTGCTATAGTTGGTATTTCTAGTGCAATATTTTTTTTAAACCCTTAACTTCTGTGTATTGGCTCCTTGGTGGAAGAGTGGTAAGGGTGGGTAATGTGGATCAAGTGACTTGCCCAGGGTCACACAGCTGGGACGTGTCTGAGGCTGGATTTGAACCTAGGACTTCCAGTCTCTAGGCCTGACTCTCAATCTACTGAGCTACCCAGCTGCCCCCATAACAAACACTTATTAAGCACCTGCTACTATATATAGAAACCTGTGTTAGTTAAGGAAGGATATACAAATTTGAGGTAAGATACTATACCTGTACTCAAGGAGCTTACAATCTAATTGAGGGATAAGACACCATATTACCTAAGTATAGTAGGGTTATAAAACAAAAGTATTCTCTGAGGTCCAGGAGAAAGGAGGAAGGTTGTTACAAAGCAAGAGCATGCGGGAAGGAATTCTGGAGCATATGGTATTTAATTTAGGTTTTAAAGACTGGGTAAGATTTCAACATGTGAAGAAAGGGTATTCAAATTGGGAATAGTGTGAACAAAAGAAAAGAGACAGCAGATCAATCACATTGCATGTTTGGTGGACTGGGAATACTACAATTTGATTAGACTACAAAATGCTTAAAGGAGAGTGGCATAGTAAGGCTGTAAAGGTAGAGCAAACCATACTGAGAAGGTCCTTGAATGCCAGGCAGAAGACTTTGAAGTCTATTTGAGAGGTAAAAGGGGTAACTAAAGCTTTATAAGTGGAAGGTCTATACACAAGATTCTTCTGGCAGGAACATGAAGGCTAGAACATGAACTAGAGCCATCCAAAGATGCCATTCTTTTCCAAAGAAGAATGGAAGGAGGCTACTACCTTCCAGGAGATAGTACTGAGGGCCCATACTAGGGTGGTTAGGATGAAGAGGGGGATGGACTAAGAGATGTTATAGAAGTAGAACTAAGAGGACTTAGTCAGATGGGACATGAGGAAGAGAGAAGAGAAGGGTTATGAAAGTGAAGGACCCAAGGGAAGAGAGAAAGGATGATCACATGGGAAATTCTACAGGGAAAAAGGATGAAGGGGAACAGGAATCTAAGGAAGAAGAAATTTGTATGGGACAGCCAATGGGGAGGAAAGGGCAGCATCATCCTTTCTGACTACTACTAAGCTCCTTCAAGCTAACTGGAGAAAGGAGTTGGTCAATAACTATCTTCAGCTAATGTTGTTTGTCTGATCAGCTACCTCCATCTGAAGCCTAAGGCCTGCACAAAGGAAGTATCTAAATGACTCTGGTCTTTCTGTTGCTTATAAGCAATTCCCAACTAAGAGGAAAAAAATCCATGTAGGCCAAGGAACTGCTAGAGATCAAGAATTTTATGTACCATAGTAAGGAATGAATTAGGATTTCCCAAAATACCATCCTGCCCCTCCCTCATCCCAGAGCAAGCTCCCCCAACCCTCAAAGCTCACCATGCATGCGGCCTGAACAGCCTCAGATAGTGCCCCAGCATGAGGCTGGCACCAGAAAGCAGCACACTGGAACCGTTGGTGACCAAGGTCAGCAATGAGTCCGAAGGTGTGAGGATCATGGCCAACACCAATGAAGGTCACATGTCGTACTGGACACTGCCACAATGGCTCCTCTTCTGCACACAGCTCTGCCTGTCCCTTCCCCCCACCCCCAATATGCAGTCATCAATGGGGGACTGGCCCCTTCTCAAGACCTCCCCCTCCCACAAATGCTCCCACTTGACCCCAAAGACCTGGCTTCAGTCCCTGCCTGAGAGATCCTGCCTTAGGACTCCACACATTAATGCAAGATCTCAGTCTCTTCCCCTTTCCTTCTGAAACCGGATCTCCTCTAGCACTTTAATGGTTGCCAATCCCTATTACCTGGGCAGGCAATGCAGTCATGAGTGAGTCAGAGACGCTGAGTATAGTTGGGGCCCAGGAATGATGGTCCCCCTGGGATGTCAAGGCCCCAATGGCTTCATTCAGCACATCCATCCCTGGGGGGGTGGGGATACACACATTGCAGCTCCTATCCTAGTTCAAAGGAATGGGTTTCTAAGGGGTGGACCTCAGGGAGACTTTAAGACAAAAGGCCCTCTAGCTCACTTTGAGAGAAACTGAGCAGGGTAACCAAGTATAAGATCTAGGGTAGGGAAGGGAGGGTCAGGCCTTAAGGCTTTTTACAGTTAGATCTTACAGGGAGATGTAAAACACTTCAAGACATAGACATTTCAGAATTTCATGTCTTGTTTCTCATCCTATGTCCATTCCATTGTCCTCCACCCAGATCTGCCTTAGATTTTCTCCTTGCCCCAGCTGACTGTTCCCAGTTTCTTACCCATGGCCTTGCTGACTGGCAGGGTCCCAACGTAGAGAGCCTCATACTGCTGGGCAGCCTGACTCACCGCATCAAGAAGCTCCACTGAGAGGTACATAAGATCACTGTGGGCCCCCTCAAAGTGAACATCCCTACCCAGAGTAACCATGCAGGTGCAGCACTGGAGATGAGGACCTCCCTACTCCCACCACCGTCAAATCTGGGACCAGGTAAGGCCTACTACTTCTAGCACAGTGATGGTGAACCTTTTAGAACCTGAGTGTCCAAACTGCAACCCTCACACCACATGTGAGCCCTACCTCCCTTACCCCAGACAGGGGAGGGAGGAAGTGCTCCCATTGGGCTGCTGGGCAGAGGGGTGGGTGATATGAGAAATGTCCTCAGGCAGGATGGAGAGGGAAAAGGGAGCAGCCCCCTCCAGCATTTGTGCCATAGGTTTGCCAGTACAGATCTAGGACCTCCCACTGTATGGCACAGGAGTAGCAGAAAAGGCTGGTCACAAAGTATGGGCAAAAACTCCTATGATCACTTTCCCTCCCACTATAGCCCCCACCCAAGCTATCCATCCAACTCCACTAAAATTATTTTGATGGCCTGTGGTCCCCACTCTTTACCCCATCCTCTGGCTGTACCTTGCCTGGGTAGATCCTCAGGGGAGATGGGGTCCAGGGAACATCGAGGAGGATCACCACTCACCCCTGCTCTCTCTGACAGAATCTGCAACATAAACACTCTGGGGTCGGGGGTGAGAGATCAGGCGAGGGGAACTCTTGAGATTCAGCCCCCTTCAGCCCCCTCCTGCCCTATCCCATTCAGGGCCCCTCACCTGGGCACACAGCCCATGCAGGGCACTGGCAATGGCCTTGGCTGGAACATCACAGCGAAACACGTGGCATTTCAACATGCAGGTATCCTTGTCACCCGCCACAAAGGCGAAGTCCCTGTGAGGGGGCAGGGATGGGGTTGGGAAGCTGAGTGATGGGAGTGAAAAGGAAAGACACTGGGAGAAGGGGAAAGATAGAAGAGAGGACATCTAGAAAAGGAGAGAGGTCTTCAGAGTGAAAGGGAATAGAAGGAAGTGAGGGAGGAGAATAGAGAGGGCAGCAGACCTGAACACTCACCTGTCCCTGATCCAGAAGCATGTGAGGAGCACAGGGGACAGTCAGTCCATACCTTTCCTGCTTCATCCCCATCCTTCCCACTCCTTTCAAAGGCAGGAAGTAGCTCAATTTGCCCTCCCCCACAAGGTCCATGCCAGAATATAGAGGGGTGTAAGCATCTATCAGGGTCAAATCTAGGAGAGATCTGGGACCAAGGTCCAGCACTGCAAGGTCAGAGGACCAGGGTCTGGAAGGGATCCAGAATCAAGGTCCAGCTCAGCAAGGTCAGGGGATCCATGTCCATGGGGATTTAATGTCAGAGAAATCACCCCTGGGGGAGGGGGCATGTGAATCTTCAGGAAAATCAGTTGTCCAGGAATTTCTCACCGGCCATTGGTGCTGCCCACACCCCAGACTCGGATGTGCACAAGTGGCTGACAGTGGATTAAGCTGTGGTCCAGGGGATTCACCAGACTCATTGTGTCCTTCTTCAGAATCATCAACATGTTCTGACCCTACAGATTCCCCAGGGGAGTTAGAGAACAGACAAAAGAGGGTTCTCATGAGTAATGAATGACCTATAGGTGGTTCGAAGGTGATATTGTGGCTGAGAATGGCTTCTTGGAAAACAGGGCAGGAAGCTGAGTCTAAAGAGCCAGATCCCAAGTCTTGGAGATGGGGGACAGAGGTGGGGGGGGGGGGGTCAGAAAGTTCTATATGCCCCTAGAAAAGCTAAAAGGGACTTTAGAAGTGATCTGGTTCAAATGAGTATCAGAATAGGGAAGCCTTTGTCCACGATTACACAGAATCCAAGTTGTTAGACTTCAAAAAACCTAGTGTGCCTACCTCTAAGTTTGAAGGTCTATGGCTGGGACTGACCAGAGATACTGATCATTCCTATCCAGCCTCTGAGTCTTTCTAACCCAAGCCACAGGGGAGGGAAATTGAGAGAGAATAATAAGGGTCCAAACAGCCAACAGGTAGGCTCACCTCACCCCAGGCCCTAGCAGGTGGACGGCTTTGACCCCGGCTCTGTGCCAACTGTTGAATGCAGTTATTGACGGCAATGCTGCTCTTTCCTGGTGCCAAGTCCTCCTCAGGCACCTCTACCCAGCCCAGAGATCGTACTGCAAAGCACTGACAGATAGTAGGGCCAGGTGGAAGAAAGTTATTTGGGGGAGAGGGGGGTTAGGAATTGTAGGGATGAAGTGCAATACGGTCAAGATATTCCTCTACAGATACATTTATACAGGGTGTAGGTAGATATTTTACAAAGTACTTGCCTCACAACACCATAAGGAAGATAGTACAAGCCTCTATTTTACAAGTGAGAAAACTAAAGTTCAGAGAGGTTAAATGACCTGGCCCATGAGCACACAGCTATTACTAGCATCATCCTATCAATAAGCCCATCATCCCCTATGAAAGGAGGGGGCATAATATAACCCATGATTACCACTTGGCTCTAGAAATACAGGCCGTGATCCCCTTTGTACCTAAAGATACATATTCCCATGACCTTTCCCTACCACCCCATGTCCTGAGATCTTTCTGGTCCAGGCTCCAATTCTAAGAGCCCATTAATGCCTGCTTCAACATTCCCAAATGATCCCTGATGCTCAAAAGTAGGCACTGGTACCCACCACCCTCTACCTTGGAGCCTGGTTCCATGTTTCGGATGTAGGCTTCTTCCCCACACCAGGGTAGAGAAGTCCTGAAACAGAGCAGGGCTAGTGAGAGGAGGCTCCCCATAAGGAGTGGCACCAACTCACTCAGAACCCAAAGAGCCCAGAACAGGAGATATAATTCTAAAATGGTAGCCAATGACCCAGATGATTGACTTTGGTCATCCAGCCACAAGTCAGATTATCCAACTGCCCTCTCCCTCCCTGCCTCCTGGTGGGGGGTTCAGCAGACAATGAGATTCACATCCCCATCCTGATTACCTTCGGTCCAGTGAGCTTTCCAGGCTAGAGAAGGATCTCCCTTTAGGGGGTCGTAATCCCCAAGACCCTTCTGTGCCCTATAGAGAAGGGGGGGTATATCAACTTAAAGTCAAATGTGTAAGAGATCAGGGATCCTACCAGGAGGATTACTATCCCCTCCAACCCCACCAGACATCACCATTCTCTCTCCAACACCCACATACCGAATCAGGTGGTATAGAATCCCCAGGTTCCCAGACTGGGCGCTGCCATTGAGTACTGCCACTGGGTACATGCCAGTAATAAGTGCCAGCAGCATCATGGATCTTCCGCCACCCAGGAGGTAACCCTGGCTCTCCCTCTAGGCTCTGGTCACCCCATAAGTCATCTGTAAGAGCACCATGATCAAGAGAGTGAGCCCTAGAGTATTCAGACATATTCAGCCCCAGCCACTAGGGTCAAATGGAGCCAGAATGGGCCTTAGAGATCATCTCAACCAACTCTCTCATTTTGCAGATGAAGAAAAATGAGGCCCAAAGGGATCAAGTGATTCACATTGAGTCACACAACTAATTAGCAAGGGACTCCTTTCCAAGTCCCATACCTTCTTGACCCTTATAAGATTTGTGAATTATTCCTTAATTTTATAACTTCGTTTAAATATAATTGGCTTTCTTTGGAAATCCTATGTATTCTACTTTATGTATTTAAAAACATTATTCTGAGAAGAGGTCCATAGGTTTCACCAGACTGCCAAACAGGTCCACGACACAAAAAAGAGTGAAAGATCCTTTAGCTACATCTTCCCCCAAGCTTCCTCCTCTCTTTGGTCCCCGATCCTAGCAAAATTTCTTTCTTTGGGTTGTACATATGTCTGAGATGGGAAGAGGCACGACGGCTGTGCGGTAAGCTGAGTTTGAAATACAAACCAGGGCTCTGCAGCTACAGCTACATCTGGAATGATAGTCTCTGGTTTCCCTCAGTTGCTCCCTCTTCAGTTCAAGGATGCAGCATCTCACTGTCTCCTGATCCAAGCCCTTCACAGCCCCCGTCCCTCTTTCTGGGCATCTGGTCCTACTGGGTCCCGCATGGATCCTTCGGCCCCTGTCTCTTCCAATCACTTCTCTGCCACCCTCCCCTCCCCACCATCCCTAGCTCTCTAGTCTCCCGCTCTCCCCAGATCTCCTGGGTCGCCCACCCCACCCTGGACCCTCACGCACCGTCGCAGTTGACCAAGATGATAGCTAACATGTAGTCCTTGCCCAGCATGGCCCCGGCCCGTCCTCCCAGCCTGACTTCAGGGATGCGGCTCCTACAAGCCCGGCCCCTTCTGCGCCAGTGAGCCGAGCCCGAGCTACACAAACACGGGGCGGAGTCGGGCCCGGTTCGGGTCACGGTGAGCTCAGTGGCACAGGAGTGCTGCGTCCGCGGGCACGCAAATACGCAGGCGCGGGGGGAGGGGGAGTTGGCTGCACAGACACGTGCCTACGTGTGTCACGGCGTGCACGCGAACCTAGTCGGAACTTCTGACACCTGCCTTTGAGCCACTATGAGCTCATCCCTTCTAGCAGGGTGGGGACCTGGCACGAAGCGTGGCACACACCCATGCAGAGCCTAACGGGTTCCCAGGTCGATCCCACAGCCTAGACACACACACATTTCCCTAGCAAGCACACCTCACACTCACCCCCAGCTAGCACTCTTGCACACCTACGTTAGGATGCCGTATTTGGGCATTAGACAAAAACTCGACATCACGCGGCCTCGCCTCACCAGGCGTCCCCGGAAGTCGCGAAGCGTGGGGGTGTGGCCGCGGCTGCGTACTGAACGCGCCCGGGGAAGATGGCGGATGACAAGGTGAGTGTCCATGCAAGCGTGGGGCAGAAGGGAGGCGAGATATTCTTTCTCCCCCAAATCCCAACCCCCAGAAAGACTATCTGAGGTTTCGAGCCAGTTGTCTCAACTTTATAAACTCAGCCCCGTAGAAAGAGATGTAAGCTAGGCGTCCAGGACACCTAACTTCTGATTCTAGCGCTGACATTTAAACTTGCTGTGTGGCCTTAGGGTAATCACTTCCTCTCTCTGGGCTTTGGTTTCCTAGTCTGTAAAGGGAGAGGCTAAATTATCTGATATTTAAGAACACTTCTTTAGGCATTCTGCCTTTTCAGAAGGATTTGAATGAGGAGAAATGGCCGGTCGGGTTTAATGTGTCAGCCTAGTTTCTCTGATCTCCCGCCAGTGTTCTCCTGCATGAAAATAATTTGTGACCCCCATTCCAGCTGTCTCAGGTACCCTGTTCCATGGCCCAGGTTAAAACTTCTGCCTGAAATGGTAGTGAGTTGCCGAGTACTCTTTACCGAGGAAATAAGTGTTTCTTCTTCCAATCCTCTTGTCAGTATCATGGCTTATGATGTTTTAAACAAAATGGACCCTTAAATGTTTGATGCAATGGCATGGGGAAACCGTGTACCATCAACCCTAGGAAAACTTTTGGAGACTCAAGAGTTGGTAGAACAATTTAGTCCATCTCATTCATGAGCAGAAATCCCTTTTACATCTTTGGCAAGTAAATAAATGCTTCCAGTCCTGAAGACATGTCTAGTGATGGGGGAGAGGGTATGTACTCACTGGTATTCTGAAGTAACCCATTATTTCACTTTGGGATGTAATTGTTAGAGGGTTTTTAGACTCCCAGGGGAGCCAACTCAGCTTCCCATCATGTCCTCCTTAGCTTCAAGCTCAGTTTAAACTATTCTGGGAAATATTTGGCTTTAGGGGAACAGATTTACCCAGACCAGGGATAGCTTTCATCTGATCCAAATCCCCTAGAGCCTATTGTCCCAAGGAATGTTAAATCCCCTATGCTACTAAGTCTCACTCTCCTTAAGATAGTACTCAATGACAATATTTGCTCTTAATGCTGGAAAGAAAAAATATCAAGTTTAGAGCCAAAGAATTTAGTCAAGAAAGAATTCTCAATTTGACCTATATACTAAGTCCAGTTTTTCATCTATCTATGGAAAGGCTGAAATATTGAGTAATTTGTATGGAAAATAAAATTGTATATACTATTTCAAAAGGGAATCCCTTGTGGATAATGGTTTGAGGCTCCTGCCTTTGGGACATCCCTTTTTCCCAGTAATAATCTTTGGAACTGACAATGTTAGACCAAGGTGAGGACAGTGAAAGAGTGACCCAGAAAGTGGAATACACCTTGCCTTAGAAAGCAAATGGAATATATTAGGAAAATCATGATTTACTATTTCTTTGGTTCTTCCTGTTTCCTCTTGATCCTAGACAGCCATTGAAGGGAGGATGGGGGGACAGGGTTCAGTTGACTTGGTCAGACTGTAAGTAGAAAGCTTCTCCCCTGCCATAGGACTCGATGCCAAAGGTGAAAGACCTGGCTTTCCTAAAAAATCAGCTGGAACATCTACAACGACGACTAGAAGAGGAGGTCAAGACAGGTGTGGAACAGGTAATTGGCAAAGTTGGCATAAAGGCATAAATATACCCAAATAGTCCCCACCTAATGTCACTTAGTAGTGGGCTTAATATCTCTGATGTTTGGTTCATTTCTAAGTCACATTCTCCCTCCCTTTGGTGGCCACATCCTATATACTAATTATGTTTGCTACAGTTTTGTAGTGGAATATAGGCAGGAGCCACATAAGTTATAGAAAGTCGATGGTGACATGAGGTTAAATTACTAAATGGCAGAGGCTTAAATGATTAGACTGGTGGGGGTTGGCTAGGATTCTTTCTAGGTTTTCCAGCCAAACAAACTTGAGAAAATATCTCTGTATACTTCAGTTTCTATACCTGGAATTCAGGGGTAGTTTGGGACTAGGCTCTACTTAGAAAGCTCCTGACAGAAGAGGGAAAGAGGGCCTTTCTCAGGCTTGTTGCTAAGGCATGTATCCCAATTTGAGTTTTACTCCATGTTTTCAATGCTATCTGACTGGCTTTCTTGCAGGAAGGATCGTTCCTGTCATCTCCTTTTCTCAAGGGCTTCCTGGCCGGCTATGTCGTAGCCAAGTTGAGGGCATCAGCGGTGATGGGTTTCGCAATTGGTGCATGCACCGGCATCTATGCAGCACAGTCCTATGCAGTACCCAATGTCGAGAAGACCTTGAAGGATTATCTCCGGGCCCTGCGTAAGGGACCTGACTAGTACACTCTCAGCAGTCTTCCCTCCAAAGCCTCCTCAGGAAAACCCACTGCCCTCTGAGGACAAGCCTTGGAATCTGGGTCAGCATGGATAGGCAGCAGGACTGACTATATAGGGTCATCAAGGAAGGCTAGCTGTCTTGCCCCATCTCTAACCTCCCTAGCTACTTATTTTCAGTTGCCTCAGCTATTCTAGACCACAGATGTTTTCTCCCTGTCTTCTACCCATATCCTTCTTTTTGTCTTCCAGCATCTGTGCTTCTAGAGTATTGTCTCTCTCTTTTTTCTTTCTTTCTTTTTCCTTCTTTCTTTCCTTCTTTGCTTCTTTCTTTTTTTTTTAAGGAAGGGGTAGATAAGTCCCTATTTCCTCTACTTATGGCTCTAACCTATAGCCTACCTAGTTTCTTGTTAATTTGATAATGTATCTAGAATTTGCCTTCCTAGGAGCTGGCTCCATCATTCAGTTTTACTTGATGGACTATAAACTTTCCCCCCACTCTTACTTTTGCCATTACTTACCCACCTAAGGCCTCAGTTGGTAGAGTGGGGATGAATGTGGAGGAAGGGGGCATACCGGGCATAGGGCGCCCGAGCCAGGCCCGATGGGTGCTTATGCTCCTCTTGTCCACAACCATGTATGGTGCCCATGCCCCACTGCTGGCCTTGTGTCGAATAGATGGCCATGTCCCCTTCCGTCCCTCTTCAGCTGTGCTTTGGACCGAACTGACCAAATTACTGCTATCTGCATTCTCTTTGATGGCCAGGAGGCAGCCAAGACTATGGGACACTCTGCCTTGGCGCCAGGCTGCCCCTTTTGCACTTTCTGCACTGCTCTATGGTGCCAACAACAACCTCGTCATTCACCTGCAGCGGTACATGGACCCAAGCACCTACCAAGTGATGAGCAACCTCAAAATTGGCAGCACAGCTCTCCTTTACTGCCTCTGCCTGAATCGCCGTCTTTCTGCCAGGCAGGGGCTGGCACTTCTGCTACTGACTGGTGCTGGAGCCTGCTATGCTGCTGCAGGCCTCCAGGATCCGCAGGGCCTCCTCCCACCATCCCCAGCAGCAGCCATGCCCCTCCATGTGACTCCCCTGGGTCTGTTGCTGCTCTTGCTTTACTGCCTCATCTCTGGCCTCTCCTCAGTCTACACTGAGCTGCTCATGAAGAGGCAGCGTCTGCCCTTGGCTTTGCAGAACCTGTTTTTGTACTCCTTTGGGGTACTTATGAACTTGGGGCTCTATGTGGGAGGTGGGCCAGGCCCTGGGCTCCTAGAGGGTTTCTCAGCCTGGGCAGGGCTGGTGGTTCTGAGTCAGGCCCTTAATGGATTGCTTATGTCAGCCATCATGAAGCATGGGAGCAGTATCACCCGTCTCTTTGTCGTCTCCTCTTCACTGATTGTCAATGCTGTGCTCTCAGCCACCCTGCTTCACCTCCAGCTCACGGCTGCCTTCTTCTTGGCTCTCCTGCTTATTGGTCTGGCTGTACATCTCTACTATGGAGGCCGGTAGAGCCAGAGGACCTGCCCTCTGGAGCCATTTTGCTCTCCAGTGCTATTAATGCTGGCTTGGTGTTGCTTCAGTCAACATTGTCCTTTCTAGTGACCAAGGACTCACCTCTTGGAGAAGGTGCTTTTCTTCTTCCTTGAACAGAGATGGAAGGTCCATCAAGGATGTTGGAGGTTTTCCTTAGGGGTAGTTCTAGACTGCCCTTTTCACTGATCTTAACCTCTTTCTAGCCTATCTGCTGCCCCACCTAAATCATTACACCTCTTCTTTCCCAAGCCTAGTAGCTTCAGCCTATTTCCTCATACTGTTCCCAGCCAGAATCCCTGATAGAAGTGCCTTTGAGAGGAGAGAGCTGCAATCAGGCCCAGGGAAGCCCCTGGTAGAAGTTGAGGGGAACCCATGGAGGCCTGAAGCAGAATTGAGTTTTTGCCAAGGAAACACAATTGTTAGCTCAAGTTTGTCCCCTAAGTTCTGACATTACCCTTCTGTTCCCATCATTGTGTATTGGGGAAATGGATCCTGCTTCTATCAACTACTGCCTGGAAGGTCTGAGACCTAGCTGTTTTTCTGCTGTCATCCCTGACTTCTGATCATTGAGCCACCTCTCTTTTCCACTCCATCCCTCCTGCCATGATAATTTAAACTCTGACCTGGATTGCTAAGATGTGGTCTCTGGAAACTAGTCTGAGTAGAAGGCAGAGAGAGCCTTTTCCTATATTGAGTGCTGAGGCTCTTCCTTGTCCTCATAGGTAATGCTTGCTTGTCCAGTATGTTTTTTTTCTAGCCTATTAACTGGCTTATTCTAAGTCTGTTTCCTCTTTATTCTCTCAGCCCCCATAGCAGTGCACCAAAAAGCCAAAATGTTGTAAACAACTTTGACCTCCTCCTGTGCCCCATCTCAAATTTTCCAGGAAGGTTCTGTCAGTACTAGGGTCCATGTTGTCTGGCAGTGTTACCAGCCTCCCCTCTACCCCAACCTTACCCATTCCCTTCCAGCTCTAGCACTTCATAGGAGAAATTCAACTGCTCCCCTCCTTGTTGCTACTCTTTCAGAGTCAAGACTGAGTCTCCTTAATTGAACTAGGGCTGAGCCTTCACAGGTTCACAAGGAATGCTAATGCCCTCCTCTCTTATGGCCTCCACCTTTTTGATACAGTTTGGAGAGTTCTCATCAGCTCTGTTGCTCCTCTACACTCCTTCTGGACTCTGCTTCTGCCAGAAAATATTCTGTTCTTAGAGTCTCAGTCTGGCCACATTTTCTGAGATATACCCTTAACTTCCTAATAAGAAGGAGACTCCTTTACAGGGGTAACTTAGACTAGGGCATGTGGGATTTTTCCGTAGGTCAATCAGTGTTTCCTTAACTGCATAAGCAATAAGGTCTCAATAAAGTGTTTCTGGAAGTAGGGATTTCCCTACCACCTTCCATGATGTGTTGTGTCCTCTGTAAACCCCTGGTGTTAATTGAGCTCTTTGATGCCAAGTTGAGCCTGGAGAGTCTCACATACACCTTAAGAGGTAGGTTAATGTTGGTGCCATGTTATAGTCTCCATGAGGCCAGAATGATTTGTGTTTTCATTGAATTCTAAAACAAGAATGAGGAAGTAGAGCAGAAGTCCAAACCCAGGCCCTTTCGTTGCAATATATTCCAGTGGGGGGGGGGGAAGAAACCCCAAACTTAAAATTTCCAACAGCTTAATTTACCCCTCATTCTCCTCAACCCACTGCAATATGGCTTCTGACTCTAGTCACCTGCTATGAAACAATTGCCTCAGAAATTGCCAGTCACTTAATGACTGAATTAAATGCCCTTTTCCCTATTCTAGGCCTCTGATCTTTCTGTCACTTTTAATATTGTTGATATTCATCTCCTGGGTAATCCATTGGCTTCTGTCCATGTTCCTTAGCTGAATCATCATCCATCTCCTGGCTTTTTTAACATGGATATATATTATCCCAAGACCCTCCTCTCTACACTTTCTCCCTTGTCAAATTCTTCAGTTCTCATGGGTTCAATTATCTTTTTGCATAAGATTCCCAAAAATCTATATCTCTAGATCCCTAATCTCTCAAGTGCTAATAGTATTTTTTTCCATTTATCTGCCAAACCGCTCCTGGATATCTAGTTGACACTGCAGATTCAGAATGTCTAAAATAGCTGATTATCTTGACTGCTGCCATGCTCACCCCTACAACCAGCACTTTCATTTTTTCCACATTTCTCTTTGAGGGAATTGCCGACTTCCCAGTAAGAGAATTGTAACCTCAAAATTGTCTGTTCTCTCATCTCCATCTCCCTGATAGTCACTTGTTTAACTTTTTCATGACACTTCCACATCATTTCTCATATCTTCTACCCCCTTTACAGAAAATTCCCTGTTCCCTAACCATGACCTATTTTTCATTTTCAATTAAGTATCTGTCAGTGAATATTAAGCATCTGGCTGCCTCAGTTATAGGATGCCATTTTGCTTTGGTACAGGAAGTTTACTCACCGGAATTCCCTGTACCAGAGAAATTAAAAGTATAGACCAAAAAATAATTTTCGAGGCACTTAGAGAATCAAAGATACAAATTGTCCCTTTCCTTAAGGGTCTCACGTTCCATTGGTGGCTGCAGCAAGTACACATCTGAAGTAACTTCTCCTTGAAGGAAAGTAGAACTCCGAGAGGTAGAGGTAAGGAGGATAAGCATTTCAGGCAGGGCCCACACCTTTTTCAAAGACATGCAGGCAGGAAATGAAATGTTTTGCAGGGAATAGCAAGGAAGCCAGTTTGGCTGGAATGTAAGGTACATACTAGGAAGTAATAGGAAATCAGGCTGGAACTATAAACTGGAATCAAGTTGTATGGAACTTTAAGTGCCAAAGGAGTTGGTATTTGTCCTTAGGAAAGAAGGAGGCACCAATGTTTCTTAAACAAAAAATAATAATAATAATAATAATGTGCTTTAAGAATATCAGTTTAGGGGGCAGCTGGGTAGCTCAGTGGATTGAGAGCCAGGCCTAGAGACAGGAGGTCCTAGGTTCAAATCTGACCTCAGACACTTCCAAGTTGTGTGACCCTGAGCAAGTCACTTGACCCCCATTGCCTACCCTTACCACTCTTCTACCTTGGAAACAATACACAGTATTGACTCTAAGACATAAAGTAAGGGTTTAAAAAAAAAAAGTATCAGTTTAGTGGGGACAGCTGGGTGACTCAGTGGATTGAGAGCCAGACCTAGGAATGGGAGGTCCTGAGTTCAAATATGGCCTCAGACACTTCCCAGCTGTGTGACTCTGGGCAAGTCCCTTAACCCCCATTGTCTAGTCCTACTGCTCTTTTGCTTTGGAACTTAAATACGATATTGATTTTAAGATGGAAGGTAAGGGTTTAAAATATATATATTTCAGTTTGGTGATAAAAGGCAGTTTTCAGATGAAGAAATCAAAGGTATCTATCGTCCTATGAAAAGTTGTTCTAAATCACTATTGATTAGAGAAATCCAAATTAAGACAACTGAGGGTACTACCTCATACCTATCAGTATGGCTAATATGACTGAAAAGGAAAATGATCAATTTTGGAGGGGATGTGGGAAATTGAGACTGATGTATATAGGTGGGATTGTGAACTAATCCAACCATTCTGGAGAACAATTTGAAACTATACCCAAAGGGCTATAAAACTGCATATCCCAGAAATACCTCAACTAGAACTGTATCCCAAAGAGATTGTGTGTGTGTGTGTGTGTGTGTGTGTAAATTTGACTGCTGTTTAAAGGAAGGATGAGAGGACACTGGAGACAAGTGGTCTAATTAAGAAGCTACTGCAATAGTAAGGTGATAAGGCCTGAACTAAGCTGATGACCAAGTGAGAATAGAGAAAGGGACCAGAGGCAAGACAGTGAAAGAATTGGCCAGAGAGTGATTAATATGGAGGAGAGAGAGAGTGAAGAGTTAATTGTGGCTGAGATTGTATACCTGGGACTTGAAGGGCAATGCTCTCACCAGATATTAGGAAAAGATAAATAAGTTCAGTTTTAGCCATGTTGATTCTGAGATTCCTCTGGTTCAAACTAGATGGAAATGCCTGTCAGGTATGGGACTTGGGCTCAGAAGAAAAATGAGGGCTAGATATGTAAATCAAACATCTGTATTGGGGTAAGGTGGGATAGGGAACAAGAACTGCTATGCCTCATGCACTGTGCTAAGTACTTTACCAATATCTCATTTAATCTTCACAATAACCTATGTTGTACTGTTACTCTCCTCACTTTACAGTTGAGGAAACTGAGGCAGATAGGTTTAAGTGACTTTCCCAGTGTCACAAGAATTATGGAAGGTCAAATTTGAACCCAGATCTTCCTGACTCAAAACTCAGTGCTCTGTCCTTTGTCCCCTAGCAGCCTCTACCTAGCTATTCTAGAGATACTCGTTGGCCCAAAGGTAGGCTGTCTCATGCATGGTGCAAGGAGAGAAGACATTCACTAGGTGTCTGACTATAGCTAAGTTACTTACTTTCTCTCCGACTCACTTTCTTCATCTATAAAAAGGATAATAGTAGCACTGACCTCACAGGATTGTTAAGTATAAAATGAAAAAATGTGTGTAAAGCACTTTGTAAACCTTTAGAGCTGTTATACATATGAGCTGTTATTATTCAAAAACGGGAGGAAGCTTGGAATAAGAAAGATGAGAGGTTCTTGTTTGATTGGTTGGATTTTTGCTTTTTTTCTTCAGTTAGAAAAGAATTGAAGTCCTGCTGAGAGAGAAATAAGAGACTTGAAGAAAGATGAAATTTGCATTAACTCTGAGAGGGACATAGAGACACTCCAGGAAGAGTAAAAGGATTACAAAAAAGTAAAAAAATGAAATGACAAAGCTAGTTTAGATACCATGAATGTGGACCCAGTGGGCTGCAGATAATGAGGTGATCTCAGGATAGAAGATATTAACAGGCCTGAATGGACCTAGGTCAAGGGAGCAAAGGATTTTGGGTAGCGAACAAGATTTGGCTAGACTGGTCAACTACCATTCAACCTGGGAAGGGAGAAAAGTGAGACTAGAGTAGAACAGACTTGGGGTAGGATTTGTAGATCAAAGTGAATATAAAAAATAGGTTTAGGAAGAATCCAACAGAGGGAGAGATAAGACAGGAGGTTATTATTAGAGGATATAGTGGTTGAAGATCTTGGAGGGGACCCAAATATGGGTGAGATTAAGATCTAAAGCATGAAAAGGCTGCTAGGTGGCTCAGTGGATTGAGAGCCAAGTCTAGGGGGGTCCTAGGTTCAAAACCTGGCCTCAGACACTTCCTAACTGTGTGACCCTGGGCAAGTTACTTAACCTCATTGCCTGACTCTTACCTTGGAGCCTTTTCAAGGTATGGATTCTAAAACAGAAGGTAATGATTTAAAAAAAAAAAGATCTAAGACATGATGATCTCTGTGGCCGAACTGTTGAAACCACAGGCTGTGGTCTGTGGTTAAAATGCTTCCTTTCTATTAAGAAAAGAGAAATTTTAAGAGTAGAAAGTTGTATGCTCTGTCAGTCACAATTAGAAGGTTTTGATTAAACTTTTTATGGCAAGATAGGCGATGATATATGATTGTGATGAAATACTACTGCACCATAAGAAATGATGAACAGGTTAATTTTTTTTAATCTGGAAAGACCAACATGAAATTATGAAGAGAGAAACCAGTAGAACCGAGAGAACATTATATACAACTATAGATTTAATATTTGAAGGATAATTTTTGAATGTCACATCCAGGGAAAAAAACCAATAATTGGAAACACAAAAGACATATTTATACACACATTTTTGGAGCTGGGTGATGCATTCTGTGGTGTGGGAAGTGGGGGAGGTGAGCAGAGATACCTGGGAATTTTAATGTAACCAACAAACATTTTTAAAAAGATACTATAGGAAAGTTATTTACTGGGAAATTATTAATTTGTCCAGACAAAATGTATCAGTAAGGAAATTTTTAAAAATATGTAATGGAAGCCAGAGTGTTTGAAGATGCATCTCAAGGATAAAGATGGTCATGTGTCAGTAAAAAGAGAGTGTTCTAGAGTCAAGAGGACTTGGGTTCTTATTTGGGGTCTGATATTTACTATCTTGTGTGACCTGAGACAAATCACTTAATGTGCTTAAGCTCTATTTTCCTCATCTTTACTCTAAATAGAGAAGTTGGACCAAGGTCATGGGATCTTATTCCAACAGATGAAGAAACAGATCACTGGTTTGCCCATGGTCACTCAGATAGCAAGCATCAGAGGCAGAAGGTCTTCCAACTCCAGTCAGCATTCTTTTCTTTCATACCCTCATTAGATAGTTTCTGAAGTCACTTATACATCTAAATCTAAACCCCAAACTGAGGTACAGAGGAAAAACCATGAACCAGACACTGCATTCCTTGTGAAAGGAGGATGAGGGACCCAGAGGCAACCACAAGGATCTGCGCAGTTATATAGAAGTGGTTGTATGGCATTGGCTGCCAGAGGATCTGAAAGTGGCAGTGAAAATCAAGCAATATGAGAACTATTTCTCTTAGCACAGGGTGGTCTTTAGTTAGTAGGCCAGAGGGAGAAGTGTCAGCCACCAGGGATGTAGTGTCTGGAGAGTCAAGTTTTAGTGCACCCATAAAAAGGAAAAAATAATAAACTGGAGAGATCTAGGAAGAGGAGATGTTTGTTAATAATACTTGAGGATTTCCAGAGGCACAATGGAAAGACAGTGAAGAAGAAGAAAGCGATTGTGTAGGGGAAAGGTTACAATCAATAGGGGCAAGGTGTATGTAGCAGGAGTGGGCAGTTTTCCTCTCAATAGATGCTAAAATTGAATAATCAAGATTAGGAATACAAAGAAGGGAGTTTGCCAGGACAGAGCAAGTGCCAGCTGACTGGGCCTCTCTATATTCCAAGGTTCTGTAATATTACACATTTTCCTCCAAATTCTAGGGAGTTGGAAATAAAAAAGCACAGCTTTCCAGCTAGGTGGCAGTAAATACTCTCCAGAAGTAGGACCGAATTTAGGCTAGGTACCACTAAATAAGAAAGATTCTTGCTGTGGCTACTAAAAGCTTGCTTTTGATTTGACTCTTGCAGTACAGGTATGACTGTGGGGCCATGTCTGTTAGCCAAGGCAGACCTGGATTGGAATGCCTTTACTTTGAGGAAAATGTGTTTGGGCAGACTGCCAGAGCTTAAACTTTTTCCCTCCTCTCTGTGATTTCTGTTGGGAGACATGGAACACAGAATCACTGAAGGCCTGTTGGAGGACCAAGGTTGCCAGACCCCAATCTCATCTCTCCTAATAGTAATCCCTTGTACTTCAGGACAAAGCCCTGGGATATACTCATGGGTTGAGATTAGTGAAACAGTCCCTATTTCTATTGTCATTTGAACCCCACTTCTTTCCTACACTTCTCCTTCTCATAATCCTCACCCTTCTTGAGCTGCTCATTCTGGACTTGGAGCTGTTGGTTCTGTGTGGCCAGAGAGATGGCATCCTGTAAGACTCCAGCCAACAGGATTCGATGATGTAACTCTCTGGCAGTAGCCCGCTCCTTCCACAGCCCCTGACAAGCCTGGAACACCTGTGCTTTTAATGGATTGTTGGTTAGAGGAATTCAGACATCTATTTCTTTAGCTGGGTCTTGAGTGGCCATCTGCCACTAACTTGAGTTATTAAGCTGGAGCTTCATCATTCCTCTGCCACCATTCTTTGTTTACTACTGACCTGCAAGATGTGGCAAGTCTGTGTCCGGGCTCCTTGGACATACAGCTTGTACAGGGCCTCTAGGTCCTGTTCAGCTGCATCTCGCTCCAATCTCAGAGCCTCCACTTGTAAGGCCAGTGCTTCATGATCCTGCCTCCAGCTCAGATTCTCAGCAGATAGGTCTGGGGCCTAATGAACATCGGTATTTGCTGAGACAGAAGAAGCCTACTCTTTAGCTTCAGCACTAGTCTTGGTCTCTTTTATTTTTCCCCCCTAGATATCTGGGACTAACCTGATCTGTTGCTATTTTCTTGTCTTGCCTCAAGCAGCTCAGTTCCTCTTGGACCTGGGATCGGTGATGCTCCTGGAGCAGCTGCCTATGGGCCCGTGCTAACATAAACTGCAGTGCTACGTCAGGGGGCTAAGAGAATAGACACCAACAAGGAGGACTTACATACATTCTGTTTTGTTTTTTTTTTCCATTGGGCCAAGTTCCATTTTCCTCTCCCTTAGAGGCAAGGGTTATTAACCTGGAGTCCCATTAGATTTTATGAATCTATTGAACTTGGATGGGGAAAGAAATTAGATATTTATTTTCATTTACTGTTATCTGAAATCCAGCATTTCCTTCAGTGATAGGCAACAAGCCATAGTGGTATTAAGTTTTACTAGATTACCAAATGGGTCCATGACAACAAACATTTAATAACTCTTGCCTTACTAATATAGAAATATGTTTTGCATGACTTCACATGTAAAATGGGTTTCATATTTTTTGCCTTCTCAAATGGGTGGAGAAGGGGTGAGAAGAGAATTTGGAACTTTTAAAAATTGTTAAAATAAATTAATTTAAATTTAAATTTAATTTTAAAAAACTGCTGCCTTAGAAATAAGGCCTACTTTCCCCACCGAGGCCATTGGTTTTGCCTCAAACAAAGCTCCCAATTCCCATTGCCCCCACCTCAAAGTTAGAGGTTTCAGCACTACTGGCAGTGAATTCCTGAGCAGTAAAATCAGCTAAGTCTAAGAGAGATAGGAAGTAACTCTACCGACTCTTTCTAAAAAAAGGGATCATGATCAGATCATTGGATTTGGAGTCAGAGGACCTAAATTTTTTTAAAATCCTTCTTAGTATCAATTATTTTTTTTAACTCTTACTTTCTCTCTTAGAATTGATACAAGTTTTAGTTTCAAGATAGAAGAGCTAGATAATTGGTGTTAAGTGACTTGCTCAGGGTTACACAGCAGGAAGTATCTGAGGCTAGATTTGAACCCAGGTCCTCCCCACTCCAGGTATGGCTCTCTATCCACTGCCCTACCTAGCTGTCCCAGAGGTCCTGAATTTAAATGTCTGCTCTGCTACTTATTATCTATGAACTCTCAAGGAAATAACTTACTCTCTACTATCCTTAATTTCCTCATCTATGAGAATAATGAGATTGAACTAGATGATCTCTAAGGTCCTTTCCAAATCTAAAACCCTAAAATACAAGAAAAGCATAAATCATACCTGATTGTCACCATTATCACCAAGATAAAACAGTGGGGCTTTCCCTCTCAGAAATTTTCTATAATTCAACCTGCCCTTTTGTGACTCCTTTCCTTCTTTCATATTTCCAATAGTGTTCATTTTAACCTAATTTTACCCACAGAAAACTGTTCCCTGGGAAATCCCCACGTACTCTCTATAGGAATGGGTGAAGCTTTACCTTTTTCTTGGAGCCCTCAAGAGGGTAGTTTCTTGGTGCTGCTGATAGGAGAAACTTCTTCCCCAGGCCCAGAGTTTCTGAAGTGCATGCGGCCAAAGAGAAATATTTTTATTCTGGGGGAAGATAGACAAACTAAGAGGAACTCCAAGAAGATAGTGTCTGGGCCACAGGGCCTGAACTCACCTTGGGGGTGCTTCTGGAAAATGGGAGAAAAGGTCTCCTTTGATTCTAGCACCTAGAGAGAAATGTTATAATACAACAAAGCCTCCTCCTTGAAAGGTTGGGTTTTAATTTCATTCTTTTATGTTATTTTTAAGCAACTATAGATATCATTAAAATGTAATCAGTAACCTTGAAAAGATTCTTATGACAACAATATTATAAAGACAAACATCTTTGAATGTTTTAAGAATGCTGATCAACAAAGGAGATGGCTTGGCCTGATTCAAACACTCATGATGCAATAGAGCTGCCCACTTCCTGGTGAGAGAAAGAGCCCAAATTGCAACAGGTTTTTTAGGCTTGGCCAATACAGGAATTTGTTTTGCTCAACTATGCCAATTTATTATGAGGGTTTTGTTTTCTTTCTTTCTTTTTTTTTTCCTGTGGGGATAGGAAGCAGGTGAGAAGGGAGAGAAGGTGGATTTTTGTTACTTGAAAAAATTTACTTAAATTTAAAAAGCAAAGAGTAATATTGTGAGATCAGATGCCAGATTGTAAGGGTACTTAGAATACATATTTTCCTTCTTTCAAGCTAAATAGGTACCAGGATTAACAAGGTATCAAAATAAATAGGAAGAGGGGCAAATAGGTGGGTCAGTGGATAGAGAGCCAAGCTTAAAGACTGGAGGTCCTGGGTTCAAATATGATCTCAGAAACTTCTTAATTGTGTGACATTGGGCAAGTCACTTAATTCCAGCTCTTCTGCCTTGGAACCAATACTTAGTATCAATTCTAAGACAGAAGGTAAGGGTTTTAAATTAATAAATAGGAATTGGGATTGAGTCTGAGGTCTGTCTCTCCTCTGTCATCACTCTATATGTAAGAGATACTATTTGAGGTACCAGCAGGGCTAGAAGAGGCCAACTTATAAACCCAGAAAGGAACATATAAGGGAGATATCTCTCTAGGAAGATGGAGAAATAGGAAAGCTTTAGCAAGGTATTTGTACTTCTGCTCATTCTCTTCCTTTCCTCTCAAAGGTTTCAAAATTATTACTGTTCACTGGAGCCTTTGACCTCCAATTCACTGGTTTTTGTTGTTTTTTTCCTAAACTTTCTTTTTTAGAATTAATACTGTGTATTGTTTCCAAGACAAAAGAATGATAAGGGGTAGGCCAGTGATGGGCAACCTTTTGAGCTTGGTATGTCAAAATTTGCTAAAAAACCAAGCATAACTCAGGTGGTGTGTCACTTCGAGAAAAATACAATAATTTTGTGATATTTATAGTTTAAATAACAAAAATTTATAATTATGATATATAACTGTATTTAATAAACCAAAATAGATAAATTAATATAGGTAGAATTTTCATCTATAGTGCACAGAGTGTCTATACTACACTATAGCAAATGTTTCATCCTTGGCATGCGGCCCCATACTTCTCTGTACGCAGCCGTGTGTCATCAAAAATGGCTACACGTGTCACGTGTAATAGATTTGCCATCACCAGGCTAGGCAATGGGGGTTAAGTGACTTGCTCAAAGTCACAGAGCTAGGAAGTATTTGAGGTCAGATTTGAACTTAGGACCTCCTGGCTCTCAATCCACTGAGTCACCTAGCTGCCCCAACATCTGATTCAACACAGAGGACTTTTCATCATAAAAGTACCTCTTGTTGTGGAAAACAGAATTTTCTTCTATTTAAAGTATACAATGGAGATAGACCTCAACCTGCCTATAACTGACACAGATTTGTCAGAGGCTCAGAGATGTTAAGTGTCTTAAGCATCATAGCCCAACTGGTAATTTTAAGAGGTAGGATTTAAACCCAGATGTTCTAGACTGCTAGTCCAGTACTCTATCCACTACACCAAGGAGCCTCACCTTAAAATAGGCCAATTATATAAAGTTATAACAAAATGTCCCTTTTTGCACCCTAAGTGCAAATTTGAAATCAAATATACTGAGAAAGGATGCTTTAAAATTAGCCCCAGAGCCATCTTCTATGGGTGGTGACAAAATGCTAATCTCAAGGTCTAGGGTCATGATGGTGAACCTATGGCACATGTGTCAAAAATGGCATGCAGAGACCTCTCTATGGGCATGTGCAGCAACACACACACACACACACACAGATGGAGTCCTGCCCTGCCTCCAAACACAGGCAGGGTGGGGTACAGGTCCCTAAAATGTTCTAAAAGGTTTGCCATCACTGGTCTAGGGAATTGGGCACCCACATACCTGCATGTTTGGAAGCCCAGGTGCAGAGGCTCCAGGTCCCTTGAGCATCATAGTCTCACAGTACCGGCTTTGGTTTTTCAATACCTGCAGATAGCAAGTTCAGTCAATAGTTTCCAGAGCCTCTTTTGCCCTAGGTGGGAGGATAGTACCCAGGTACCAGAACCAGTTCTGTCTCACCTTCAATTCCCTGAGCACCAGGCTTAGCTGGGTAAGCTGACTCTCCTGCAGAGTGGCTCCAGAAAGCCCAGAGCGCAGGGCCTGAACAGCTGCACGCCGAGCCTGAATTTCTTCTGAAGCATCCCACAGTATGGGAGAAACCTGCTTTGACTGAGCTGGGTCCTGGGCTCTTTTAGCCCCTGATAGTGAGGCCAGGAGCAGCCCCAAAGGGGTGACTGCCAGGGAGAACAGGCAGGCAATGGGACCAATTCATGAGGAGTGGGATGGACTTTTGGTGTAGTCAAAGAACAATTTTGTCCACCCCTCCCAACTTCTCCTGCTAAGAGTCACATGGGGCTCCTCCTTCCCACTGAACTGGAACTGGGTATGGAACACCCACTTTTCAGTGAGAAGCCTGGATAAGAAGCTTCTTTGAGAACCTTGGTATTTGGAAGCTTGGGGAGCAGAGCTTTCTAGGGACCCTCCCCCAAAAGAATTAATTCTCCCTTCACTTCTTCTTTTCCCTTCCCTCCCTCCCCAACCTCATACCTCGGGGATCCAAGTAGAGCAGCAGGCTACTGTAACTATTCCCGAAGAGTAACTGAGTCACAGTCCAAAGCAATGAGCCCACATGGGCCTTGGAGGTTTTCCCTGCCAGTGCTAGCAATAAAGGGCAGTCCCTACAAGGAGTGAGAGCTAAGGCCAGGCACAATGCAGGTCTTTGTTATGGGAACTGTCTTCTGCACAGCTCCCCTCTTCAGGGTTTCTTTGTCTGTATGACTAGGGTACCCTGCTCATTGTGTTCTTTTGCTGGGTATGGGGAACTAACCACCCCTTATTTTATAGGACCCTCAAACTGCTGCCCTGGATCCCACCCCAAGCTAGACTCACGGAGCTTCTGGGAGCTGCAGGACTCTCAGTGAGCCTCGACACAGGCTTCTGACCCAGGGCCTCTTGATGGTGCTGGGCTCCAGGCAGGAAAATGTCACAGTAAGAAGGGAGCAGGCCCTGGGGATGAAGATGGTTATAACTCTGGGCAGGGTTCCTTAGGTTGCCCTCTGAGTTTCTTTCTCCTTCCCTCATTCTTTCTACCAGGGATCACAGACTCACATACCTGTCCAAGCCCTCCATTGCCTTGAGGTAAAGTTGGCAGCCAGATTTGGAGTCAAGGACCTCTGCTTCACTAGCTCCTTCCACTACCCTGGGAAAAAAGTGGAAACCTAGGCTTGAAAAGATCTTGAAATATGGACCTCTGCCACAGGATCTTCAAAAGCCTTGAATCCCAGGCATAAAAACATAATGAGCAGGTAACCCTAGTCTATAGACAGACAAACCCTGAAGAGGGCAGCTGGCTCTCTGAGAGATCAAAGGTCCATGAGGGAAGATAGTGCTTTTTCTGCTTCCTCTTCTCCCAGAAAATTACAAGCTACTGGACTCCAGAACAGGGCCCTCCAGTCTGGCTTTTGTGGGAATGGTGCTTGGGGTGGAATAGGGAAGTGAGGAAGTGCTAGAAGAAAATATTCGTTATCCTGGGCAAAGTAGCATACTTACAGTAGAAATGCAGAAGAAAGCATATGAGTTATCACTTGTTTGTTTGGGTATATGATTTAGAGTTTTGATCTTATAAAAATGAATAATATGGAAATGGGTTTTGAGTGAGAATACATGAATAACCCAGTGGAATTGTTTGTCAATTCCATGAATCATGTAACCTTGGAAAACTTATGTGTAAATTTGTCACTGGAATAAAGAAAAAAAAATTGCATACT
Organism: Gracilinanus agilis; assembly: GCF_016433145.1. Lineage (NCBI taxonomy): Eukaryota > Metazoa > Chordata > Mammalia > Didelphimorphia > Didelphidae > Gracilinanus > Gracilinanus agilis. Next base: position 402,507,563 of record NC_058131.1, on the reverse strand, counting down.
CACAGACCCAGTGGGTACACCTCCAGCAAGCTCAGGTCCCCTGCTCCAGATAATAAGTCTTGACCCTTCCCACTAGAACTGAGCTAAAAGCAATGAGAAGTCGTGGGAAGTGCATGGGATATGTTTGTGTGGAACCTATCAAAAGCTTCCAAATCCTGAAAAGCACTCTCCAGGGCTGCCCAGTCCCTGCAAATCCCTTTCAAGATTTGTCACCTGCACTAGACTTAGGGTCCTGAGGGAGGGTTGAAAGGCAGATTCTGCAGGTTGAATCTCCTCAAACAGCATTGCCAGGAGCTAGAAATTAATATTAGAGAGGGTAGGGGTGGAATGAGGATGAGGAGAAAAGTCCCTCTGACACCACCCCTCGGCCCCCCCCCCCATCCACACACACACTGTATGGTAGGTAGGGCAAAGTGAATTCCAGCTCGTCACCTGAGGAACCAGATCTGGCTGCTTGGCTTCTCTGCCCCTAATCAGCACAGACACACTATAACCTCTGGATACTGAGCCCAGCACAGCCCGAATGCTCTCCAGGAACTTCTGTTCTGTTTTCTGTATTGATATAGAAGAGCTCACCTCTCTGGGAACATTAGCTCCCTACTCCATCGGACCCCAAGACTTTCAGTCTGGGACATCACAGTCCTCCCTTTCCTCCCTGCCACATGCCTTCTAAGCAACATGCTCCAACTTGGGAAGGTACCAAAAGAGTTGTCTCTAGGACAGTATACAGTATGATACAAGGGGGAGAAATAGAATGAGACAGAAGGAGACACAGACTTGTCAACCACCCTCCCCACCTACCCCCTTATTCTACCTGGGCATGCTCTGGGCCTAAGGCTCAGTCAAATGTGAATTGGTGCTCCTAAGTGCAAGACTAAAGTCAGTAAGGTCAATTCCTGTTTATACCCTCATTTTCCTCCATCCTCCTCATGCCTTGCCCCATCTTTCCCCACCCCAACAGTACCAGAGTCTCAGGGTCTCCTGGATCTAGCAAGAGCATTCTAGGACCCTCTATAAGGAATCGGGGGCTGTAGGTTTCATGATCTGTAATAGAGTGGTGGGTTACTCAGGACTGTGGGCTTCTACTGTGTTCTCCTGTCCAGGACACAGGAAACCTGACTTCAGGGTCCCCTCCAGAACTGCTCTTGGGTGGAATTCCTCACCTGTCTCTGGTATGGATGCCACTTCTATCATTGCTGTCACTGTTGCAGCCTCAGCCTGAAGCAGGAGAAGATAATGAGGCCTAGGCCCTGAGCCCAAGCAGCCAGGGAGGTCCAGAGGGCAAGTTTCTCCTTACCTGCTCACTACTTGTCATGGTTCTGGAGCCTCTAGGGTTCTCCTCAATAATTCATGGCCCATATGGTGGTTTAGGGCGGGGCATGCTGTCCCCCAATCCAAGGCCACCAGGCTATCTTCAGTCCACCTGTGTCTGGTTCTCAGAATTCTGCCCTTGGCCCACCCACAAGCTTCCAAGTTCTCAATACAGTCAATTGATTCCACACACATCAGTTTCCTCTAGGGAGGTGAGGTCACAATTACCAGACCTTCATTGGGATTTGACATCCTGGTGAAGCTAAAGAAAAGGAAGGGAAAGGGATACAGGGGTTTTAAACACTTTTCATATGCCCCTTTAATGTTGGAAATGCATAAAATTAAATACGTGTAACATTACAAAAAATATGCAAAACCATATTGAAATAATTTTTTAAGTTCAGGGACTTCAAGATAAGAACTCCCTGGTCTTGGTGAACTCCAAGGTTTCTTACAGTCTTAAGAGTTTATGATTCCGGGAAGGTAGCTTACAGTTAGGGGGAGGAGAGACATAAGGACTAGTACCTCGTCTGGAGCTCTTCTGTTTAGAAGAACCAGTCTCAGTTGTGAAAACAATTTTCCTTCTTCCTGCTTCCTCACTTCCCTGCCCCGCGCCCCTCCCCGCCCCCCATTCCAGTGTTACGAACTGGGTTTCAGAATCTCTGGAGAAGAGAGAAAAAAGACGTGCGGACATTTTATTTCTCAATTATTATTAATTTTTTATTTTTTAATGAAAAGTGGTGGAGGTTGAGATCTTGGCAGGGTTCCCCTGCATTCCCTGGAATCACAAGTCAGTCAGGTGGGAACTTGAATGTTCTTTTCCTCTTCCCAGTTGCTCCCCACAAGCCTTCAGGCGAATTCTCTGGTCCAGCGCAGCAGCGCCAAGGCTGCTGTCCCAGAGACCAGGAAGGCTAGCGTGGCGCCTGCGAACTTGCTCCCGCGAGAAAGAACTGCGCAGTCCTCTGTCGGCTGCTCCCTTTGCAGTCTGGCTGAGGCACCGGCGTAGGCAAAAGGGTTCCCTTCAAGGATCAAGTCGGTTACCTGGGGCAACTGAGGCTGCTTCCTCAGCAGGTTGTAGCTTAGGTCCAGCTGCTGCAACTTCTTGGGCAGAGGCTTCGGCACACACTTCAGATTCGCGTGGGACAGGTTGAGCGAGAGCAAGGAGGGTGGCCAGGTACACTGAGGCCAGGGTTTCCCTCCCAGCTCGTTGTAACTGATGTCCAGTCGCTGCACATTGGTCTCCGTCGCCTCCAGAGCCCGGCACACTCTCCCCAAGGACTGGAGGCCGGTGTTCCGAAGTGCCAGATCCTTCAGTGCCTGGAGCTTCGAGAAGCAAAGCGCCGAAGTTAAGCCATTCTCTGTTATCTCTGGATTGTCCGACAGATCTAGAGAGTTCAGTTCCCCAAAGGCGTCCAACTCTGGGCAGGGCACATAGCTCAGGTTTAAACCAGTCAAGCTCAGTGCCTTCAGTCCAGGTTTTAGCCAAGGCCCCACTGTCGCCAGTAAGTTGCCCTCTCCGGTCCACAGCACTCTGTGGAGGTGCAGGGCTTTCAGCCTGAGGTCATTGTCACTGAATGACGGAGGTAGCAGGGGCGGCATCGAAATCACCAGATCTACTAGGGACAGCTCTTCAATCCGCGTGTAGGTCAATGCCTTCAGGAGCTGATGCAGAAGTGGGGCCGGGACCTGGGCACCCCTTAGCCTCAGCCGTTTTAGGCGCAGCGATCTCAGTATGTCCGAGATTTTGCTCGGGTCAGCAATTACTTTCTGCAAAAAGATGTCCAAGTTGTGGCCGCCCCCATCGATATCCGCCTGTACCGAGGAAATGCACATCGCAATTCTATCCCATTCAGGGTTCGGAGCGGAAAAGTTGCAGTAGCAATTATTGCCCTCTTCGTCCAGCTCACAGGAGGCTGAGGCAGACGAGGGAAGCAACAGCAGGGGAGCTAGCAGCAACAGCAGTGGCCACCTCTGCCAGGGCTCCTGGGGATGATATCAGGGATTTATCTCATGGTTGGTCCCACTGCTGGGGAAACAGGGGAGCCAGAGAAGTGCGAATGGCTGGAATACTAGGACCGGGTTGGACCTCAGAACCTAAACCTGCTTTCACTTACTCTTTCCTCTCATCCCATCCTTCTGCCTGACCTTCCTCCCCGCCTCCCCCAGTTATCCTGCCCTACACTACACCTCCACCTAGGTTGTTGGCCCCAAATCAATAGTGAAAAGGATTAGGACTCAGCTTTGGACAGTAAGATGAGAAACAGGACATTTACCATGGCTGGTCCCGGTAGCCTCTTTACCTACTGCTCCTTTTCTGTTTAGTGCTGAGTTATCTGGCTTCTGGATTTGAGTCTTAGGTTTTGAATAATAGTAACCTTTTTATAGTTCTATTAAACCCAAATTCCTGTCTCCACCCCCAACTTCCCCTCTGTATACTTTTGCAACCAAGGATGTCCCAGTACCAGAAACAGCAGATACAAGCACATTGGGAGTACCAGGAAAACAAACAGAGTCCTTCCTCTCAGCCCGATTTAGCCCTCCAACTCTTTTATTGTACTCCTGCCCTCAAGCCCTACAATCTTACCTTGAGCCATCTGCTTCTAGAAATCTTGGCTGGGATGGAACCAGATATCTCCATAATCCATATAAAAAAAAATTCAATTTCCACTAAGCTTTCTTCACTTTCTCGATTTTTGAAATCCCTGTTAAGTTTCTGGGAAGTGACAAACAGGACAGAAAGCAGACAGAGAAATCTCATCTGTACTGGAGTAGACTTGATGAATGAGCTTCAGAGTCCTTTGTAGTCTGTAAAATTCTAAACTTTCCTCACATTTGGTCTCTCTCTCGGTCAGTCTTTCTTTGTTTAGGGAAGGGGGGGGAGGAGTGGGAGTTTTTAGGATTGCTCAATAACTCATTACCTTTACGCCAAGAGTAAAGGAAATGACTAGTTGGGCTGGTGGAGTTAGAACTAAGCTATTGACCAAAACCTCAGTACAAAACTGACTCAGATGAAGAGTGGGGTTTGGAGAATGTGGAAGTGAAAGTATAAGTGGATTTAAAGCTTCCCACTTTTCCTCATTTCCTTCAAATCTGTCCATCCCTTCTCTGGACTCACTCAAAAATCTACCTGCTAGGGGGGCAGCTGGGTGGCTCAGTGGATTGAGAGCCAGGCCCAGAGACTGGAGGTCCTGGGTTCAAATTTGACCTCAGATACTTCCTAGCTATGTGACCCTGTGCAAGTCACTTAACACCCCCCCACACCTAGTCCTTACCACTCTTCTGCCTTGGAACCAATACACAGTAATGATTCAAAGATGGAAGGTAAGGGTTTAAAAGAAAAATAAATCTACCTGCTAACTGGGAGTGTGGTAGCAGATGTGATGTGCAGCAAAAGCCTTTAATGTAATTTATCTCAACTCCCACAGATTATAATAGGTTATAGTTATATTCAAAGTTTATAGAATCTCCAGTTGAAAGCTATTGCAGAGATGGAGTCCAAGGTCCTCACTTTCCAGATGAGGAAACTGAAGCAGGTGATTTGCCCAAGGTCATACAGGTGATTTAAATCCAGGTTTTGCAACTCTAGACGTACTTTTCACTAACACCAGATCTTCTCTCATTGGATTATCTGGTTAGTCTCAGTTAAGCAAACTGGCTAGTTGCCTGTCTTGGAGATCTTTTCATTACCTGAAAGCTACTTCTCAATTGTGCTGTTTTCATTATAATATATATTAGTATATATATTAGTATATGACAGATATACTAATATGATAAGAACTTGTTCTTTCTGGAGACTGGCTCAGGGGAGAAGAGAGAAGAAAGAGAAATCCTGCATGCATGAGAAGTTGACAGGGTCGAGGAGCAGTGAATGGGATCATGGGTTCCATTTTATTAAGCATATAGGTCCAATATTTATAGTTTCTACACTCTATGATCAAAGGAAAATAATATATATCAAGAGCATATGCCCTTGGTGCCAATTAGAGGGTCCAGCTGCAGTTAGGAGGACTCTTCACCCAATGGTAATCTTCAAAGCTTCTTTTGGTCTGTCATCACTGACATAAGGGTTTCTTTAGAAGTACAAAAGTACCAAGGCCACTTGTCCCAGAGATAGAGCTAGAAGTTTGTGATAGTAAATTAGCTGGTCAGGATGTTCTGAGCCAATTAAGAATCCAGGTGTTCTTAGATAGTGATTTGTAGACCTACAAGCTCAAGACTGATCCTTGTTAGGGTCTGAGGCAGATCTACAAATGTCTTTTCTGGCTGCTTTTGTCTCAATGGACCCAGAATGTCCTTATGGACTTCTAATTCCTGCCCCCCCCCCTTTTTTTTAAATCATGAAGCTGTATCTCAAAGACTGAGGCCGATAAATCTCTAGCACTATTACGAGTAAATAGAATAAAACATATACAAATAGGTTATGATTAAACAAATGAGAAAAATAACAATAACAGGAATAGTATGCACCAAAATTTGAGACAAACTTCCAAAAGGATTAAAAGATTTGCAAGTATCCAATATAGAATTAGCTATAGTGTTTGGATTAACACCTGGAATATGACTATTTTCTAGAGTATGAGTAAGAGCTTCTGATTCTTCTAAATCTAGAGATCTCAAGCAGGGCTTGATTGCTCTGCTCCTAATAATCTAACTCTCATTTTTGTCCATGAAAATTTTTCATCAGATTGGTTAAAATAAAAAGGTTTTTCAGAAATGGTTACATATCTATAATTGCATTTCAGTGGCAATCTTGTTTTGATGGTTTCCAATTCATCTCCTAAATAAAGTACTGATTGTTCCAGGAGATATACTTTTGTAGCTAAGTCATCATTCTAAAGGTTCCTAGGTAAATTTAGGGTCACACAAGACACAACAAGTATATTCCAATAACAATAACGATTAATAACATTGATTAAACTTTAGCTGGATTTTCTTTTATCTTCATCTGTATCTTCATCTTTATGGCTCCTGTTTGTCTGGACTCTCTGATCTGTGTGTTCCACGTTGTTTGCAGACTCTCTGAATGGGTCCTCCTGTTAGGAAAAAAATTCTTTGCAAAGCTAACATATTATGAAATAAATTCTTCTATTTCAGGAGATATAAGAATTCCTGAGGTCCTAAACTTTAATACACAATTTAGATTTTATTTCTTTTTTAAGTAGTTAATCCATACTCATGACAAGTTAATTGTAGATCAATTAGAGTCTCAGTGATCTAAAGTCATTGCTGAAATAGTCTATGAATCGGCTTTATTTTTTTAAATGGAAATTCTTACTTCACAAGTTGCATTTGGTATCAATTAAAAAGATTTTTGTCATAGAAGAAATGTAGGGAAAAAGATCTTCCTTTGAAATATACAGACTGAGTGTTTAAACTCAGTGTTAAAAAAGTGTTTAAATGTGCAGGCTAAGGCTGTGACAGAATGTAGCCAGAGCCAATTCACTCAGGGACCACCAGAATCTAGGTGCAGAAAAGGTCCCATATGGACTGAGGCCCAATGTGGCCTATTCCAACCATTCACTCTTCCTCTGAGTGCCCATCAAACACCAATGAAAGCAAAACATATCAGGTGTTGTTCTTTTCTCTTAAATGACAAAAACTTCTACACATTATTAATAATATTCCAATTCCAGTCATTTTCATAATTTGTAAACAAGCTCCTTGTATGTTCATGTAACCTAACAATTTCTAAAAATTTTTACCTCAAATTAATGTAAGAAATTTGTGCTTATCTTATTAACTTTGCTGCATGCCTGTATTAGAAGCTTTATTTATATTCATACCACTATGGCAGCTAAAAAACTATCCTGTCCTACTTAAGTTCTATTTAAATTTATTTATTAACTATTAAAGTTGATGCTCAGGGTTTCTGAGCTTGTCCCTCTATTGTGGCAGGAGGGGGGAGTGATGAGACAGGTTTGTTCTCTAAAAAAAATCTTCACTAATATAGAGTCATGTGTTTAAAATCATAGGGATTCTGTTTTCAAAATTATGTAAATTCTCATACATAAAGGTCAATAATAGAATCCTTTTTCCAATAAATAATGAGATTGATTTGTGGTCAGGAGATTCTTCTCTGTTTGTCTGCTAGTGTTATCTCCTTAGTTAGTGAGGCATGAAAAAATGGGAAGTGAGGGAGGGGAATGCTCTAGTCTCCAAAATTTTGCTCAAATTAATTCATCAGTGGGTAAGTCATCAAGTTTGTTTTCTGTCAATTTTGGCCTAGCAGGGTAGCAAACAATTTCTTTTGAGATATACTAAAAAGTTTTCCTTAAACCTTTCCTTCTACTTTTCCAGTTCTCATTTGGACTAGTATAAGTAGCTTTTCATAATATAATCATTGATTTTTTTTTTTAACCCTTGTACTTCAGTGTATTGTCTCATAGGTGGAAGATTGGTAAGGGTGGGCAATGGGGGTCAAGTGACTTGCCCAAGGTCACACAGCTGGGAAGTGGCTGAGGCCGGATTTGAACCTAGGACCTCCTGTCTCTAGGCCTGGCTCTCAATCCACTGAGTTACCCAGCTGCCCCATAATCACTGATTTATAACATGAAGGTGTTATGATCTACACAAGAGCATTACATGAAAAACCGACATGTTAATATTGAAAGATACATCCTAGATTTTCTCCCATAAAATTTATCCTAAATATCTTAACCATTAATCTTTTATTTCCAATATATTCATATTAGTATCTAACTAGTTAATCCAATTGCCATTGTCCATAATTTCTTAGTTTCTTTCGTTATTGCTTAATGTATAATGTTTATACATTATTATACATACATAATATAATATATGTTATATTATACATTATGCTTAATGTATAGTTACTAATTTAGTTTAACTAACTCCAACATATTAGCTGTTGTATCTATAGAGGAAGCATATTCTTTATTCTGAACCTTAAGGCTCATACACTAGAATTTGTTATATCTGAATTTATAGTTTGGGATCTACAGTTTCACTAAGAATGCCCATATGGTATTGGTATAAACTCTAATTGGGAGAATTATATCAAATTAGCACTTGTAGTTTCACAGATTATTTTACATAGGCCACAGTTTTAGAGCAGTTTTTTAATGCAGTTTCTATATATTTTTTTTCCTCCATGTCTCCAGGAAAGCTCATATTTTTACTCAGCGATTGTATATAAAGGTTGTAGTGTCTGGATATACTGCCAAACAAACTCATAAACTCCTGGGCAAAAATTTTTTACATTTTGAAAAAAAAACTTAAATTTTCATAGGAATTGTTTCCATCTATTCTAATTACCTTTTGCTCATTTAAAATTTCCTTCTTCACATATATACCATTTTTAAAATTACTGCTTACTCTTTGGCTTTGGTTGCAATATATCTTTATACGGGATCAAAATTTGATCAAACTGCCAACTAACATCTCAGGGGCTCTTAAGTTATTTCTCTAAAGTTCAGGTAAGGTAACTTATCAATTATGTATTACTCATTTCATTTTGTCAATTGGGACATGGAATGTTTGCACTAAAATTCCATGGCTCCAACAAGCCATTTGATTTGTCAGGGCTAGGGCTGGTAACTTTAAATCTCTGAAGTATATAGTTAAAGTATATTCATCTTTAAATTTTATCATACAATAGTTATCAACTTTGTAGTCATTCTTATTTACTGTTTTGCTGTTTTAATTCCTGAATATCAGTGTAAAATAATTGTAGGCACTTTGTCTCCTTCCTGTGTATGAGGAAGGGGTTAATAAGTTTGTAGGAAGTTCCAAGTCCTCAGCAATACTATCTCAGAGCTGTCTTGCTTGAGGGTTAGCATGGTTTCATTTCCTAATAAGTGTATATTACTTGAGAAATGAGGAAAAAAACATCTTTTTATTACTAACAACTTTGTCTTTCTATTCCTTTTTAACTAGATTACTATACTTATAAAATTTGTATGTTTTAAAACCTTGATAATAAATTACTCTCAATGGATATTAATTAAAGCTCCACAACTTTCAAATTGACTTTGATTAAAGTCCTTTAGCAATGTTTCTTTCATATTCCAATGCAACATCCTCTCACTTCTAGTTGCTTTGTCACCATTATTATTCAAATAAACTTAGTCTCAAAACATTTACTCTTTTTCCTTTCAAACCTCTGCTTAAAGCAGAATAGAACTTCAGTTTTGCCTCCTTACACTCAAAACATTTTTACATAACTGACTGAATTTCACCAATATTGTTCTGATCTATCATTTGTTGTATCTATTTTGCACTAGAATTTTCACTTATTATCTCCTCTATTACTCCTATCTCATCTGGCTTCTCCTCTTTTACCCTTATTACAAATAGAGGAGAGGTAACTATGCTTAATTGCCTATAATTAATAACCTTATACTGAGTCCTATTTGAATTCTGGACTGGTCAAATTTTCCTTGTCAATTGCATTATATTCCTACGCAGTTTGCATATCACATTTATATACACAGCCTTAACCAATTCAGGTTAAAAAATTAATTTTCTTTATACTACAAATTCATACATACTTTGCATTCACACATTATTACATTCTAACAAATTGTATTTGAATACATGTTAATTCCTAGACTGTGAATTCCTTCTTATTCACTGCACATACTTTAAAAACAATTCATATATCCTCATCAAGTACAACACTCTTTAGAAATTCCATTTTTTGCAACATGCCAATTCTTTTTTTCCTTTACATATCTTTATTTTTTTATTTTGAATATTTTCCCCTAGTTACATATTTCATGTTCTTTCCCTTTCCCCCAAACTCCCATAGCCTCCCCTTAGCCGACGCACAATTCCACTGGGTTTTACATGTATCATTGCTCAAGACCAAATTCCATATTATTGATAATTGGACTAGAGTTATAGTTTAGTGTCTACATCCCCAATAATATCCCCATCAGCCCATATGTTCAAGCAATTGTTTTTCTTCTGTGTTTCTCCTCTCACAGTTCTTCCTCTGAATCTGGCTAGTTTTCTTTCTCATAAGTCCCTCAGCCTTGCTCTGGATCGCTGCATTGCTGCTAGTAGAGAAGTCCATTATGTTTGATTGTACCACAGCGTATCAGTCTCTGTGTACAATGTTCTCCTGGATCTGCTCCTTTCACTCTGCATCAATTCCTGGAAGTCTTTCCAGTTCACATGGAATTCCTCCAGTTCTTTATTCCTTTGAGCACAATTGTATTCCATCACCAACAGATACCACAATTTGTTCAGCCATTCCCCAATTGAAGGACATTCTCTCATTTTTCCAATTTTTTGCCACCACAAAGAGCATGGCTATAAATATTTTTGTACAGGTCTTTTTCCTTATTATCTCTTTGGGGTATAATCCAAGCAGTGCTATGGCTGGATCAAAAGGAAGATAGTCTTTTAAAGCCCTTTGAGCATAGTTCCCAATTGCCATCCAGAATGGTTGGATCAGTTCACAGCTCCACCAGCAATGCATTAATGTCCCAATTTTGCCACATCCCCTCCAGCATTCATTACTCTCCCCTTCTTTCATTTTAGCCAATCTGCTAGGTGTGAGGTGATACCTCAGAGTTGTTTTGATTTGCATTTCTCTAATTATTAGAGATTTAGAACACTTTCCCATGTGTTTATTGATAGTTTTGATTTCTTTATCTGAGAATTGCCTATTCATATCCCTTGCCCATTTATCGATTGGGAGATGGCTTGATTTTTTGTACAATTGATTTAGTTCCTTGTATATTTGAGTAATTAGACCTTTATCTGAGTTTTTTGTTATAAAGATTTTTTTCCCAATTTGTTGTTTCCCTTCTAATTTTGGTAGCATTGGTTTTGTCTGTACAAAACCTTTTTAGTTTAATGTAGTCAAAATTATTTATTTTATATTTTGTGATTTTTTTTCTAACTCTTGCTTGGTTTTAGAATCTTTCCTTTCCCATAGATCTGTGCTCACCCAGTTTACCTATAGTTTCCTTCTTTATATTCAAGTCATTCACCCATTCTGAGTTTATCTTGGTATAGGGTGTGAGATGTTGATCTAGGCCTAATCTCTCCCATACTGTTTTCCAATTTTCCCAGCAGTTTTTGTCAAATAGCAGGTTTTTGTCCCAAAAGCTGGGTTCTTTGGGTTTATTGAAAACTGTCTTGCTGAGGTCGCTTACCGCTAGTCTATTCCACTGATCCTCCCTTCTCTCTCTTCTACAGTACCATATTGTTTTGATGACTGCTGCTTTGTAGTATATAGTTTAAGATCTGGTACTGCTAGACCACCTTCCTTTATATTTTTTTTTCATTATTTCTCTTGATATTCTTGGTCTTTTGTTCTTCCAAATGAACTTTGTTATAGTTTTTTCTAATTCAGTAAAAAAGTTTTTTGGTAGTTTGATAGGTATAGCAGTAAATAGGTAAATTAATTTGGGTAGGATAACATACCAAATTCTTGGTAAGAGGTTTTTGTTTGTTTGTTTGTTTGTTTTGTTTTTTAACCCTTAACTTCTATGTATTGGCTCCTAGGTGGAAGAGTGCTAATGGTGGGCAATGGGGGTCAAGTGACTTGCCCAGGGTCACACAGCTGGGAAGTGTCTGAGGCCGGATTTGAACCCAGAACCTCCTGTCTCTAGGCCTGGCTCTCAATCCACTGAGCTACCCAGCTGCCCCAACATACTAAATTCTTAATACCTGTGTTAATTCACATTCGCAGATTAACAAATTTAAACCTTCTTGTATCACAATGTCATTATATGATCACTTGTTGCTAGTTTTGACAGTACATGAATTAAAATAACATCTCATTTGAAAATCCAAAATTTAAATCCTAGAGAAAGTTCTCCACATTACAAATTTTTCCTAAATGGATTTTGCATTTATATTATAAATCTTTTTTTTTTTAAACCCTTGTACTTCGGTGTATTGTCTCATAGGTGGAAGATTGGTAAGGGTGGGCAATGGGGGTCAAGTGACTTGCCCAAGGTCACACAGCTGGGAAGTGGCTGAGGCCGGTTTTGAACCTAGGACCTCCTGTCTCTAGGCCTGACTCTTACTCCACTGAGCTACCCAGCTGCCCTATTATAAATCTTATGTTTACTAAGTAGCTAGTACAGTTTCTGCTTCTACAAAGTAAAAGTTCCCTCTCTGTGTCAGGCTAGCTATTAATTACATTCAGACAATTCTCAAATTCACTGAAACCATTATACATTGCAAGTCCTAATGAGAAGAAATAATTATCTATAAGTTTTGTACAGAATTAAACTTAGCTAAAATTTCATATTTAACTGATAAACAATTATCATAATGAATGAAATTACACTGTATCATAGTACATATCAGAATCATTAGCAATTTTCCAAAGTTATATATATGAATCTTTAAGACTAAAAAAGTTCATTCTGTATTTTCCAGGGCACTGGCCCTTTAGGTGAATGAGTTGGTTCTGATGGAAGTGAGCTGTCCTACTCTGTTCTAGCCTGTTGTGTGGTGACTGTACTCTTCTCATTGTGCAATTCTTGCCTTGTTTCTTTCCTTGCTGTTAGACTCATTGTGAAACTAAAGTGTAGGCAGTGATTCCCTAAGTGGGCACTACTGCCCCCTGGTGGGTGCTGCAGTGATCCAGGAAGGCGGTGATGGCCACAGGTGCATTTATCTTTCCTATTAATTGCTATTAAAATTAAAAAAAAAATAATTTCCAGGGGGCTAAGTAATATTTTTTTCTGGAAAGGGGGCAGTAGCCAAAAAAGTTTGGGAACCAATGGGGGCGTACATATCTCTGATGTGCGTAATGCCTGCCGTTATTTTAACCTCAATTGAAGAAAAATCCTCTCGTTTATCCTGAAAGTGATTCGAGATGATGATAATGATACTGATGAAGACAATGATACTCATGGCCAGGAGCTTTTTGAATGAGACTTCCATTTGGGTGGTAAGGTGGGGTGAGTTTTCAGGTCAGCAGAAAAGTCTGACTGGATCTTGTTCAAGCCAAGTTGGGTGCCATCTGATAAGAGCAGGTTCTCTCTGGAGACTGGCTCAGGTGAGAAGAGAGAAGAAAGAGAAATCCTGCATGCATGAGAACTTGACAGGGTCGAGGAGCAGTGAATGGGATCATGGGTTCCATTTTATTAAGCATATAGGTCCAATATTTATACAGTTTCTACACTCTATGATCAAAGGAAAATAATATATATCAAGAGCATATGCCCTTGGTGCCAATTAGAAGATCCACCTGCAGTTAGGAGGACTCTTCACCCAATGGTAATCTTCAAAGCTTCTTTTGGTCTGTCATCACTGACATAAGGGTTTCTTTAGAAGTACAAAAGTACCAAGGCCACTTGTCCCAGAGATAGAGCTAGAAGTTTGTGATA
>NC_058131.1:402455166-402489175 GCF_016433145.1 Gracilinanus agilis | reverse complement strand
TCTCCAGCCCTAGTTCCTTCTGACCCCTCCTCTTCTCCTTGCCCCCATTACTTACCTAGAGCCCCGGAACCCTATATCACCCCCCCAGCCCTTTTGACCCTACCCTCTTCCCCTTAAGATCCCAGCCCTGCCCTAACCTAAGCCCCAGGCCCTTATGATCCCCCAGGCCTGAGCCCTTGGCACTTATGGTCCATTCCTCCCTCCCAAATTCTGTCCTCTGTGATCTCTGGCTCTGAGCCTTAGGCCCTAATTACCCCTAGTCCTGGTTTGGCCCCTTTAGCCGCCAGCTCTGGCATGAACCTTTGATCTCTGTCCCCCAGCTTTGTTCTGGGCTTCCAGCCTCTTTAGGCCCTGTATCCTTTAGCTTTGGCCTGAACCTCTGGCCTCAGGCTCCTAGTTTTGGCCTGAGTTTTTGGTACATGTCCTCTAGCCCTGCCCTTATCCCCCCATGTCCCCTAGATTGGGCTTGAATTCCTGACCTCTCTGTTCCCCAGCTCTAAGGAAGGCCAGGCGGGAACAGCACCTGGTCAGCAAGAGACTGCTGAGGGACAGTGACCTAGAAGAAGCCAGAGATGAGTTTCCAAACAGGCCCCTGGAAGAACTGGAGGTGAGATATCTGGAGTAGTACCTGTGACTTTTCAGGCAGGATAAGGGGTTCTGGTCAGGCTGTGCTGTGCCTTGAAACACTATCCAAGTGAATTCAGAGCACTTATTATGTTATTAGTGCTTAATAGTTTTGTTGGTATGTTTCACCATGGGATAGTCCAATGTTTACCTGCTTTGAAAGATTTCTGAACCACATGCTCTATCTTTGAATAACTCCACTTTGTTTCCTTTCTCACCTGGTCCTTGGGCCCTCCAGGTGCTACACTTACTGAGGATGTCTCAGCGGGGAACTGAAAAGGAGAAAGAGAAGGCATTAATCAGCCTCCGGCATAGCCTGCAGCATCCTGAGACCCAGCAGACTTTTATCCGGTTAGTAAATCTCCCCAGTGGCCTAAGTACTTTGGGTATGGAGTCATCCTGGAAGCAGAAATTTGATTCCTGGGGAAGGAAGGCCATTTAGGAAGGTGGTTAGATTTCCCAGGATCCTGTCGTCAAACTCTTTTGTTTTGGAGACCGAGAAATGAGAACCAGAGAATTGAAGTTTCTTGCCTAAGGCCAGTTGTAGAGCTGAGCTGAGAATCCTGTTCTGGATTGGTTTGGGGATGGAAAGGGGAGGGGCCAACTTGCAGGGGCTGAGCTGAATTCTGGCATTTGGTATTGCAGGCTTGAAGGCAGTATTCGAACACTAATTGGACTCTTGACAAGCAACTGGGCCTCACTTCAGATGGAGGCAGCTCGGTGTCTGCATGAGCTCTCCCATGCTGACCAGCCCAATGTGGCGGAAGCCTGCCTGCCGTCCACATCCTACCTCCTCACCTACCTTTCTGGGCACAGTGCTGACTTCATAGTAAGAGCTCCCCCATTCCCTTCCACTCTTCCCTCAGTGTGTGGGATCCAGAGGGGACTAATTAGAGATCATCATTTCAATCACTTCATTTTATAGCTGATGGAACCGAGGCCCAGAGACGTTAAGCAGTCTTGCTAAGGGTCACACATAAAGCAGGTGGCAGAGCTGAGATTCCTGAACCCAGCAGTTCTAAGTCCAGTGTTCTTTCAGCCACATTATTGCCTCCATTTATCCTATCTTTTTCATTTCCAGCCTCAAAATCATATGGCTAATATATAATTCTCATTATTATTACTTTAAATAGCTGGTCTTTAAGAGGATATATACTTTTTATTTCTTATCTTTTTAAATTTTGTCATTCTATTAAAATTTTAACATTGAACACCAATAAACCAGTAAGCTTGCTTAGTAACTATTATATTTAAGTTATTCACTTATATTTGAATTCATTTCAGAGCATAAATCATCATACAAGAAGTGAGGCAGCATGGTGTAGGTAGGGAATTGACTTTGGAATCGGGAAGTCCTGAGTTCAAGTCCTGTCTGGCACATACTGTGTGACCCTAGGCAAGTTGCTTGACCTTTTTAGTGTCCAGGCAAATTGATGAGACTATCTTAGGGCAGGTTCTGATCTGAGTTGGTAGTTTCTTCACCTGGAGTTTCCTACATGAATATAATTTGTAGGCCTAGTTTTTTAAAAAGCATCATACTGAAATCAGGAGGACCTGGGTTCAAATGTAGCCTCAGATATTGCCTTACCATGTGACCCCAGGCAAGTCACTTGATCCCAACTGCTGACCTAACCCTTACTGCTCTTCTGCCTTGGAATCCATACTTGGTATCAATTCTAAAACTGAAGATAAAGGTTTAAAAAAAAAAGCACCACGTATACATTTTTTCATCTTTTTATGTCAGATGTTCTTAGCCTGGGGGTCCATGGTCTTAAAGAAAATTATACTTTATTCATTTTAACAATCATTTTAAAAAACTGATTTTCCACTCTCGATCGAGCCCTTTTTCCACCCATTGAGAAGGCAAGCAATATGATCTCAATTACACATGTGAAGTCATGCTAAACATTTCCATATTAGCCATGTTGCCATGAAAAAAGAACAAAAAAATAAAGTGAAAAAAGTATGTTTCAATCCATATCCAGAATTATATAATTCTCTCTGGCCCATGAACTTAAAACAAAACAAAACAACTTGACCATTCTATCTTAATATAATCAGTTTCCTTTGTAATCCTAAACATTTTATTTTATGCATTTAAAAGCATTATTCTGAGAAGGGTTCCAAAGGTTTCGCCAAACTGCCAAAGGGATCTGTGATGTAAGAAAGATAAAGTACACTGATTTAAGTCTTCATTCAGATTCTTTGTCCATTTCTTCTCATTAATTTCCCTATTTATATAGTATAATGTATATTCCATTCTTATGGCTCTGCTTTTTTCAGTTGACATTTTCACAAAGGTTCCACAGATTGAAAGCTAGAAAGGAGCGCAGAGGTCATTTAGTCCAAACTCTTCATTATACAGATGAGGAAACTGAGGCCAGAGAGGTTAAATGACTTATTCAAGGTCTCACAGGTAACAGAACTGGGACCCAGATCCTTTGACCCCTCTCCTCCCAAATCCAGTGATCTTTTCCACTATAGCATGCTGGTCACACCAGATTTTTTTGTATACCTTATACTTGTTTTATTTGTATAGAACAATTTATATAACCATTTTCCTATTGAACATTTAAGTTGTTTCTATTTTTAAAAATTACATATACTGTCATGATAATCACCTTTGCACAAACTTTTTGATAAGATTTTCAGAGTAAATTTCTGACAAAGGAAATATTGGATCATGGGGGATATATTCTCTTGCCAATTTTTAGCCTTTACCTTTGCCAGCAGGTACATAATCAGATGTATATTATCGCTAAGAATGACTTGTTTTCTCTCTGTTCCTCTTGGTCTTTTTGAGGTCAGACACCTAGTGATGGAATTTGGATCCAAGGGCCTGGTTCCAGACTCATGTCTGTCAATCCACTGCTCAGATGCCTGAAACCCTGTCTCCCACTGCCATTCCACTACAGGACCTAGTATCAGAATCAATGACTCTTGGACCCACATTATGTCACATGTCCTTTATAAGTCATATTATTAGCATTAACTAAAAGGCTGGTATAAAGAATGAGTAGGTACTGAACCCTAGCTTCTGATTTCCCGGTACTCTGGAATGAACAACTCTGCCAATGTGTCCAGTCTGATGTTAATCCCTCAGGGGCATGGGCAGGGCCCTGGGGGTGGCCAGTGTTCACTTGTTGAAATGTAGAATTCCTGGGCTCAGATTTATTGATAAAAAGGTTTCAAGTATTCTCTTCTTAGTCCAGGGAAGGGAAAAACCTCAGAACTTTTTCTTGTTCCCTTCTGTTCTCAGGAGTTATGTCTCTATACACTAGGCAACCTGGCTGTGGAGAGTGAGGCTGTGAGGAGGCAGCTTCTGCCACAGGGCATTATTCCAGCTCTTGCTACATGCATCCAGGTGAGGGATCCTGTGTTTTTCCTTCCTCTTACCCCCTGCATGCCTTTACTGTTTGGGTAGGATGGCTTTAGTCACTGCTTTCTGCTTAGAAGGCAGTCGATGTACTTGGGCCTCACAAAGCTTTCTCCTTCATTAAGATCCTCATTGTCTTATTCCAGTCCCCTCATGCAGCTGTTCTGGAAGCTCTTGGCTACACCTTATCACAACTTTTGCAGGCCAATGAAGCTCCTAAAGAAATCATTCCGTGAGTAAATTTTCAGTCATTTGGGATGGAAGTACCAGAAAGGGCAGAATGTGGTGACCAAAGAGACTCAGCCTGCTTATTTTCCAATTTCCTACCCTACTGAGAAGGGCCTCAGGTTTGAGTGCCATCTTCACTCATAGTGGGGTCTTGATGGGAACCTTGCATTTAATACTCAGACTCCAATTCATTGTGCCCCTTTGACCCACAGCCTTGTCTTGGACTCTGCCATCCTACCGAACATGCTTCGACTTCTACACCCTAACCCAGAGCTGGGGGCTAGTGTTGCTGTGGAATTTGCCTGGTGTCTTCACTACATTATCTGCAGGTACTATGAGCCCAAACTAGGAATGCCACCCATAGATGTACTTAGGAACATGATCCTGTGCACCCATGGCTATGGCATAAAAAAGCTACAGCATAGTATTTCTGCAGGGAGAGGGGTGTGGCAGTTCTTGATTCATACCTTTTTCTTTTCTTGAGGTTTGGAACACAATTTTAAGTACCATTTTTCACCTTTAGTTCACCCGATGTAAGTCCTAGGCGTCATATTGCTTCTGGCTGCCTCCAAGCTAGTAACAGAATTTTTTTTTCCTGGCCTTGTGGCTTAGATCAAGACTTAAGAGACCCAGGATGTAGGGACATGACTATATTTTCTCCTCCACTCCAGCCAGGTGAATAATCCCCTGCTCATTGCTCGAGGAGCTTTGTCCAGTCTGGGGATATTACTGTTGGACTTGGCTAGGGCTGCCTCAGGATCTGTGGATACAGGACTGGATCTGGTAAGTAAAGGGACATCACTGAGGTATTCCTCGCCACTTGGGAGAACCAGGTACGTCTTCAACCCTACTTAGGGGCAAGGGATGGCCTTGCATTACTCTTTACATTTCACATGGTCGTCAGCACCCAGCTAGTCCTTTTGGCCTCCTGGCCACCTGGTGTCTTACCTTTGCAGTTGGCTTGCCCAGTACTTCGGTGCTTTGGTAACCTGCTGGCAGAGGAAGGAGCAGCTGAAGCAGGGGTACGAGCAGATTTTGGAGATGAGCGAATTATAGTGGCCATGTTTATCCTCATGGAGTTCTTCATCCAGCATCAACCTAGCCTGGTTCCCGAGTGCCTCTGGGTCCTCAATAATCTCACTGGTATGTGATGGGACTGAGTCATTGTAATGACTTTTTAAGTTAACAGTGGCTTCTCTAAACATCTGGGGATCTCTCTCAGTTTAAACTGAGATAGAAACAGATGAGAAAAGTGTTTCATTACCATTTTTTAAAAGCCCTTATTTTGTTTTAGTAACTACTCTTGAGGACTAGGCATATGGGTTTAAGTGACTTGTCTAGGGTCACACAGTTAGGAATCTGATACCAAATTTGAATTCAGGACCCCCATCTCCAGGCCTGGCTCTCAATCCACTGAGCCAGTTGCCCCCCTCTCACCCTTTGTTACCTTTTTACAAATGCTTTGGCCTTGTTCTGTGAGTAACTTGGTCATGGTGCCTCTCCTCTAGTAAAGGATCCTGGCCTCTGCAGTGCATTGCTCTCCCTGGATCTGGTTGCTCCTCTCCTGCAACTCTTACCCATTTCTCGGGTGGTTCGTATATTGGTAAGTAACAGTTGGAGCTTTTGTTCATTTAGAGGCTAGGGGCACAAGAACTTATTTTGTCCTTTCAGTTAGCCTGGTATAGCAAGGAACAAATAAAGGAGTCAGGAGTTACGATGTTTCCGTCTAAATCTTACTAGCTATGGCTATGGATGTTGTATAGCTACTTGAAGCTTTAGCTTCCTCATCCATAAAATGAAGATAATTTGCTTGCTAACTAAAAACACTTCATAAGTTCTAAAGTGCTGTTTACATAACTGTTATTGTATTTGTAGGTGCTCACAATCCTGTGCAACATTGCAGAGAAGGGTCCTTTCTACTGCCAAAGGCTCTGGCCAGGTCCTCTTCTCCCTCACTTGCTAGATATCCTGACCCTTTCTGACTCAGAGGTGGTAGGCCAGAGCCTGGAGCTATTGCAGCTGCTGTTTGTACACCAGCCTGAGGTAGGTTTTGATTTGGGTTCTGTGTACATACTTTTTGAGCCCTTGTAGTTTTGTAGGCTCAAGGTGGATCCCAACCCTAGCTTTATCTTAACCAGCCTTGATATTCTATATAGGCAGATATTCCCTCCCTGCTGCACCTCCCCTAATGAAATGCTTTTCCCCAGTTTTATTCAATATAGAGAATATAGCACCCCCCCTAAGACTCAGCACCTCTTTAGGGTTCTCTTTATCCCTTAGAAAAGTGCAAGGAGGATGTGAACCTTTCCTTGAGGAGATAGGAAAAACTGAAATTGTATGCCCTACCACAAAACCTTTCTTGCTTCCTAACCAGGCAGCTCAGGACTTCTTACAGCATGCTGGGCTACAGGCCTTGGAAAAACACAAAGAAGAGGTGGACCTCCAGGACCGTATCCAAGCTCTCCAGGAGGTGGCGCTGGGGGGAAATTCACTTGTACCGAATGCATTGGCACTGCCATAGCCTCTCCCTTGCCTGTCCCACTTTGGTTCAGAAGTTAATCGTCCTTAAGTTTCCCTTCAAGAATGACTAAATGGGCATCAGGTCCTGGCTGCTCAGAGTCCTGTCCCATTTCCTGTCCCCCCTCCCTCCCTTCTTCCTTTTCCCTCTTTCATATATCACAGCATCCCTTAGAAACGAAAAGTTGTATTACATTAAATTTCCTCGGTCACAATGTTGGTGGTAAAATGTGTGTGTTTGGGGGAAGGAGGGTAGAGGGAACATTCAGGAAAATCACAGTTCAATACAATACAAAGTTTACATGAAAGGATAATTTTAAAATATGTGGTTATTTCATTCTCAGTTCATCAGAGCCCAAGCTTTGAGGAAGCTCTTCTTAAGGATTCTCTTGAAACTTCAGGCTTTGCCATTCATCACATTGGCTATGGCTGTGGCCACTTGTTCACTACTGAGGTTGTTCAATGAAATATTCTTCTCCTGGCCAAAAGCTGAGGATAAAATATTTAGGAAACATCTATGCATGTACACTGATCCAGATGGCCTATATTAAGTACTAAATGACTTACTGACATTCAGAAAAAGGATAAATCATTACAGGCTGTAGTGATTATGGGATTTGGGGGGGGGAAAGGTCTTAAAAACTTACCTCGGGGCTTTCTTATTTTTAACTGATGGTATCAGTTTAAGAAATTCTTGGTAGCTTTGGTGATAAACTAGCACTTGAGACCAAATATGGGAGGAATAAGAAAGATGAGGCAAAGGGTCTGGACACCCTGTCATTGCATCCATCTCCTCTATTGCACTAGTAGGTCCAAGTTAAGGAGTTTGGCCTAGCTCTTAACCCTGGGATTCCTTTTCTGCCTTTTAGACCTTTCCATACGATTATATCTATAGTTCTCCCCTATTAGAAAAACCCTTCACAGCTATAGTGGGGGCTGCATTAAGTAGTGTCCTAGGCCAGAAGCCCTCTAAGCCATGGGCTAGGTTGCTCCCCACCATCCCAAGGGAGTCCCGTGCCCCAGCTCACCATAGCGGACCCACAGTTTAGGCTGCACCTCGGAGCACTCACGGATCAGGATGGGGAAGTCGGGGTTCGCCTTCTTCAGTTCCACGTAGTGTTTCTCAATGAAGTCCCTAAAGGACGGAGTAGAAAGAAGTAGTAGTTCGCCTTTACATTCCGCATTAAGGTTAGGGGAGCATCAAAACATACTTAAAAAGATGTTAGAAGCCTCAGTCATCATTCCCGTTTTACAGGTGAGAACACTGAGGATCAGAGAGGCTGAATAATTAGTTCGGGCGCAATAGGGGTCAGCGAGAGGCCGCATTCCCTTTCTCCGCCCTGCCTCCTCCGCGGGCTTCTCCGCCCTGCCTCCTCCGCGGGCTTCCCCGCACTGCGGGGTGACCCCCTGCAAGGTCGTGACCTTCCGACCTCCGCCCACCTTCCCCTCCAGTCCAACCACACCTCACTCCTTGGCTGCCGGCCGAGCGTTGGCACAAGTGGATGCGGATCTCCCTCAGATTCTTGCCCACCTTGGAGGCGATTCCACGAACTGCGGCAGCCGCCATCTTTTCCAGAGATCTGGGAATGACTTCTATTTCAGCAGTCTTCGGAAGTAAAGCCGCTTGTACGGCCAATCAGAGGGAGGCATGATCCACCTCATCAATCAGCTTGGTGCTGCTCTGCCCTCCTCGGCGAATCGTATCAGTAGTCCCTTAGAACTGGCTAGATGCGGGGAAAGGGGAGGGGAGAGGGAAAGGCGACGTGGAATTCCGCCAATTACATCAGAGCTACTGAGAGGTCCGACGGTTTACTCTCCGCCCACTTTTTGCTCATTTCCTCTGGAATCGTTCCCGTCTACGTGAGCGGAGTAGCCATGGTAATTACTCGTGAGGAAGGTGGGGCCAATTTGAGGCGGAAGCAGACCTTGTCGCAGAGCATTGTGGGTTACGGCTCGTGTATCCTGTAAGTAACTAGCTTCCGGACCTGGGCCTCCAGAGGTGCCGTTTGTTTTTGTTTTTTTTGGGTGCCGAAGCCGGAGTCACGATGCCGGAACGGGATAGTAAGTGCCACGCTCTGTTCCTTCCCCCTGAACCTCTCCCTCGGGTCAGTCCTCGGCATTAAAGGCCTTCGGTGCGACTGTCTTGGGGCTCTTAGGACCAGACTGGGCGGGGGATTGGGGAGGGCCCTTGTCACAGCTCCGAGCTGGATTTCCCGGGGTCCAGCAAACGCGCCCCGAGGAGAGCAGGGGAGTTCAGTCTTTTGTTTTTTTTAGGTGAACCATTCTCCAACCCTCTAGCCCCCGATGGCCATGATGTGGACGATCCTCACTCCTTCCACCAGTAAGTGTACTGGCATTTAGCGCAAAGAACAGAGGGGGCTTCTTTGGTAGGTTGGGACTGTGAAATTTTGATCTTGTGCTTTAAGGTGCACCTCAAATTACTCGCTCGTAGAAGTGACTTTCAGCTCTTAAAGACAATGCCAGCTTAAGAAGGTCCTGCTACAGTTTCATATGTGGGGCATTCAGTAGTGACATCCTTTATGGCTTCTGGGCAGCAGCTTAGCTGGGAAGACAGTACCTGCTGTAGTGGGAAGAATTTGGAGTCAAGACTTCTATCTGTAATCTGGGCTTTGCTATTCATTATCTCTTTGAGGAGGGATAACTAGATGATCCCTCTAGTTCCTTATAATTTGGAAAGGTTCATTATTTAATAGAAGACAGTTTGCCAGGTGATGAATTTCTTCAGCCATAGGAAGATTTTTATTTAATAAACTAAAATGTGGAGAGTTTGGATTCTATGGCAATGGGAGTATTGTCTGGAATCAAGGGTACTTCAAATAATGAATGTTCCTATTTGTTTACTCTACACAACATAACTAATTGTATAGAGAAGTAATAACTACCTGTGGAGAAAAAGAGGCACCAGAAAGAAAACAGACTGAAGAAATGCTCATTTTGTCTCCATATTTTATAATCTTACGTCTTGTTTCACTAGGTCCAAACTCACCAATGAAGACTTCAGGAAGCTTCTTATGACTCCTAGAGCTGCTCCCACATCTGCACCACCATCCAAATCTCGACATCATGAGTAAGCTGATGTATTCTTCCAAGTCATTTCCCAATTGTTTCTTTATTCCTATTGCATATTTTCTTATAGAAAATATTTAGAAAAGTAAAGAGTAGGAAGGACCATTTTGTTGAGGCCCTGGTTGAGTTGGGAGTCAATCTATTCTTCTGCATACATTCCTTTGGGATTTCTTGTTTGTCATCAATTTTTTTTTTGAAGTTGCCTCTTGGGATTTGTGAGGCTACGCTAGCCAATTATATGTTTGGATTTTCTACTTTTAGGATGCCAAGGGAATACAATGAGGATGAAGATCCAGCAGCACGAAGGAGGAAGAAGAAAAGGTAAGAGAAAAGGAAGGGGAGGTTAGATCTTAAAAGTGGATACTGTCTTTACTGAGTGGGATCAAGTTTGGTCATAAGAGTTAGCTGTGTTAGAACATAGTTCTTAAGTAACTAAAATTTATTTTTCTTAGAAACTCTCCAGTTTTTTTCCTTGTTAGGGGAGATTTGTGCTCAAAGGGAACTTTTTCACTTAGAAATCACATAAGTTCTCTCTCGGTCTGGTATTTTGATTTCTTTGTTTTGGGATAGGTAAAAAAGAATTATGAGTTGGAAACCCATATTAATCTTGTGGAGCTGTGTAAGGAAATGACTTAGTGCTAATAGAGTCTCAGTAATTTGGAGGTGACTAATCAGGAAGGGGCTCATCAGTGACTGAGAGAGCATTAGGTATCATCTTCCATTGTAACTATATCAGAAACTTCATTGTTCAGAGAAAGGGAACCACTGTGTGTAAGGGGTAAAAAGGGGTTTTGATTGGGTGAATATTAAAAGGTTTGGTTGTCAGAGAATTGAATAATTATCATTCCCCAATTAAAGAATAACCTCAAGTCAATTGACCTTTATGAAAGTTTATTTACAAATGTGGAGAGGAAAAGGAAATAAGGAAATGAGAGAGAGGAGAAGATAAGTAATCTAACACACTAGTTAATTTGCTCCAATCCCCTAGTTTTACCCAGGCAGATCTAATTAACCCTCAGCCAAGGGAATTTCAGCCTTGAGCCCAAGGCTGGAAACTCAGAGGCTCTGGAGGTGAATGAAGCAAAAGCTTCAGCCATAGTCTCTTTTGAAAGGGAAGTTCCTTAAGAGAAGTTCAGGAAGATTCAGTCTTTACCCTCACCAAATGGAATTCCAAAGGAAAGATTTAAGAACAGTCTCACCAAAGTCTCAGGGTCCCAGCACCAGAGCTCCTCCATGTCCAAGCATTGAACAAGAAGAGAGCAGCTGAATTCACTGAACTCTCTTTTAAAGGGGCTTCTTCTGTGTCATTTCCTGTGCCTTCCTCCTAGTTAATGTATCCAATCACAACAGACGATTTTTTTAGGACTGCCCAGGAGGCAGTCAGTAAATTTTGATTTGTCACTCACTCTAGCACATGTGGGTCACAGACCTCCCAACTTGTGAGTTAAGTGGAGTTGTTTAAACTTTTGGCGATTAGATTTGAGAATGGGCAGGATAGATTTAATCTCATTATCACATGTGATAAGGTGGTAACATAAGTAACTGGGAATCAGGGAGTGCGTTCTTTGACCAGAGGTATTTGGATGAGCATTGAGGGCAAAAATTTAGAGAACAGGGTTCCAAGTACTATCCAGGAATGGATTTATTATACATATATTTGAATTCCTTACATGCTGTCTTCTTATTCATAGTTACTATGCCAAACTCCGGCAACAAGAAATTGAGCGTGAAAGGGAGCTGGCTGAAAAGTATCGAGACCGTGCCAAAGAGCGGAGGGATGGTGTAAACAAGGATTATGAAGAAACAGAATTGATTAGTACCACTGCTAACTACAGGGCTGTGGGACCTACTGCTGAGGCGTGAGTACACTTTGGCCTATGTTCATTTAAGACTTAATTTTGTCAGCATTCTTGGTTGGGTTGCATAATTTTGAGCAAGTCGTTTAACTCCTCTGGTCTTTATTGTATTGTATATTGTAACATTGAACTTCTAGCCCCCTACCCATCTAAGCCAAGCCACTAGAACAACCCCTGTCAGTAATACTGGGTAGAACTGATAATGGTCTCCTTTGTTGCAAAGTGACAAATCTGCAGCAGAGAAGCGGCGACAGCTGATTCAAGAGTCCAAGTTCTTGGGTGGTGACATGGAACATACTCATTTGGTGAAAGGCTTAGATTTTGCCCTTCTTCAGAAGGTGAGATATTTTTGTTTTGCTTGTGAGTTAGGGATATTCTTGGAATACTGAATAGTCTTCAGTCCTCAGGGCAGGACAACTTTGGTGAATTGAAAGAAACCAATTTCTGGCTTTTCTGGTATTTTCTCTATTAAAGGTAGAATTTTAGGATATAGTCAAAACTGTCTCAAACAGGCCTCTGGTTCCTTCTTTTAGGTTCGAGCTGAGATTGCCAGCAAAGAGAAAGAAGAAGAGGAGATGATGGAAAAACCTCAGAAGGAAACAAAGTGAGTACATAATTGGGGAAGATTTTAGAGGCAGAGTAACAGGACTTGGATTGACAACAGAATCGACTAAAAGCTTATTTCTTGTTTCTTCAGGAAAGATGAAGATCCTGAGAATAAGATTGAGTTTAAAACTCGTTTGGGTAAGAGCAGAAATCTTGTTTTAATGCCTATATACTTTTTGTTTTCGATGAGAATAGATCTTAAAAGAAACTGAAACATCATCAAGTAAAAATGCAGCAGAATTGTGCAATTATGGCAGAATTTTTTAAAATTCCACATATTTGTTGTTTCTCTTTCCTCCTCCTAGACTACAATATTTCTAACTTGTGCCCTGGACACTAAACATTGAATGCCAGTTTGAGGCTTAATCTAACATCAACTCTGTGTCTTTATGAATAAAAAAATAGACATTTAAATTTCACTTTCCTAAAAGTAATTTTACATGACTTTAATTCACATTTTGTAAGGCATATAATGAGAGATGTTACATATTCTGTAAACCTAGACAAAGGTAGATTGAGATTTGCATAGGATAGTGCAAATTAAAAAATTTATGATACCTCTGGTATCTTTTATCAGCTTTCTGCCAGAGCTATGAAAACTTGCTTGAAAAACTCACTGTAGAGCAAAAACATCACCAATCTGACTTTTAAGTCCTTTTAAAGCACTTAATATATGGCAGAATGTCCTAATTATGTTATAGTTAAGACAGATCATTACTCACATGAGAATCTATGCCTTTTGCTTTCATGGCAAGTTTTATGGCTTAGACACTTCTAATGGAGCTTAGTGGAGAAAAATTCCTATTTGAAGGAAAAAAATTTAAGGTCCTTGGGATTGACTCTTGCATAAATTTTTCTATTAAAGTTGTCTTATCCTTTTAAATTCCCACTGTTTCAATCATGGGAAATGTCAGATTATTAGAGAAGATGAATGGAGAAATCAGTGGCTGTAGGAACCTGTCTGTATTCTACACTAAATCCTTTGTTGTATTTAATTTGTTAATCTTTAGTTAGCTATCTAATTTTACTTTCTGCTACTTCCTAAGAGATAATCAGTCTCTTAGTCTCCAGCCTTACTTTTTCTTGCCTCTTGTGGTATTGTTTGTGTTTTCTCCACTCCAAATAGAATATCCTTCTCTTTTTTATCTGTCTAAATTCTATTCATTCTTCTTGGTCCAGCTCAAATCTTGTCTATCTCCTTTTTTAAAGATCTGACCACCCATTAGAGCACTGATTTTTCCCCTTTATGACTCTCTGTAACACTGACAGTCAGTGCTCTACATTTTACCATTTTTTTCCTATTTCTTTGCTATTTTTATTAAGCTTGTCTCCTCAAGAGTATAAACCCTTTGAAAATTAAGGCTGTCATGTGACAGTGTCAGGCTCACAGTAGGCACTCATTGATTATCCTCCTCTCTTAGGCCGCAATGTTTACCGTATGCTCTTCAAGAACAAAGCTTATGAACGAAATGAGCTGTTTCTTCCAGGCCGAATGGCATATGTAGTAGATCTGGATGATGAATATGCAGACACAGACATCCCCACTACGCTTATCCGAAGCAAAGCTGATTGTCCTACCATGGAGGTACTTGCCCAAATATTCCCTAGGACTGGCCTTTTTATGAAAGGTGAGAGGGATGTTTTCCTCCTAGAAATAGTCTTTTCTCAATTGATTGATTTATTTTCTTCTTGGAATTTTCAGGCCCAGACAACCCTAACCACAAATGATATTGTCATTAGCAAATTGACACAGATCCTCTCCTACTTGCGGCAAGGCACCCGGAACAAGAAACTGAAGAAAAAGGACAAAGGTGCCTGGAAGATTTTGGGGAAAGACTTTCATCTTCCTTGGGGACTGAGTCTTGTGGTGACATTTATTTAGCGATATTTGTTCAAGGGCTTTTTTGTCCCTTTTGCTTTGGGAGAGATATAAGAAGTGAGGGAGAGCCTTGAGAATTGTGGAATAGGAGGACCATTGTCACAGTTAGGACTGGCATAAAACTGGAACATTTATTTCTCTCTTACCAATTTGAGAGGTAGTGAAATGGGATGGGGCATATTGAGAACAATGTTGTTAGTTCTTCCTTTATACCCTCTCTGTTCCTGCATCCCTGATCAAAAAGTGTTTATGAGGCATCTACTATATACAGAAGAGCCCATGCTAGATACTAGAGGGCAGTGATGGGCAAACTTCGGGCTGAGGGCCAGATACAGTCCCCGGAAATGTTCTATCCAGCCCCATGACATTATTCCTAATCTGATGAATACAATGAGTAGGATACAATACAATGAAACTTTGAAAGAGTTGCCTTAGAAACAGACTGACAGATGAGCATTTCCTTTCCTTTGGCCCCCTTTTTAAAAAGTTTGCCCATCACTGCTACAGGGGATAGATATTTTTGTATAGATATTTACAGTATGCTAACTCTCAGTTTCTGCATTGTTTAGTACAACATACCAAAATAGAGAGGTAGAAGTATTTTTTCTGTTGTGATTATGACAAAATATTTTCTTACTAATTATAGTGTTTTTGTTATATTTTATACCAGGTATCCCTTCCTTCTCACTACCCATTCCTCAGCTTCTTGAAATCTAGCCTCTGTTGTCACTACTTAGCTGAAATTGTGCTTCCAAAGGGCACCCATGAACTCTTTCATTTATTTATTTATTTGTTTAAATAAAAACTCTTACTGTTTGTCTCACAATTGATACTAAATATCGGTTCCATGGGAGAAGAACAGTATGGGCTAGGCAATTGGGGTTAAGTGACTTGCCCAGGGTCATGTAGCTAGGAATTGTCTATTTTAACCTATGATCTTCTGTTTCCATGCCTGGTGCCCTGACCATTGAGTCACCTTACTGCCCCTTGTGAACCATTTTTTTTTTTTTTAAATAAAAATTCTTACTTTCCATCTTAGGCCAGGGTAACACAACTAGGAAGTATCTGAGGCCTCTTTGTCTCATCTGGCTCACAATTCACTGAGCCACCTATTTGCCCTTTCCTCATGAACTCAACTGCTAAATCCAGAGACTTTCCACTTCTTATTCTCTTTGAATTCTTGGCACTCTTTTATACTAGACCGTAACTATCTCCTCTGCCACTTTTTATAAATAATTTTTTCACCCTTTTATTATTGTTTTCTCTCAGCCTTTGTGACTCCATAATAGTCTTCTAGCTTCCTACTTTCTACCTCTGGATTGTTTGCTGGCTGCTGTTCTTTTGGAGCCTTCAGTGACTGGCAAAGTTTTGTCCTGACCTTTAATTTCTTTTGGTTTTTACGCTTAAATATTTTATTGTTTTTTTTAAACATTACTGTCTAGTATAAATAACTTGCCACCAAATAATAGGATCTTTTTCTTACATTTAGGATCCTTACTTTTAACTAATAGGTACAGTCAAGCAAAACAAATTTACACATTGGCCCTTGCATATGTGCCTCATTCCATCAGTTCTTTTCTGAGAGTGAGGAATGTGCTTCTTAGTGGATTATTTTAAGTAATATTAAGAGAAGAAAATTGATGGTGACACTGGGAATGAAGTGGCTCTACCTTGTTATCTTTATTCCTATTCTTTCTTTATAGGAAAGCTGGATGAGAAGAAACCTCCAGAGGCTGATATGAAGTATGTATATTAGTTTTTAATGTAAGTGTTCATAATAGGAAGGAAACTTTGTGAGAGACCAGATATTCCGGAAGATTGTGGGAAGCCTAGTCTAGGAATCCAACAACATAGTAGGGTCCACATATTTGGGTTGCTACTGACTTCTGGGTCTCTGCCTTTCTAGCATTTTTGAAGACATTGGAGATTATGTACCATCAACAACTAAGGTTTCAAGGGAAAAAGAACGAGAACGATATCGTGAAAGGGAGCGAGATCGGGACCGGGACCGAGAACGGGAGAGAGAAAGAGAGCGGGATCGGGAACGGGATCGGGAAAGAGAGCGGGATAGGGAAAGGGAAGAGGAAAAGAAGCGACACAGCTATTTTGAGAAACCCAAAGTGGATGATGAGGTGAGTCATAATATGGGTTCCAGAGTCTTTAACACATTCAGGAAGATAGACTAATTACTGAGACTGACTTTAAATACTTAAAATTCTCAGGACAGAAATTCCTATAAAGTTTTTTGGAGGGATCTAATATAATTTCTGTGGCAACTGAACCTTCCTGGAATATAATATGGAAATTCTGTGTTAGTAACATTTTTCCCGTTTCCATCTTATTTCTGCAAACTTTAGTGGGGATAATGGGAATTCAGAGGCAGAGGAGAGAGAATTAAAGGCAGTAGGCCCTTGAATCAGAGCAATGACTGGAAAAAGTGTGATATGAGGCTAATAGTTAAAGACCTATTAGTAGTAGTTTTTTCCAGAAGCATTTACAATATTCTGGATAGTGATATTATATAAAGAGGAATGGCATCCCTACTTGATAAAAAATTTGGCCATAGAGGAAAGTAAAATATCTCCACGTTAGCCTTCTAACAGAATGGGGAAAAACACAAAGATGGTGGAGGTTAGGAAGAGTGGATAAGAGGAGAAGAGGCTAGAAAGGACAGTAGATTTGTGAAATGTGATTGAGACTAAAAAATAGGTATTTTTGATATTTGACACTGACCATGCTCTTTTTTCCCCCTTTCAGCCCATCGACATTGACAAAGGTGAGTTATATTCATGTTGTTAAGCAGGTATCATGAAGTACTCTGAAGAGGCTGAAGCTTGCATCCTGTCTTCTATCCTTTATTGTAACCTGGCTTTAAATTCTGATACACTGCACAGATTAGAGATGGTATGTATGGAGCTGTCTGATTCTGGGTGACAGTTTCCATGATGTGCTCAAAGTAATCAGGTGTAGGGTTTTATTTTTCTGTTGATTTAGTTATGTTGACATAGGAACCCTGGTATTTGCACAGTAGTGGCTAGATACAGGAATTATTGCTAGAGAGATCATGGAGGGATCTGAGGCCCCCAAACTCCTCAGTCCTATTAAGAACTGGGCTTGAGTGGGGTTGGATCCTGGCCCAAGTCTCTCTTAAGAAGACAATGTTTTTTTTACTCAGGTCCTGGATCTGCCAAGGAGTTGATAAAGTCCATCAATGAAAAATTTGCTGGTTCTACTGGTTGGGAAGGTGGTGAATCATATCCTTTACAAAATAGGGTCATGAATTCTAAAAGAATTTTTTAGCTGCCTTCTATCTTTGATTCCTCCAAAATCTTACCTTATAGTTCTCTATTATACAGAGAGGTTTAACTTAGAGTTGCCCTTTCTTTATAGGGCATATTGGTAGTAGCTACTCTTTCTTTGGGTTTATACTCTCTCTATAGCCTTTATCCTGTGGGCTTGTTCTTTCTTCCTTCTTTTCTCTGGAGTCCACCCTTTGTTTCAGTGTATTCTTCTTCTTCCCCTTAAGACAGCCATTTCTATTAACAAGTAATAAAAATAGAAACTGGTTCAACAAATTTCACTAACACATCTCTCACCAGTCACATTCAAGAGTCCCCCACCTTTGCAAAAAAAGAAAGGAGGTGCATTCATATCTTTTCTTTGGAACCAAACTTGTTCATTGTAATTTATCAACATATGACTGTTTTATTATTCTTTCCATTTACTTTGCTTTAGTTAGTGTGTGTATTATTTTTTTTGCTTCCGCTTATTCTGTATCTCGGTTCATATTCTCATCTTTCTAGTAATCATAGCATTTTACACAGAATCATATTCATATACCAGACTTTTTAAAAGTTCTTCTCCAGTGGGCAACCAATATATGGGACAATCTACTTTTTGTGGCATTTATTATTGTAGTTAAAAAAAAAACACCGCCACCTTATCTTCTGTCTTAGAATCGAAATGCTAAGTATTGGTTCCAAGGTGGCAGAGCAGCCAGGAATGGGCATTTGGAGTCAAGTGACTTGCCCAGGATCACACTACTAGGAAGTGTCTGAGACCAAATTTGAACACAGGTCCTCTCTACTCCAGACCTGGCATTTTATCTGCAGTGCTATCTAGCTGCCCTTTCTTATTGTTGTACTTTAACATGGCACACACTGAAGAAACCAGAAGATAAGAAGCAGCTGGGCGATTTCTTTGGCATGTCCAACAGTTATGCAGAATGTTATCCAGCAACGTAAGTGAGGCTTTACTTTGGGAAGATGGGTATGGGTAGGATAGCTGGAAAATTGAAACTACAAATAAGGGAATTGGGCAGTGAAGTGAGTCTGAAATATCTGTCACTCAGGAGAAAAATGTCAGGATTGCCTGTGCCAATTGAGTCAGCTGTGAGGAGTAGGAGAAGTAAGAAGTTTTACTAGCCCAAGGGCAAAGGGCCTGCTCAGATTCCTAGGCAGACTTGATTCATTAAGGTAGTTGACTCTTTTTTGCCTCTTTTTAGAATGGATGACATGGCTGTGGATAGTGATGAAGAGGTGGATTATAGCAAAATGGACCAGGTATATATCTCTGTAAGGTTTATATTAAGAACTGGGGTTATGTTTTGGCTGGTCTGAGGGGCTGTCTTCGTATGTAGGAAAAAGAACAAGTTACTTGATTGAAAGTATATGTCTTATATTTTCCATGACCATTATTTAGTGCTCCATTGAGAAAATCAAACAGTAGCTTGGATGGTGGTGGGATTAGTAGCTCAAATGAATATAGTTTTGTACAGAAACAAAAATGAAAACAAAGATATTTTCATTTTATGATATTTTCCTTTGAACTCAGGTTCAAGGTAGGAGGGAGGATACAATTGTCATAGCTCATCATTTTAGCCAAGTTTCAAGATTTACTATATTTTTTAAACACAGCTGCTCATTGAGTGGCAAATGGGATTGCTTTAGCCTTTCTTCTTAAGATAGCAGAGAGGGCTTAGATGTCTGATTATCTTGGTAATAGATTGTTTTTGACAGCAGTTCCATTATCTCCAAAGAAGCCTACAACTAGCAAGAGATCCTACTTGGATTTCCCAGGCTCTGTCCTGAAACAGTGTTGAATGTGGCCCACAGGTCCTGTTACTGCAAACTAGAAAGATTCCTGATGACCACGATTTTCTTTCTTGCTATAGGGGAACAAGAAGGGACCACTGGGCCGATGGGACTTTGACACCCAGGAAGAGTATAGTGAATATATGAACAATAAAGAGGCTTTGCCCAAGTGAGTCTGGCACTGAAACCAAACCTGATCCTAGGAGCAGGGAAGGGGACAGAAGAGGGGCCAGGCTGGCCAAATTGAGCCCACCTAGGACCCTTCCTTTGAATCTTGCTGGCTCCATGAAACCTCATTATACTGTCACTTGACTTTTTCCATCTACCTTTTAGAGCTGCATTCCAGTATGGCATTAAGATGTCAGAAGGTCGGAAAACCAGACGCTTCAAAGAAACAAATGACAAGGCAGAGCTTGACCGACAGTGGAAAAAGATCAGTGCAGTGAGTCTAGGGAGGTGGGAAGTTGTAGATGGGACCAGAGGTCCAGATATTCCATCCCTTAGGCTTGGGGTTGAGAGAGCTTGGAAGGAAATGTCAGGGTTATCCTCTATACATGGGAGGGAATCGAGGTAGCCCATCTGGTGTCTAAGAGCTTCCATGGGTCCTTGTCTTCCTTCCCTTTCTCAAGGTAGGCTTAGATGTATGTGACCTTAGATGCATGTTATCTTCGTTCTTCTTGCAGATTATTGAGAAAAGAAAGAAAATGGAGGCTGACGGGTGAGAGACTTTTCATTTGGTTGGGGGGTGATTTGAACAAGTGTATTGATTATTGATACTATTTTTCCATTGTAGGGTTGAGGTCAAAAGACCAAAATATTAGTCCAGCACTCTAGTTCCTGGAAGATTACTTATCTGGATATTTCCCAACTTCCTTCTCTTCCCTTGCACTTTCTTCAGAGAGGCTGTAGTGTTCATGTGTATGAATGTATGAGATTGCATTGTTTTGACTAATAAAATCCAAGATAACGATTTCTTTTCTGCTGAAGAGATTGCATGAAGGGAAAAATATGGGGGATAATGAGATCAACTCCCATTTCTTAGGTTTTTGGAAAACATCAGTTTGGCCAATTTCATCATTTTGTTCTTCCTTCACATTCTAGCACATAGTTGGGTACAATAAATTTCACATGGGAAGTCATTTTAATTACCTGTTTACAAGCTGAGATTTCAGCATTATAGCTTGTGATTCAAGTGTTGATAACAAATACTAAATATTTCTTTCTCTTTCCAACATGTATTCAGCTGAAAATAACACTACCTGAGAGCCCCTTACTAGTGTAGTTTCAAACAGAAAGAAGAGGGAGATTATTAGTATCACATTTTCCTTTTTTAAAAATCCATTTTAATTTTTTCACATCAGTCTTTACCAAATATTCTACTTCAGTGATGCTTATAACAAAGGTACCTTTTACTTTTGTCTGTCCAAGTTATGAGGGCAGTGATTCCAGGAAAAGGGCTTGGTCTTTGATTATTGCCAATTTCACCTTAGGGTTGTATAATAGGGCTCTAGGTATGTGTTAAGAAACATTTTTGGGAATAAAAAAAAGTTAGCCTGTCCTGCCATCCATTGTACTAATACAGATATAGAGGACTGCCAGTTCCTCAAAGGTATTGTTTCATGACTGGTTCTTGCCTAATGGAATGGGATAATTAGGAAAGAGGGCTAGTGGTGCTTTCTAATCTGTTTAGCCCTTTCTTACACTGGTCTGTGTTTATATGGAATAGGAATGTCATTATGTCTCTTAAGTCAAGGTACAGATGAAATCCTTTGTTCCATTAGTTACAAGCTTCAGCAAGGCTGGCTTCTGAATCACTTTTTTTCTCCCCTGGCTCCTTTCTGGCAGCTAGCTTTAAGAATATCCAATCCCTAGTATATCACTGGGCTAGTGGCCCACTGGTTTCTTATTAAATGCCATTACTAGATCTGCTAACCCAGCTCTTACTGACTTGCCAGATCCTAGTTCAACTTTCAACTTGGATTCCTTGCAAAAATTAACTTTTAGAGGGGGTAGCTAGGAAGGTAGAGAGCCAGTCCTAGAAACAGGAGGTCTTGGATTCAAATATGAACTCAGACACTTTGTAGCTCTGTGACTCTGGGCATGTCCCTTAACTCCCATTGCCTAGTCCTTACCATTCTTGTATCTTGGAATTAATACACAGTATTGATTCTAAAATGGAAGGTAAAGGTTTAAAGAATTAACTTTCAATAAGCAGTAGGGATGTTGGAAGTTCAGGCAGATGTTGCTTTCTGTAGGTAATCAAAGAGATTGAGCTTAACTTAGTTTTTGTGGCTATAAAACATTACATTAGTACATTAGCTTTCTACAGTTCTACTTTAGACCTATGGTAATTCCCTAATTTGGTGGGGTATAAGCAGCAAGCATGGCTTGATGGTTAGTATATAGTAGTCCAGTAATCCCCCAGCAGTAGGATATTGGCTATTTTACCAGTTCAGCCAGCCCAGCTACTAGTCAAACACTAAAGCAGTGGGTGCTTTTGGGGAAGAAACTTTGGAAATGGCAAATTACAGCTCAGTTCTGTTCTATCATGTAGAAAAAGCCCTTTAGGCTTTAAAAGAATGCATACCCTTTGATCCAGCAATACCACTACTAGGTTTGTACCCCAAAAATTTAATAAGGAAAAATATTTGTACAAAAATATTCATAGCTGCACTCTTTGTGGTAGCAAAAGATTGGAAAATAAAGGGTTGTCCCTTGATTGGGCAATGGCTGAACAAATTGTCATGTATGATGGTGATGGAATACTATTGTGCTATAAGGAATGATCTGGAGGATTTCTACATGAACTAAGGAGAACCTCAATGAACTGAGCAGAAACAGGAGAACATTGTACACAGAAAGTGAACCATGAAACAATTCAATGTAATGGTCTTTGTTACTAGTAGCAATGCAACAAGCCAGGACACTCCTGAAGGACTTATGGGAAATAATGCTAACCACATTGAGAGAAAGAACTATGGGAGTAGAAATGCAAAAGCAAAACATGACATCACATCACAGGTATATATGGGTATCTGATTTAGGGTTTAGGCTTTAAAAAAATCACTCTATAGCAAAAATGAGTAATTAGAAAATAGGTATCAAGTGATAACATTTGTACAACCCAGTGGAATTGCTTATCGGCTCTGGGAGTGAGGAGAGAAGAGAGGAGGGAAATAAAATGAATCACGGAAACATGAAAAAAATTTAAAAAAAAAATCTTCTGGCTTTGGTACCCATCTACTTCACCTCTTTTTAAAAGGGGCAGTTATTCAGCAGAATTTACCCAGTTCTCTGTTGTCCCGTTGCCTGCTCTTCCAGCTCTCTTAAATCACTCTAGTGTAAGGCTCCTAATAGTGCACAGCTGTACTGGAAGCAGTCTATGCAGCCATTAGAAGGTTGGAAATTAGGATTTGCCCACTGACATCAGACTTGGTAGCCTTCGACTCCCTGTAATGGATGTAGCACAACTAGCCAGTACCTGATGAAGCCACTACAAGGGCCTATCTTAGCTCTGAGAACTGGCCAGCCAGACGAATTGGGGGGCCATGGTGGTCATTGAATGGAGCAGTGTGGATGGCTGCAGATGATGCCTCCCCCCGGGCTTTTATCCACCAAGCACTTTAACCTCTCTGAGATCTGCAGAAGCTTCTGCCTCTTCTTGGTTTGGTGATTGTTCCTGGTACCTCTGACTCTCAGCGGCGAGTATGTAACCCTCTTTGCTTTGTCAGGACCCCAATTCCCCAAGTCTATTCCACTGATCCTCCCTTCTGTCTCCCTTCTGTCTCTTAGCCAATACCATACCGTTTTGATGGTCGCTGCTTTATAGTATAGTTTAATATCTGGTACTGCTAGGTCAGGACCCCAATTCCAAGGCTTAAAGGTCCATGCTGGCAAGGCCTAAAAGGAGTTTCCGTGTGGATTAGTCAGTGGCCCAAAGCCTCGTGAATGGACCTAGCAACTGGTCCAGCGCCAGAGTTTCTCAGCTACCCTTAGGAGCTAGGACTATCCGGTCCGGTCCCCTCCTCCGCCCCTCGACTTCATTCGGCCCACTTGGCAAAAGAATATGCTCAGAGCGTTGCTTCCGCTTCCTCACCACGCCCAAGGCTTGAAAGCGGTAGTGAATGGAACTGCAGGCTTCCAAGCCTTTTCGACTCGGTGATACCTGGGAGCATTTGTACGTTTTCCGGTCTCTTCCCGGAAGTTGTTATCAGCATGGCGGCCTCCAGTGAGGTGAGGCGTGGAGCAAGGGAATGGGACACTCACGGGCACTGGGGTGGCGGAGGGAAGAGTTGCGGCGAAATCAACCACACTTCCTTCGGGTGTTCCCTTGTAGTCTGAGGTCGAGCCCGAGACAGAGACCACGGCTCCCCGGGAGCGGGACACACCGGAAGACATAGTGTTGGAGGCTCCGGCCAACGGACTGGCCTTTCACCCGGCGCGGAACCTCCTGGCCGCGGGGGACGTGGACGGGGACGTGTTCGTGTGAGCTTGGGGAAGGGGGTCTTGGAGAGCTCGCGATCCGGAGCGCTGGGATCTGATTAATGTCACCGCCCTCCCACCCGTAGAGAAGCAGCACTGACCGGGTCTTTCCTTTGACGGAAGAAACAAACCCGGAGAGCGGCAGTGACTTGTCCAGTAATATATAACTGTCCTTTCTCTTCCTCCCCGCAGCTTCGAGTATTCCTGTTGGGAGGGTGAAACCAGGGAGCTCTGGTCCTCAGGACACCATCTCAAGTCCTGCCGGGACCTGGCCTTTTCCGACGACGGACATAGTGAGTTTGGAAGAGAGAAGGGCAGCTCCTCAGTCTACTTCTGGAGGTCAAGAGTAGCCAGCCATCGTAGCCTTCTACGAAGGAGCTGGGATTTGGTAGAAGGGATTTCTGATGAAACGTCTGCAGGACCAGAACTGGGTCACTTCCAGTGCTGAGTCCGTAGACATTTTTTTGGGGGTGGGGATGGAAATAGAATAGCCCTGGCCTGAGAATGAGATATTTAGCAAGGAGTGAACCTTGAACTCGCCCTGCTTTTTTAAGTGAGGGGGTTGGGATAAGTCTGTCAGACCACTGCTTTCTCTCCATTTTTATCTGTCTCCACCAGAACTTATCAGTGTTTCCAAGGATAAAGCCATTCATATCCTAGATGTTGAGCAAGGCCGACTGGATAAACGAATATCCAAGGCTCACAGGTATGGCAGCCATTGGGAAAATTAAGTAATTGAGAAAGTTGGAATCTTCCTTCAAGAGTACGTAAGACAGGGCTTCTTTTTTAATCTTTCATCACTTATTTCTTGACTTACCGTCAACCCCTAATTTGATCCCATAGTGTACCCATCAATAGCTTGTTGATAGTAGATGAGCATCTGTTAGCTACTGGGGATGATGGTGGCAGTATTCGGCTCTGGGACCAGAGGAAGGAGGGTCCAATTATGGACTTGAAGCAACACGAGGAATACATTGCAGATATGGCTCTGGACTCTGCTAAGAAGCTGCTTCTTACTGCCAGGTAGAGCCTTGGGAAACTTCCCTTTTCTTCCTCCCCACCAAACTGCTTTTGTAAGGTTGCCTCCATAATGATCATTGCTTGCTTTTTTCACAGTGGGGATGGTTGCCTTGGTGTCTTTAATATTAAACGCCACCGATTTGAACTCCTATCAGAAGCACAGAGTGGGGATTTGACCTCTGTTACACTAATGAAGGTACCAGAGAAGACTGTGGTGTAGGGGTGGGGGTTGGGGAGGAACCAAGAAGGAAAAACCAATCCAGCTCATCAGATCTTGGATTGTTTGCCAATCCAGTAGAAATGATTCCATTTTCTTGCAGAGGGGAAAGAAAGTTGCTTGTGGTTCTAGTGAGGGGACCATTTACCTCTTCAACTGGAATGGTTTTGGAGCAACTAGTGACCGTTTTGCTCTGAAAGCAGAGTCAATTGATTGCATTGTACCCATCACAGACAGTCTGCTATGCACAGCCTCTACTGATGGGATTATCAGGTAATGAGAAGGGTGAAGTTGGTGGTGATAGGATGGGGCACTGGGCAAGTCAGGTTCCCATGGTACTTTTTTGTTTTCTCCATAGGGCAGTCAATATCCTGCCAAACCGAGTAGTGGGCAGTGTGGGGCAACATGCCGGTGAACCTGTGGAGCAATTAGCCCTCTCTCACTGTGGTAAACTTCTTGCCAGCAGTGGCCATGATCATAGACTCAAATTCTGGGATGTGACACAGCTTCGTTCAGTAGTAGTCGATGATTATCGGAAGCGAAAGAAGAAGGGTGGCCAGTTACAGGCTCTGAGTAGCAAGGCTTGGGGTATAGATGATTTTTTTGCTGGACTGAAAGAGGAGGAAGACATAGTGCCTAATCCAGTGGAAGAAGAAAGTGAGGACAGTGACTGAGAGGATGGTATAGTAGGTATCATCCAAGACCTTCAGTTGCAGCTAAGTAAATCAGCCCCCTCTCTGGTTTTTTTTTTTTTTAAACCCTTAACTTCTGTGTATTGGTTCCTTGGTGGAAGAGTGGTAAGGGTGGGCAATGGAGGTCAAGTGACTTGCCCAGGGTCACACAGCTGGGAAGTGTCTGAGGCCAGATTTGAACCTAGGACCTCCCGTCTCTAGACCTGACTCTCAATCCACTGAGCTACCCAGCTACCCCCCCCCCCCTCTGGTTTTTTACAGCAGTTTCTAAAGCCTTCTATAGAGGCTGCTTCAAGCATAACTAAGACTGAGACCACTTTGGTTCTGTGGCAGGAGAGGAACATGTTAAAAACCACCAGGCTCAGTAGTTAACCTGGACTTTTGTTCTTTTTAGTGAGTGATGACAGGATGACAAAACAATTCATAATTCTGTACACTTGGATTATAGTGTCAAGACTATACTACCTGTAGTCTTCCACTTAAAAAGCTGAAAACTGAACACAACCTGCCCCAACTGGGCTCTAATCAGAATTAAGAGAAGAGCCCTTGTAGTGGACACAGCATGGACACATATATACCAACCTCAGGTTTTTAATTAAATAGAAGAAAAACAGACTTGAAACTCAGCACACAGGAGCATAGAATACCAAGGGGGAAAGGACCAACAATGAGCAGAGGAACCAAAGAATCACCTTTAGGTCTAACTAGCCATTTAGAAAACGGCTTGAGGGACAAAACCAGATAAGGATTAGGTGGGTGGAGATGTAACTGGCAGAGAGGGAAGGCAATAGGAAAACAAGAGGAAGTTGTTCCTCTAGATCAGTTAGGGCTAGAGTGTTCCCACTTGTCCAGCTTCAGGGCCCTGCCCTTCTTGAAAGACTAAGGGGCTCTTTACCCTATCTCCCCACAGGGTATAAACATACAACAGAAAGTAAACAATGGCTTTTTTTAGCAGGAAAACCACCCCCACCCTGGGCTCTCATTTCCCCTTGGTTCACCTAATGCTTCTAAGAGGCGCAGGGACACAGCATTCTTGGCCACTTCATGTCCACTTGGCCCTTCCTTTGTCACAACTACCCAGATAAGGCCACTGAAAGGCACTGGGTGACCAGGAATTACCACCTGGTACCAAAATCGGTGCCAGCCTGCAGGCCCCACTCCCAAGCACTTGGTGAGAAATACAGGCATGCCCAAGTGCTTCTGATGGCACAGTGTCTCAAGGGTGGTCTGGGCACAGCTAGTTGGCAGTGGGGTCCCTAATTTCTCAGGTAGGATCCTGTGGCTTGTCTCAGGCCCCAAGCCCCGAAATAAAGGACCTTCAGTTTGCTGTCTGAGTCGTTGCTTCAGGTCAGGCTTCAACCATTCTACTGTCACCTGGTCTCCACAGAGCTTTGAGCGCCCTGCGGGACAGAGGACACACAGAAGTGACGATGGGTATGGGGAGATGACCACCCATGCTTAGCCTCCTATAATCTGCACACAACCCACCTTTTTCCAACAAACACTAAACCCATCCTCTAATGATTATGAGGCTCTTCCAACCCCCCATTAACTAGCCTATTAGAACTCTTAATGACATAGAAGGCTCCCCATTTTCCTCAACCCCGCCATAACTTCACTGGTCCTCCTACCTTCTACCAGAGCTTTCTTGGCCATAGCTGCAGCCCGGTGGGAGCTAAACTTGAGCAGCGCAATCTGTGTGTGGGGGTGCATAAGGCTGGGAAGCAGCAGGGCTTCCTGCAGACCGGAGCCCAAAGGCTGCAAGGCCTGAAGCAGGGCCTGGTGGCTCAGGGCTGGGGGCAGACCGTCCAGGGTCAGCTCGCATTTCTCGGTGCTCCGGCAGACCAGCAGTGGGCAGGCAGGTCGAAGAGGGTGATTGTGAAGCGTGGCGATGGCCGCCTGGGCTCCGCGCCGGGAGCTGTAGCGGGCGTAGGCAAAGCCTCGGTTCAGGCCACTAAAAGTCATCATGAGGCGAAACTCGTAGAGGCGCCCCACTCGCTGAAACAGTGGAATCAGCTGGTGCTCATATACATCCTGGGGCAGGCGACCGATGAACACCTCTGAACCTGCTGGTGGAGGGCTGCCCACCCAGCCTGGGGAGAGAGTGGTCTTTGAACTGCTGCCCCGGGTGGGCACACTAATCCAAACCGGGGAGCCTCTGAACTGACTTTGCTATTAACTCGGCATAAACTCGGACTTTACACTGGCCTGTAAAATTAGAAGTTTGCACTAAATTAAAAGTCCGTTTCAATATTACTAGTGGATGTGAGTATGCCATAGTTCTAAAATGCAAATAGAAACCAGCTTCAGACTGTTCTAAAAGTTTAGCTCGCCTTTCGCGGAGCTTAACAGTATAGAATAACTCTGGGGTGCGAATCAGGGGCAGTTAATGGGCACTTCACTCACCAACTCAGACGGTCCGTTCACAGGCCACTCCCCCAAGCCTTGGGGGGAGGGGTATGGCGCCTAACTGTCCCCGACAGCTGGAGGCTCAGGGCGCCCCCCCCCCCCCATTGCGGTGCAAATATTACCTGGGGGCGGACCGCCGTATTTCCTCTGCCCGTTTACTTGCACCAGCCGGATGCCCGTTTCCCTCACCCAAGCCTCCAGCGCAGCCTTGTTCACTGGGTTCACCCGCTCACACCATAACTAGGGAGGGTGAAAGAAGGGGTGAGTGCTGGCACTAGGCTCCAGGGAACATTGCATGGTAACTCTTGTCCGGGAGGGTCAGCTCCCCGCCCCCGCTCCCGCATCAATTCACCAGGGGATCCCTCACTCTAAGGGACTCACCTCGCATTCCCGCTTGGACTGCATGTTTGGAGGCGACACACCCCTCCACACACCTTTATAGCTTCGGTCTCAGCCTCTGGAACCTTCCCCAGCCCCCCAGACTCTCATTGGTCGAGGGTTGAGACCCCGCCCCTACGGGGAGGGTGGGGGGGGGAGAAGGGCCACGTGCTCTGCTCTCCAGGGTATAATAAACAGGTGGAAGCAGGAAAACAGCGGGGGGAGGGGCTTAGGCAATCCGCGGTGCCCATTTGCCCTTTCCAATTTCAGATAAGCAAGAAACCACTCAGGAGTTTAACTAAACCCATGTGTGAGAAAGAAAAAGATTATAACAAATCCCAAATATAGTAACACCTTGCAGAAGCGGGTCACCAGGGTATCGCTCCCAAACTGGGGCGGCATCAAAATGTAAGGGGGAGCCCCTAGACAATCATTCCTGGATCTAGACAGGAGTGGAAACAGACAGAGAAGTTTTAGGCATTTTATTGGACCCACAGGTAATTGGCTTCACAAAACTGATGGAAAATGTTGGCATCAAGGCTTTTCTACCATAAACATGGGGACACTGCACACAATGCACTGGGGGGGATGGGGGGGGAGGGAGACACCCAGGGCCAACACAGCCTGGGAAGATTCAGTTCATATCATATGCCAGAAAGCAACCTCTTTGAGAAAATGAAGTTATATGCCGACTACCCTTGCCAGTGATTTTACAATAAAGTATTAATAAGTTCTGCACTCCCTCTAATTCTTCCCTCTGGGAATAGATTGTGCAAAGCAACTGAAGAAGATGGACCAGTTTCTAAGTAGTGCAATTTCTACTATCCACTGACTTCCTTCAGTTCAGCAGATGGTGGCAGGGTATTGGCTTGTTCGTTTCCTGATTTCTTCTACAAGGTTTTCTTTCCGAATGTCCACCTGGCCAAAAGGGGAAGAAGAGAGCATGAGAAATGTCTGTTCTTCCCATATTCTATCTCCCTTTTTGCTTTCAAATTTCCCTATCCAATAATTATTATAGCTAGGATCTATATGACACTTACTATGTACTATGCACTTTTTACAAATATCTCATATGATCCTCATAACAATCCTGGAAGGTAGGTGCTATTATCATATCATTCTCATTTAACTGATGAAGTTGGGACAAACCCTTTAAGTGACTTGCCCAAGGTCACCCAACTAATAAGTATCGGAAGTCTAATTTGAACTCAGGTCTACCAGATTCTAGGCCTAGCTCTCTACCTAGCTGCCTCAATGATAAGTCACAGTTAACAAGTAACCATAGACTGAGACTGAGGAAATGGTGGCTGGCAAAGGGCTACACTGGGAATGGAACTGACTGCCAGGGTTTCCATCA
This sequence comes from Gracilinanus agilis, assembly GCF_016433145.1. NCBI lineage: Eukaryota > Metazoa > Chordata > Mammalia > Didelphimorphia > Didelphidae > Gracilinanus > Gracilinanus agilis. Next base: position 402,459,354 of record NC_058131.1, on the reverse strand, counting down.
AATGAATAAGCTGTGAAAAGATTTCAGTCATTAGGAAATATTAAATTCCTCCAAAATACCTTCCCCATATGCTTGTTAATGCTTCAAATTTCTTTAACTAGGAACCAAAGCATTGGATTTAGAGATAAAACAATCCAAATACTGCTCAGAGAAAAACAGGGTTTTTCACAGGGTTCTAAACCTCCACAGGAAAAAAAACAAACCAGAATTACTTCTGCCTTTGCAGCCTCCCTAGAGACAGGCTTCATCTGCTTTATCTTGTCCAAGACTTTTATTTCAATACCTATAAAGCATAGTAACATATTCCTATATATAAGACAGTATTGGAGGCAGTCTCAGAGCAAGAGAGACAAGTTCAAATGGCTCTCTGGACATAGGAGCTTGAGTGACCCCAAGTCACTCAACCCCCACAATGCTCTAGGCCAGTGGTGTCAAACTCAAATAGAAAGGGATGGGGGTGTGTGGGAGGGAGAATTAATATTGACTTAAAAACCTCAAATTAACATTATCAATGTTGTATTGTATTTATTTACTTTATCATACATTTCCCAATTACATTCTAATCTAATTGAGCAGCATTCCTAAGCTCTAGGCAATTCAGGGATATCTAGGAAACTGCATAAATAACCAGTAGGGCAGAGAGCTTCCCATTCCAGCAGTTCTCCACACCAAGGAAATCAAAGATCCAGTTCTAATCTCCTAGTGTTCTAGGTGTAAAGACCTGCTAGGACTGGTGGAAAAACCCTTCTAGGAATGAAATTATAGATGAAAAAAAAATACAAGGGCCTGTCATTTCAGTTTAACCTGCTATAATTTGTAGTCTCAGAGAATTGTCCCCAATTCACAAAAACCAAGTTGACCAAATGAAGGTTGGAACCCAAATCTTCAGGTATCAAGTTGGACACTCTACCAACTGTGTCAAGCTGCCTCTGGTAAATAAATGAGCTTAAATCAAGGCAGAGTGCATTGAGGTGAACAAAGGAGAGTGGAGGCAAAATGTGCTAGGAAAAACTTAAGAAGGAATAATTTGAGGCCATGAGATGAGAATGGAGTGCATACCAGGGCCTTCTATCTCAATCCCCTCCCTCTGGGATAACTCACCTCTTCTCTGCTAGCCACACAGCGCAGTTTGATGACACCATCCTTCAGCTCCTGCTCCCCAATGATGGCCACTAGTGGGATACCAGTCTCCTCACAGTACTGCAACTGCGTCAGCAGTTTGGGGTTCTTCTTGTATAGTAGCTCAGCCTAAAGAGAAAAGGGCAGAGTAGGGGCTGAGACAGGTCTTTGCCTTGGAGAGAACACTCCCGCTTGGCCCACAAGATTAGTTTCTTGCTGGAAGTTCATTTGGTTCCAGGAATTACCATTGCTGACCCACCATGAAAAATCAAAAGGAACATCACAGTCCATGAATAGAAATGAGTTCTAAAGCAAAAGAACATAATACTTCCTTTCAGACTCCAGGGTCATTCATTCATACCTTAATTCCCCTGTCCCACAGTTCTGCAACAAGCTTTAGCCTTTCCTCCAAGAGTTTTTTTTGGGCTGCAGCCACAAGCACCTGGGTCTCTGTGGTCCGAAGTTTTTCCTCAGAAGCCTAAGGAAAGAGCAGACTGGGTCAGTGTTGTCTATGATGACAGGTTAGCAATTTGGCAAGCTAGATCTGCTCAAGCTTCTAGATCTGCTCGAATTTGAGAATAGCAGTCTGAGAATCAATCTATCCCCCTACCAAACCTTCTCCAAGCAATTTACAGCCAATCCAGGCTCACCGTCCATTTCCCAAACCCAGGAGTATAACACAAGAATATTCACAAGCTCACACTTGAAAAAATACAAAGGAGAAACCAGACAACAGAGGAACAAATGATTTATCTTTACATAGCCCCAGGAGGTAGATTTGATTAACAAAGTTTCAGTTCTTCCCTCTTTTTCAGTTTTCTTTCAGTTTCCCTCTTTTTACTAGAAATTCACAACCAGAATCTCATAAAAAAAATTTCCCAAATGGTTACATGCACACCTACATATACCTATAGTATCTAGTAAGGAGAAAAAGGCTTTAAAATCTGCATCATTCACAAGTCCCACGCAGACAATTTGCAAATGAGGTCATTAGCCTGAGCCTCCCAAGAATCCTACCACAACAGAGGAAGGTAGGTCTCCCAGATAATATCATTCCCATTTGACAGATGAAGATTCTGTGGTTCAGAGAGCTTACTGCCATTTTCATATTACAGTTAAATATCTATCAGAGGTTAGTTCTGGCCCAAGGTCATTCTGTCTTTAAATCGGCTTTTGGTTACCAGCTGCCTGGCAGCATAACAGAAGGCAGATAAGAACTTGTAGAGAGCCATAAACAAGCAATTTGATCTGTAATTCATATCAGATCCAACTATAACTGATGATTATAACCAATTTTAACTTCTTTCATTATTCAAAGTTTTCCTGTCTAATAAATCATGTTATTTTGAAGAGAAGGGGGATATGTCAGGAGCAATAGAAATTAGAATCTCAAGTAGATATTTTTATCTGGACCCCCTCAAAAGATCAATACAGACCGGCAGAGCCATGTATTGGCTTTTCTCCCAATCGAGTGGAGACAGGTGTGGGATATCTAAGATAAAAATCTGAGATTCCTCTTTTGATTCCTCTCATAATTCTCACCTTCCTTCAAAATGCATTATAGTCTTATTAAAAAAGCTTTGGACTCTCAGCACTCCAGCAGGAGGGGGATAACTCTGTTCCCCTTTGACCAAGAATACAGATGGCTGGTAAGGCCCTTGGCATTTTGCCCAGAATTAAAGTAAAATAATGAAGCTCAAAAAATTTGTTTAATACCATCAAGGCTGAGAAACTGCCCTGGCTTTCCGGCCTAAGGAGATGTCTGTCCCAGGCTCCACTTAAAGTTAACACATATAGTTGATAGTTTAGCATAGGTTTTTTATCTACACCTGGAGGCTTCTAAGGCTTTTGTTTTGATTATAGTAAAAATCCTGCTCTCTGTAACTGTGGGAAAATTTCTTGGGCTTTTGGGGGAAGGGGATCTTTAATTTCCTTTATAATAAAGTGGCTACTTCAGTATTTTTTGAAGTACTATGAGCTAACAAGCCGTGCTTCCAATCTGTTTCACTCTTTGCATCAGACGACCACCCTAGGCCACTCAGATTAGTCTCTGGTTATAGAGCAGGTTCTCTTTAAGAACTCACTAAGAGCAACAGACACACGGAGTGGTTGTCAGATAAGGTCACCCAATGATCTCAGGCTGGGCATTTCCATTCTCCATATTAGATCCTGATGTAGGTTTGTGCCTCTTTGTGTCTATTTTTTAAAACAGGTTGGGATTTCATCAGTAAAGGAAGCCGCTGGTGGAGATATTTCCCCTACTGAAGCCAGGCTCAGGCATAGTAAGGTGGTGTTTGAGAATTACTTGGAGCACTGAAAAGTTCAGTGACTCACCACCAAGATTACCATGAGATGAAGGGTCTGAGGGGACACTCTTTAGCCTAGGTCTATCTCCTGGTCAGTTTTCTATTGCCTTCTCCACCTCTTTTATGCACTCTATAAATCAGTAAAGTGCTAGTTACTATAATTACAAACTATGCACTTAATGATACTACAAATGAGAATGTACCAAGTCTTATGCCACCTCCCCCCACCTTAAAGTCTTTTAGAATCCAGGCAGCTTTTTCCTAATCTCTCCCTATTCTACACCCCTCCCTTCAAACAATACTTTTGTTTGCAATAGCAACAAATAAATGTTTTGTAAATAACAGCAGAGGTGAAGTAGCAAGGGAAGACTGGAATCTACAACAACAAAGAGGGCCATAAATTCAAGTGTTGGAGTGGCTCAAGATGAACCCCGTAGTCAGGGCCTAAATACCAAATAAACTAAACCGGTATAGAGATATCCTTTTATTGACTCTCCCAGCAGGAAAAAAAAAATCAAACAAAAAAAGATCCCATTCTTTTCCCAATTATATATAGGACTATTTAAGGACAGACACACAAACTGGCCTCTAAGTTAGAAAGCTAATTAGCTATATTTTTTCTCCCCGCCTTGACTGTGAAATAGAATTGACACTCATGCTCCAAACAGAGGTCCTACCTCCATCCTCTGTTCCACAATGGAGAAGATCCTTTCAATCCCAATGCTGAGCCCCACACATGGCACCTTTCGACCCTTGGGGTCAA
>NC_058131.1:402438818-402454666 GCF_016433145.1 Gracilinanus agilis | reverse complement strand
GGAATTCGTTCTCTTTTGCCTTGCTCACTCTCATTGGTGCCAGTTTGGATTGTGAAGGGAGGCTACCAGCCATTTTAGATTTTCTTGAGCGATTGATTAATAAAGTAACTTAAAATTAAGAAATACCACCTCTCAAGAATTTCAGTCATTACAGAGATCAAAGAAAGTCCCATGAAGAGATGGTATTTGAGCAAAGTTTCAAGGATTAGTAGAATGTCAAGAGGCAAAAATAGAAGGGAGGGTGATTCAAGGGAATCATAAGGAATGGTTCAAGCAAAGGTATGGGATGGGAATGCCCTGGAACAGACAATCAGCAAATACTCTAAACATAAACATAAATATTTATTACAGAATAGACAAGGTCTCATGTCCAGTAGTAAGGGACAAACTCCCAATAATAGTAAACAAGTCCCTGCAAAGTCTAGTCAGCTAGACAGCATAGTAGATAAAGCCCTGGACCTGGAGTCAGGAAGACTTGAGTTCAAATCTGACCTCAGATATTTACTTTGTGATATTGGAAATTTGGGGGTCTTAATATTGAGATCCATGATATAAACTTCTTGTGGATGTTTAGGGGACTTGAAAACTACATTTCCCATGATTCCTCTTACATAATACAGGTGGTTACATAGACAGAGGTATAAAGATTCAGAACTTGATTGGGATGCTCTCTTTCCTATGAAGCAGCCAGGTGGAAATCATGGTGGGGCATTTGAATTAGATCTTAACAGGCACAGGGTTTTTTTTAATTATCAATATGGATTACAATAAAACCCTAATATTTTTAAATATATCCTTCTTTATTAATTTTATTTGTTACATCTTCTAAGACAGCAAACTGGCAAGGACTAGGAAATTGGTGTTAAGTGACTTGCCCAGGGTCCCATAACAAAGAAGTGGTCACATTTGAACCCAGGACCTCCTGTCTCTAGGCCTGCCTCTCTAGCTACTATGCTACCTACTTGCCCCATAACAAATATTTAATTTGATTTTTAAAAAGATTTTATTTTCCCAATTACATTTAATAACAATTTTCTACCTACATTTTCTGAACTTATAAGATCCAAATGGTGTCTCTCCCTCCCTCCCTCCCCCATCTTAGAGCTGGTAAGCGATCTGATCTGGGTTATACATGTATTATCATACAAAACCCATTTCCATATTTCAACAAATATTTTAAAGCATTTACTGTGGGCATGAGAGGGAGTGTGGCATGAAAATTGGCTCTAACATCAGGAACATTCGAGTTCAAGGCCTGCCTCTGATCCATAGTAGCTTTACGAGCCTGGGAAAGTCACTTCTCAATGCCCTAGATGGTTCAGACTATCTGCTGTAAAGAAGGTGGTACATTGGTAGAGGGCCTTTCCCCATCCAGGGGATCCCTCTACCCATGAAATCACAGGTCTACTTCCTATCCCTCAGGCCCATTCAGAGCTAGGTTCTGAAGAAAGAACATAGTTTAGTCATGTTGTGCTTATATTCTCATGGGGGTATCTAGCATGAATGCAAAAAACCATAACATACAATCCCAACAGTTTTCCAGGGCTACAAATGAAGTGCTATATAAGAAGAGCTGAAGGAGAAAGATGTTACTCTTTGGGGGGGGGATCAGGGAAGGTTTCATGGAGAAGATGGTGGCATTTGTGTTGAATCTTTAGAAAGCAGATAGGAATTCTAGAAGGGAGGACAGTCCAGGCATGGGGAGCATGACTATCAAAGGAAAAGGGATAGGAATCTCTAAGCAAGGGCAGGGGACAGAGAAAAGAACTGGAGCATAGAGTTTGTGGTGGGGAAGAGTATGAGAGAGGTCAAGAAAGGCACTGGATCATGCCCTAGGACCCCTGGGACTCCTATGTCTGAAGCTGGGGATATTGGCTGTTAGGAACTTCTAAGAGGGGAGTCCGGGGCATAGAAGTGACAATCCAAATCCATCCCAATAACAATCGTAATCTCATACATTTACATCACATTTGCTAGTTACCAAGAGTTATTCACACACAGTATGGCCTTTTAGTTGATGTTATTGCCCCCTATAAGACAGATCAGGCCGACGTTAGATAGGGGCCAAACACTTGACTTCACTGCCATGAGGAAGCTCCTTTTATCCTTGTGGGTCAGCATTTTTCTTCAATTTATAAAGTAGAGAGTTGCCTATAGAATTGAGAGGTTAAGTGATAAGAGGTGGGTGGCACATATTAGTCCCTTTTTGCAGATGAGGAAACCAAGGCCCAGAATGGTTAAAGGACTTACCCAAGGACACACAGCCAGCAAGTAAACATCTGAGGTTGAAGCCAGTCCAACATTTCCCCCTCTCCTCAAATTTTTATTGATGACTTTATGTTTTTTTACATCACCACTATTACCCCCCAAACCATTTCTGTCCCTTATAACAGATGACCCACGTCCATAGTGGCAAAGCTACAGCACCCATGCCATAGGGGGCACTCAGAGCCTTCTCTGTGAGGACATGAGCTGTTGCTCCAGCACAGAGTTCACCAAAGTTCATTACTAGAAAGTCAAAGGGGCGAGGGGCTGCGCTGCTCCTCTCTATGATCACCAGAAGGTATTTCTCACAGCACCTTCCCCTCTAAAAGGTTGGCCATCACTGACCTAAGTGGTGCTTTGGTATATAGAACTGGAGTCAGGAAGTCTCCTTTTCATGAATTCAAATCTGGTCTCAGACACTTATTAGCTGTGTGACTCTGGACAAATCACTTAAAATTCCATTTGCCTCAGTTCCTCGATTATAAAATGAGGTGGAGAATGAAACGGCAAACCACTCTCTACCAAGAAAACCCCAGAGGGGGCATGAAGAGTCAGACAAAACTGAAACAACTGAACAACAGCAATAACCCTGTGGCTCAGGGGACTCAACAAGGAGGCTCACACAGATTCAAATTCATTTTGGAATTAGATTTGACCCCAGCCTGCGTGTGTGTGTGTGTGTGTGTGTGTGTGTGCAATTCCAGGGAAATCTGTAAAAAAAAGCTTAGGTAGAACTGATATCTAGAGTTTCCCTGAGAATGTGGGTTTCTTCTAGATTATATAATGTAAATATCCTGCATAGGACAAAAGTTTATTTTTTCCATCACAGACATTGCACAAAGAACTAATTGAGGAATTTGGTGCTGAATCAATATGGAAACGTAAAAGACGTTGGAGAGCCCATCATCACCTCTGTGTGGGAGGCCAAAGCCCTGGGTGGGACGGCCGGACAGATGTTTCCCATTCTCATTATGTGCAGGGCTTGAAGTGCATGGTTAGTCCAAATCTCCAGGCTAGTGGGGCATGGCTTTCTTTAGCCCTTTCGCTGCTGGAGACGCCTGTGGGTGGCGCTCTTCTCCTCTGAGAAGTTCCGTGCCTTCGGGGGTGGGAGGGTGGGGAAGCTCCTCCCTCTAGTTAGCTGATGCCTGAATCCCAAACTCAAGAAATCTTAACCCTGGATGTCACTGCCAAGGCTGGCATTGCCATTTGTCCAAAATGCTGGTTGCCAACCATTGCTCAAGGGCAGGGACAGAGGGGCTGAAAGAAGGCAGCCAGGGTCCAACCTCCTTCTAGCCTAAGCAAGTACCCTCCAAGTGCTTGAGCTGCAAGCTGTCATTTGGTCATTGCCTAGGAGAGGGAGGGGAGAGAAATCTTCTCTTTCTCCCCACCCTCTTTGTTGGAAGTCCAAGGGAGACAAAAAGAGGCAGTGATGAAGCTGTTTCCCTAGCTCTCATAGCCTGATTGGTGCAGCCTCCTGACTCAACATGGGTCCATCCTCCAACATCCAGGTGTCCAATCATCTTTCACCCCTTCCCCCCAGAAGCTCTTGTGTCATCCTGGAAAAGCTCATGTCCTCTCTGGCAGGAGGCCTGAAGGCAAATCCAGCTCCATGGGAGGGACCCCCCTGGTTCAGCAAGTTAGGGGTTCCCCAATCACCTCTATTATACAAAGAAAGTCAGTCAAGGCAAAGCCAACTCAGAAACTGCCTATGAATATCTTCCATATTGGGCATCTGTAGTCACTTGATCTCTAGATTGGGTATTGCTTATTGGAGTTATTCTAAATTCAGGGGCCTTTTCTGCGTAGTTAACAAAAAACATTTTAATTAAAATGCACAAATATATATATACATGTATATATATATATGTATATCCTTAGCTTCCATCTTACAATCAACTGTGTATTGATTTCAAGGCAGAAGAGTGGTAAGGGCTAGGCAATGGGGGTTAAGTGACTTGCCCAGGGTCACACAGCTAGGAAGTGTCAAAGGTCAGATTTGAACCCAGGACCTTCCATCTCTGGGCCTGGCTCTCAATCCACTGAACCATCCAGGTGCCCCCAGAATGTATATTGTTTCAATTGTACTTTCCACCATACCATGATGTTTTTCTGCCCTGTCTCTGCTTTTTCCATCTGTCCTCTCTGTCTGTCCTGGGTATTCTTGGACCAACCTCTCATCCCCTTCCAACAGGTAGAAGCAACCCAATTTTAGTCCTACTTTACTCAGGGCCTGAGGGTGGGTCTTCCTGGAGGAGGCAGCTCCTTAAGTTGTATTGCTGTCCAGATGCCCTGGGTAACAGGAAAGGGAAGGGAGCCAAGGCTGAGGGCTGAGGGCCACCTGCCTCTGCTGTGTTTCAGATGGGATTCACACGCTTACCTGTGCCCTGATGCTGCTCAACACGGACTTGCATGGACATGTAAGTGCAGATGGGGAAGAAGAGAAGGGAGACAAGGGTGGGGGGTGGGGGTGGGGGATAAAGGCAAAGGCCAGAATGCAGAAGGAAGATGCAGGTCTGGACCGGCCCAGGGAGCCTGTGTGGGGCTCCTCTGTGTGCCACCCCCCCCCCCCACCCTGGGCTCATTTCCCTGGTAGGGCAGGTGAGCCTTGGCCAAGATACAAGTGGTTGGTGGATTCCCTTGGGGTGATGGGTATTGGCTGTCTCTCTCTCTCTCTCCCTCTCTCTCCTGGAGGTGTTGAGACAGAGATTCCAGGAAACAGGATGGAGGGCAGGATGGGGTATCCTCAGGGGCCAGGTCCCTGCTACTCACTGACTCTGAGGCTCTTGCTCAACCTCTGCAACAGAGGAGAAATATGGCAGCTAGTGGTGGCCATGCCCAAGACATTGAAAAAAGCCACTGAGTGGTAGGCAGTTTCAACTTCTTATTTAGAAAGAATGTGGGGCCAGGAAGGCCCAGAGTGGAATCTGACTTCCACCACTAACTAGCCATGTGACTGACTGATCATACATGAACAAATCAGTTAACCTCTGTTTTAGTTTCCTAATCTGTAAATGAGAATCATTGTGAGGATCAAACCTCAAATGTGCAGAAAGCACATTTGTAACCCTTAAAGTGCTATATAAATATTAGCTCTTATTCTTCCCCCTTTTCTCTTTTGCTTTCTCTTCTTCCTACTCATCAGGTGCCATGTTTTAATATAGGGTTCCTCGTAGATAGAGCTGGGAATCGGGAGACCTGGGATCTTGACTTTCTGTGACCTCAGTTGCCCTTCTCGGAGACTCTGTTTTCTCTGCCTGTGAAATGGGCAGGCATGCCCCTAGGTTCCTGACTCTTGTTTGTGATGAGGCAGAGATTCTGAGGATGGATGAGAAAAACCTCATAAGAGCATTTTGATGGAAAACCCAACTGGTCCCAGTTGTGAGGTCACCCCAGACCTGGCTAGATCCACTTGGTTCTATGAAGCCCAAAGTTGGTCTCCTTACTTTGGCAGGCTAGAGCAGAGAACTTCCAGGGGCCTCTGCTGGAACTGAGATGACCGTGCTCTGCAACTCTGGTTTCTTTCTCATGTCTAACTACTGGTCTTTTCTCATTTTCCTGCTGTGCGGCTCATGAGTTAAGTAAGGTGTGCATGGGCCCTCTGGGATCCATAGTGCCTGTGTACTTCATGCCTGGCTCCCTTGACAGAACTAGAGCCTCCTCATTAATTTCTCCCTCTTCTCTCTGTCTGCTCCGGGATCCCCTCTTTCCGTTATCTTGCTCTTTGCCAGGTGGTAAGTGTAGGTGGGGGGGGAGTGCATGTCTCTTTGTGTATCTCATCAGTCCCTTCCTGTCTGTCTCTCCAACTATGCTTTGGACCAAATCACTCTTTTCCTTTGTCCCCATCCATCATGGGTTTTCCTCTGTCTCTCCGGCTCTTTTGGATTCCTCATTAGCAGTTCTGGTGTTCAAGATGTGGTGGTGACAGGTAGAGACAGATGGTACAAGTGAAAATTTGGGGGTCCCCATGCATCTACTTTATGTTTGCTGTCTCAGTCCTCCATTGGTGCTGAGGTTTGCCTTTATTGTCTCAGCCTCTTCCTTCTCTCTGAAAAGGAAGCTTAGGGGGCAGCTAGGTGGCTCAGTGGATAGAGTGCCAGGCCTGGAGATGGGAGATCCCAGGTTCAAATCTGACATTATACACTTCCTAGCTGTATGACCACAAACAAGTCACTTAACCCCCATTGCCTAGCCCTTACAGCTCTTCTGCCTTGGAACAGATACTTAGTATTGATTCTAAGACAGAAGGTGAGGGTTTAAAAACAAAAAAAAAGGGAAATTGAGGTTGAGTTGGATTAAACAAAGCTCTGGTGAAAAATATATCCTGGTATAATAGGAATGAGGAGTTGTGGAAAGAACTCTGGCTTTGGAATCTGGAATCAAGAGACCTGGGTTTCAACGTGTCCAAGGGACTTACTTGCTATGTGACTACAGACTAAATCCCCGTCCTTTTCAGTTGTTACCTGTTAAATGGGGATGATAATTCTAGCACTAATCTCGTACATTTTGTGGGCCTTTGCATGCCTTAGTGTCTACCCAAATTTGAGTTATTATTAGAAGCGCACATATGTTAAAGCTAAAGTTCACCATCAGTTTAATGTGTTTGCTTCCATATTTATTTGGCTACTTATTTCTCCTATCCTCATTAGGAGCTGATAGCACATCAAAGAGGTGTTACAACCCCTTAACCTTTAGTTTGGGAGTAAGAATAAACCCAAAGTGCAGTCATAAAGTAAGCTCCGGAAATCCCCTTCTAGTGCACTTAGAGTGACTCATCTCATGGATAAATGATTAGGCTGAGAATAGAATGCTGTCACAAGTACTGAACTACTAATTAATTGATCTTGGTGGACATTCGACAAATGATACAGTGTCCAACTAGGGCTGGAGAAGTTTTCTGGGTATAGAATTTTCCAGAAAGAGAATGAGCCCGGGTTCTGTTCTGAGATTTGAGCCAGAGTAATCATTTTGCCATTTAACTTGGGTGAGAACACTTCAGCCTCAGTGATGAGAGTGTGACTGAGACAGCTTCCATAGGTCCACTCTAACCCTCTTTAAAGTCCTGAAGTTTATGGGTTAGAAATGCCAGTCTGGACTGGGAGGGAATGTCAGTGTTTATAATCAATTTTCAGTTATCCACCACAATGCATTCATTGACTCATTCATTGATTCATTTCATGCATTCAGCAAATATTTATTCATTTCCAATCATGTGCATAGTACTGTGCTATGTACTATAATGTGTGTAAAGGACAGGCTGACATAGTGAATAGAACTCAGCCACAGGAGTCTGGAAGATCTGGGTTCTAATTCTGCTTATTAGCTGACAAGTCATTTAGCATTTCTCAATCTCAGTTTCCTCTAGAATGGGGATAATAATATTTGCAGTACCTACCTCACAGGATTGTTGTGGGCTTCAAATGAAGGAAGGCGTGGGAAAAACTTTGCAAACCTTAAAGGGCTATAGAAATGTCAATTATTATTATTCTCAGAGAAGGGAGCAAGAACAGGAACAGAAGGGAAAGCTCATATGACAGTCCCCAACTTTGACACCAGGCCCTGTCTTCCTCCATCCTCCCTCCACACCACAACGGGAAGCAGATGGGATCTACAAAAAATCCTGGGACCTCCCCTTTCCTGTTTGGAGCTTTCTTTCCCTTGTGTCAAAGACCTAAAACTGTGAGGAAGTCTCCACCTCCCTTCCTGATCTCCAAAATGGGAGTCAGGAGTAGAACCCAGGAGGTAATTAGAAGTCAGTCAGTTTTTCATTGTCCACTTCACTAGAGGGAGAGCAGCAGGAGGGATACCCCTAAAAACCAAAAAGTCTCCAAATGACTTCTCTCAGTCTTGGAAATGCATGTATGTATTTTCCCCCTATTCAATTTCTCATCCAATTCATCTATTTCTAATTAAAAAAAATTGTGACTACTATTCCACTAAGTCTATATCCAGATCCAAAGGACTTGGATTCAAATCCCACTTCTTACATTTATTACATGTGAGGCCATATTCATTTAGTTTCTCTGGTTTTCAATTTCCTCATTTGATCATGGTTCTAGAGCTGGACTAGAACTCAGAAGCCTGATGGTAGTCCAGCTCTGGAACCATGATCCTATGACCTTTCTTTTGACCCTTAACCTGACAACATAATTTTTGTCAAAGCTCTGCCTTACTTTTCTATATTTCTTTTATTCCCAAATAGGGAAGATTCTGTGTTGGGAAAGGTTGCAGTAGAGAGGGCTGGCTTGACTTTGGAATAAGAAGACTTGAGTTTCAATCCCAGCACTGAAATCATTCACTCATGTGGCCTTGGGCAAATCCCTTAACCTCTCCAAGCCTCAGTTTCCTTGCTTGGAAAATGAGGGGATTGGATTAGATGACCTCCAAGGCTCTTTCTAGCTCTAGGTCTCTGCTCCTGTGATCCTAACCTTCCTAGCTCAGCTTTTGGGAGAGATAAAGGTATCCATAGATATTTGTAGCAGGATATAGCAGGATATTCCCAGAAAAAGGGAATCAAGTCCCTTCATTTTTCAGATAAAACCTCTATACTCTAAGTGCTTTCCTTCATAGAGGAAGGCACCCCCACATGTTCCCTCACTGGAAAACTCCATACAAATACAGAGACCCCAAAGTCTACATAATTATAGACAGGGCAGCTCTCAGGATGGGAAGCTCAGGAGCTTCATCTTCTCCTCTGCATTGGTACAAAGACAAAAGATAGGTTGGGACAAAGTCCATGAGCTCTCACCAAAGTTGCCACAGAGCTTGAAGATGCAACGACTCCCTGTTTTCCAATTCTTTCCACATCTCCTAGAGGGAAACTAGCTCCTCAAGTTATTGTCATAGCCAATGTCATAGCCAGCCTCCCTTTCAGATCCTGGGGAGGAGATTCATGGCGAATAATTGTGAAGAATTTGTACTCTAGCCAGCTAAGCTCTCCCTTAGCTCCCCTCTGGCCACCCTCACTGCAAGTCGATGTTGTCTGTGGTACAAGAGTAGAAAAGTGAGAGGAATGGAGTTAGGTCTTTTCATCCTTTTTTCCCACCACCCTGAGGGAACTGCCCCTCTCCAAGCTGCCCCTTCCCTAGTCTGAGCTTTCTGCTCTCTGTGTTACAGAACATCGGCAAGAAGATGTCCTGCCAGCAATTCATTGCCAACCTGGATGGGCTGAATGATGGACAGGACTTTGCCAAGGATCTGCTGAAGGTACTTCTTTAAAGCCTGGCCTTGATCTTGGTCTGCTAGTAATCCTTCTGTCTCCTGGATGGGATTCCTCTTTCCCCATGTTCCACTATTTCCCCATAGCCAGAGCTGCTACCAAAAGAAAAAGCTGAGATAAGTTCTGAGATTCTAATGAATAACATCTTAGACACTATCTGGAAACATGTGATAAAGTTGGGATGAGGGAGAGGATGTTAAAGAGAGGCTGAGGATTTTATTTATTGGGCAAATTCCCATCCACATCATGAATATATTGATTTCCTTTAGTCAGGGACACAGCTCTGCTCTAGAACATAGGTTCTTCAAAAAAAATTCCATTTCAATGCCATCATACTTCTTCATCACTTTCATCATCATAATCACTGTTATTATAGGCATTTTCCTCATTTAAATCACTGTCATCATTGTCAGTATTCGTGTCGCCATCATTATATTTGTCACCATCATAACAGTCTTGAAAAGAATCAGCAGATTTAGAGTCACCTGTATCTATCTGATCAGAATCACTTCCATCAGAGTTTCCATAAGAGCTCTCTTCGTCATCTTCACCATCCTCACCTTCTTCGGCTTCTCCATCGGCCCCAATCACTATTATCACCGCCATCACCACCACCATCGCTATCAGCACCACTTCCACCACTGCCATCATTACCATCATCTGTCACCATCACCAACCATTCACCATCATAATCCCCACCATTATTACCATGATCTCCATCACTATAACCATTATCACCATCATCATAACCAACTACCAAATCTATATCCAGTGCTAGTCTCTTTCCTAAGCTACAAGTTCCTCATAACCACTGGGTATCTCCTTCTGGATTTTCTAGAGGCACCATAAGCTCAATTTGTTTGAAATGGAACTCATCATCTTTCCCATCTGAACCCACCCCTATTTCTAACTTCTCCACTTTTTTTTTAAACCCTTACCTTCCATCTTAGAATCAATACTGTGTATTGATTCCAAGACAAAAGAGTGGTAAAGGGTGGGGATTAAGTGACTTGTCCAGGTCACACAGCTAGGAAATGTCTGAGGCCAAATTTGAATCCAGGATCTCCTGTCTCTAGGCCTCGATTTTAATCCACTTGAGCCACCTGGTTGCTCTCTAAGTTTCCTAATTTTGTCGAGGTTATTACCATCTTTCTAGTCACCCAGATTTTCAGCACTGGGGTCATCCTCAACACTTCCCTCTCCTTTACCACCCCCATATCCAGTTTCCTAGTCTTATGGATTTTCCACAACATCTCTTGAATTTCCTCCTTTTTTACCACTCATAAAACCACACCTTAGTTCAGGTCCCTTTCATCTCTCACCTGAACTACTGTAATAGGCCACAATCAGTCCTTCTGCCTCTTCCTTCTCCAATCTATTTTACAATTGCCGAATATATATTCCTGAAGTGCTTATCCCTGCTTAAGAAGCTTCAAAAATTCCTTTTTTTTGTCTCCAGTATAAAATATAGACTTCTTTTTGGCATTTAACACCTTCACTATGTATCTGAGACTGATTTCACCTTTCTCTACCTCACATCCTCAGTAGATGAAGCCAAACAAGTCCCATTTCTGTTTCTCCGAATGCCCTTCAATCTCCCTTTTCCATGCCTTTTCACAGATTGTTCCCCCAAGCCTGAAGTGTACTCTTTCCCTTCTCTTCCCCTCTATGCCTTAGAGCAGTGGTTTCAAATTCAAATAGAATGATATCCTTGCTTGATCACATGTTGACTTAGAAAACCACAAATTCACTTTATCTATGTTGTATTCATATTTATTTTGTGAAACATTTGTCCAATAATTCCATTTTAATCTGGTTCAACTGCACTTCCAGTGACTGGTGAGCTGTGAATTTAATACCTTTGACTTGGAATACCTATTTCCTTCAAGGGTCCACTTAAATGCCACCTCTAGGAGGCCTTTCATGATCCCCTAATTGCTAGAGTTCTGAGCCCCACTGAAACAACATAATATTTAGTTTGCATAGATTTTCTATTTACTTACTTGTGTGTCTTTTGTTTCCCCCTAGTAGAATGTGGCATTTAAATGTTTGCCTTTGTATCCCCAGGACCTAGCACAGTGACTAGCACATAGTAGGTGCTTAGTATATAATGACTTGAATCAACAACCGGCACTGCTATCCATTGTCATCATTGCCACCATCACTATTACCATTATCCACATCATCATTATCATCATCATCACCATTATTGCCAGCACCACCATTACTATGGTCATCATTGTCACTCACCAGAAGCCATTTTGGTCACCACCAAGAATCACTTGTAGGGGCAGCTAAGTGGCTCAGTGGACAGAGAGCCAGACCTGGAGATCAGGGGCCCTGGGTTCAAATATAATCTCAGACACATCTTAGCTCTGTGTCCCTGGGCAAGTCACTTAACCCTTACTGCCCGCCTACCTTGGAACTGATAGTATTGATTCTAACAGAATGCAAGAGTTAAAAAAAAGAAGCACTTTTATTCATAGATGTGGTACCAAATGAGATCAATTACCCCAGAACTTGTCCTCATGGGATTTAGGATTGAAGGCAAATTGATGGTGAATCCAAGTGAACATGAAGAAACCACTCAGATAGGGAAATGAGCCTGAAGACATTGTTTACAGAGTCTGCCTGACTTGGTCAAGGTCTTCCTTACATAAAGACTTCTTGAACTCAACTGGAGGGTGAAGAATGGCTGCAGCTCTTCTGGACTCCTCATTAGTGCTTCTTTTCCCTCTCTTTCCAGACATTGTACAATTCCATCAAGAATGAAAAGCTGGAGTGGGCCATGTGAGTAGTGTTTGTGGCCTTGCGGTGGGGGAGGGTGCCTGATTGAGTTGGGGATGAAGTCCCTTGGGGCTCATTTCCAACTGGGGAAAGACAATAGTATTTAGATCTTTGGAAAATTGGGAGCAGTGGAGAAGTGAAGGGATTGGGGTCATTAAGTCTAGAAAAGAGAAGACTGAGGTATCTGGATATTTGAAGGACTGCCATTGGAAGAAGGCATTAGACTTGTTTGGCCATGCAGGGGAAAACTAGGAGCTGGGGTAGAAGTTTCAGAGAGGCAGATTTTAGTAGTTTTTTTGTTTTGTTTTGTTTTTTAAGGAATACTTCCTATCAATTAGGGCCTTCTAAAAATGAAATGGGTTGCCTTCAGGAAGTAGTTGATAAAGACTACACTGGAAATCTTTAAGCAGTGGACAAGATAGCCTATTTGTCAGTATATTGCAGAGAGGTTTCCCACATTCAGGCAAAGGTTGAAACTTGGTAGCTGCTGAGTTTCCTTCCAGATCTGAGTCTGTATGGAATATGTGAGGCCCACCAATGAAATCCAATCAGGAGAAAGCAGTTGGGTAGGACATTGGGTCAGTGGACCAAGCCTAGTGTGTTGGCTTAGTGTCACCATCAGCCATCATGGCCAGTCACCACCATATTTGCAGGTATTGAACCAAATGCCCCAGAACCTACCCTTGAGGAATTTACGGTCTAAGAGACAAATGGATAGTAGTAATCCAAGTGATCCCTGCATCTCAGAAAAAGTTCCCAAATGTGAAAACTTTGAAGACCTCTCCTTGGTCCCCATTCCCATTCAAATTCCAGTTTGGTTTTAGTTAGAAAGAATTCAGTAGAGTTAGTAGAGCTGGATACAGTCTAGTAATGAAATTCCAAGGATTCGCCTCACCCTGTCTTATCAGCTATAAAGACCGAGCAGTTCACCACTCAAACTCTCAATTGTCCTATCCCATTTCCTCACCGGAGCTTCTTTCTCTGCTCCTACATACCTTTCACTTCAGACAAGAGAGAGATTCTTCTGGTGAAGAACAGAGAGATTGGTACCAGGAGCTCAGAAGTCATCACGGGGCTATGATCATGGGTAGGGGAATCAGAATTAGGAAGTAGAGCCTCTATGTCTCTTAGACAAACTGTCCTTTCTCCCAGGGTAAGAACTGAAGTGAGGGTTAGGGATTGCTCTTAGGTTACCCAGCTCTTCCGAGGCCCAAGGAATGGACTAGGGTTGAAAAAAGGGTATGGGGTGGGGGCTACAGATTCCCCTCCAACCCCCAGGGTGTGTGGGGGAGGCAGGGGCCATCCTGTGGTCCCATTCCCTGTGCTTCCCCAGCGATGAGGAGGAGCTGAGGAAGTCATTGTCTGAGCTGGTGGACGACAAGTTCGGGCCTGGGGCCAAGAAAGTGACCAGGATCATAGACGGCAGCAACCCCTTCCTGGATATCCCTCAGGCGCTCAACGCTGCCACCTACAAGCATGGTGTGCTCACCCGCAAGACCCATGCTGACATGGATGGCAAGAGAAGTGGGTGCCACTCCCAAGGGGTATGGTGGAGGGGGGGGGGAGGAGATGAAGAGCAGTCTCAAAACACTTGAGATACTTTTCCCGACCCCCATCAGCTCCCTGAGGGGATATTGGGGGGAGGGTTTGGGGGAATTCATGTTATCTGATGGGTTAGGGTTGGTGGTCCCAAACCACCGTTGTTTTCCCACCACCTCCACACCGTGTTAACACAGTAATATAGTGAGATATATATACAGTGATTGTGGCAATGCATGCTCACATCTGTCATCTTTGATCCTCACAGCAACACTGAGAGGTAGGTAAGGAAAAGGGATCATTGTCCCCATTTTACAGAGCAGAAAACTGAGGTCCAAAGAGTTGAAGTGACTTTTTCAAGGCTACAGAGTGAGTTGTAACAGAATGGGACTCGAACCCAGATCTCCTGAGTCTTAGTCCAGTGCCCTTTCTGCTAGAATACATATGACCTCCCTAACTCATCCATCTCTTCCTTCCCCCCTCCCTCCTTATTTTATATTCTCTCTGGGCTGCATTATTCGGGAGGAATAATGAGTTCTCTTTTTACCACACCACATCTCCCACTTCTAAGCTGGATTTCCTTTGATTTATCCCAACGTTTCACTCAATTTCAAACTCATTCCACCTCTCAGTTTTTGGTAACTCTCCATTTCTGTATATGTGTTACCCCTCTGTATCTTGATCATTGGCTCTGTTCATTACCCTACTCAATTTGTGTTTCCCCAAACTGAAGGGGGCTTATATTATCAGTTTGAGCTCATAATAGCCCTAACCTTCTTTCCCCAACCAAGAGTCCTTGTTGGGGCTCTCTTGGGGCTTTCTCTAGACTCTGGTACATTTTTCTTGGAATGGGGCCACCAGTACTTCTGGTAACACTCTCTGGGGTCAGAGAGCAGGAGGAATAGAAAGAGTCTTCTATGTATGGCTATGTAGCCTGGAAGCTTGAGAATTGCCATCCCCTTAGATCTGAACTGACCCTGACCCAAGCTGTGTGTTGGGGGCAGGAGGGGAGGGGCAAGGAGTTAGTTAGCTTCATCATTATCCCATTTTTCATGGTTTTACTCACTGTTAGGACTTTTCCTCAGAGCCCAACCTGGCCAGTGGTCATTCCGAACAGGGAGAGGGATGGGGGCACATGTAGCCTGGGTGACTCAATCCCTGGAAAAGTTAAAGAACTCTTTGGTATTTTGTCTTGCATTCCCTTTTATAGCATGACTCTGCTGCCCTGGAGTACCTCAAGTGTGTTGGGGGGGAGTTCTGGGGTTCTGTCCCTATGGGCCTCATTTCTGAACAGATCTTTTCTCTGTATGGCTTGTCTATGGGCCTGCATAGGAATTAGTGGGGGGTAGGGGAGAGTGGGGGTGGTATGTGTGGGAACAGTGACATGGACTTTATTTGACCTATAATTCAGGAGGAAGTTTGGGCCTAGTTGTACAGTGGAGGGGGATGAGTAAAGGTAGGTCATAGACCCCCATTCTTCGTTTTTTCTTCCAGCTCCCCGAGGTCGGCGAGGGTGGAAGAAGTTCTATGCGGTTCTCAAAGGAACCATACTTTACCTACAGAAGGTACATGTAGTCACCACTAGGATGGTTCATTCTCATCTTAGGGCTGAATCTGCAGTGTCCATTGGTCTGTCCATTTTTGAAGGAAAGAGGAAGTAGTTCAGGCCATGAACCATGAGAAAGAAATAGAACCCACTGTCACCTGAGGGTCTCAGGGAAAAGGGAATATTTGGAGAGTCCCTCAGGGGACCTATTCTTTATTCATTCAGGAAGCCTTTATTAAGCATCACCTACTATGTGCCAGGCACTGTGCTAGATACTGAGGATACAGAAACAAAAACCATAACAGCCCTTGCCTTCAATTTCAGTTCCTATGCAATAAAATACACTAATTAAAGACAAAGTAATTTCAAAGGTTGAGATACTAGGCATGGAAGGGGATAGCCTTGGGTTCTAGACGATTTGATGGCTGGTGGGTGGCATCTATACATGGGCATGTTGATTTCATAGTTGATGTGTGTGTGTGTGTGTGTGTGTGT
>NC_058131.1:402423248-402438318 GCF_016433145.1 Gracilinanus agilis | reverse complement strand
AAGGAAGGAAGGAAGGAAGGAAGGAAGGAGAGAAAGAAAAAGCAAAACATCAAAGAGAGGGAGAAAAAGGAACAAAGAAGCTAACAGACCAGTTTGACTGGAACAGAAACTATAAGACAAGCAGTAATATGAAGCAAGACTGAAAAGATAGGTGGGAAACAAGTGATGTGCAGATTTGGAAATGGCAGCCTGAAGATTCTGTATCTCATCCTAGAAGCAGTAAGGAGTGACTAAGGGCTCTTTGGAACAGAGGAAAAAGATCTTTGTTTTAAGAACATCAATTTGGCAGCTCTGTGGAAGATGAATTAGAGAGGAAAGAGACTAGAGACATGGAGACCAATTAGGAGGTCATCCCAGTAGTCCAGGCAAGAAATAATAGTAAGGTCCTGAACTAGGGTAGAGGCTGTATTTTTTGCTTAGTCATTTTTCAGCCATGTCAGACACTTCATGACCCCATTTGGGATTTTTTGGCAAAGACACTGGAGTGGCCTGCCATTTCCTTCTCCCACTCACTTGACTTGCCCAGGGTCACACAGCTAGGAAATGTTTGAGACCAGATTTGAACTCAGGTCTTCCCGGGCTTGGCTCTCTAGCCGCTGTGCCACTTCATTGGCCAGAGATTGTATAGCTAGCATTTATATACTTCTGTAACATATTTTACAAATATCCCTTATTTGACCCTCTCAGCTACCTTGGAGACAGGTGCCATTATTATCCCCATTTTATAAACGAAGGAATTGAGGCAAACAGAGGCTAAGTGATTTGCCCGGGTTCAGAAGACTAACAAGTTTCTGGAGCTAGGATTTGAACTCAGGTCTTCCTGGTTCCAGGTCCAGTGCTCTGTCTACTGCTCTACCTAGCTGGCTGTATGAGTGGAGTGGAGATAATTCCTCCCTTATTTTCCTTTCCTTCAAGGCCCATACTCAGTTAATTGCTGAATCTTGTTAATCCTTGCTCCTCAACATCTCACAGATTTATTATCACCATTTTACAGATGAGGAAATCAAGACCGAGAACAGTTAAACAGCAGCCTGCCCACGCTCACACAGCCAATAAGTGACAGAACTGGGACACCTGCCTTCCCATTTACTCATTCGTTCATTCGACAAATATATTAATTAGATGCCTGATAGGTGCAATGCACATTGTTTTTTTCATTGCCTAATCATTCAGTGGGGCAACTAGGTGGCACAGTGGATAGAGTGCCAGTTCTGGAGTCAGGAAGACCTGAGTTCAAACTCAGTCTCAGATGCTTACTAGTTATGCAACCCTGGGCAAGTCATTTAACCCTGTTTGCCTCAGTTTCCTCATCTGTAAAATGAGCTGGAGGAGGAATTAGCAAACCACTCCAGTATCTTTGCCGAAAAGATCCCAAATCCCAAATAGGGTTACAAAGAGTCACATAGAACCGAACAACAATTGATCAATTAATCAATAAACATTTTTAAGCACCTACTATGTGGCAGGCACAGTGCTAAATCCTGGGGATACAGAAAGAGGCAAAAGACATTCTCTGCTCTCAAGGAACTCACAATCTATTGGGGGAGACAACATGCAAACAAATCTATACAAAGCAAGCTACATACAGGGTATATAGGGAATAATTAACAGAGGGAAGGCTAAGGACTTAAGAAGAGTTGGGGAGAGACTTCCAGTAGAAGTGAGGATTTTAGGGGGCAGCTGGGTAGCTCAATGGATTGAGAGCCAGACCTAGAGACAGGAGGTCCTAGGTTCAAATCTGACCTCAGACACTTCCCAGCTGTGTGACCCTGGGCAAGTCACTTAACCCCATTGCCCAGCCCTTACCACTCTTCTGCCTTGGAGCCAATATACAGTATGGATTCTAAGACAGAAGGTAGGGTTTGTTTGTTTTTTCAGAATAATTAATTAAAGATACATCTTTTAAAAAGAAGTGAGGATTTTAGCTGGGCCTTAAAGGAAGTCAGGGAGATCAGTAGTCAGAACTGAGAAGGGAAAGCATTCTGGACTTGGGGGACAGCCAAATAAAATACCTGGAGCAGAGAGATGAGACATCTTGTTCATGGAACATCGAGGACACTGAGGGATGCTCGATCACAGAATACCTGTGAGATGCAAGAAATCTAGAAAGAGAGGAACTAGGCTAGGAAGGGCATTGAATGCCAAACTGAGTATTTCAGAATTGCTCTTGGAGGCAATAGGAAGCCACTGGAGTTCGTGAGTGGGAGTAGAGAGGGTTGACACAATCAGACGTGCGTTTTAGGAAAATCATTTAATGGTCAAATGGACGATGGATTGGCATGGGGAGAGACCTGAGGCAGGCAGAGCCATCTAGTCCACATTTTAAACATTCAGCATCCGCTAGCTCTTACTAGAGCAAATTCTATAAATAATAATAATAATTCACATTTCTATAAAGCTTTACAAATTTTTTAAAATATGATAGTCATGTTCAGCTTACAAATCGAGTACAGAATTTGTGGTGTGTCCCCCCTGGAGAAAGTCTGTAAATTACCCCAGACCTCCAAGTCATAACCCGTGTCCTTGGGTCCCAAGGTCCTCTAGGCTCGCACAGCTAATCAGCCCCTGTCACCTACGATGAAATATGGGCAATGTCTTCAAGAACTTGGTGTTACACATAAAATATCTATCAGATTGCTTATCATCTCAGCGAGTGAGGAGGGGAAGGAGAGTAGGAAAGAGGGAAAGAATTTTAAAATTTCTTTTTATAAGGAATTGAGGGAAAATAAAATATTATTTAAAAAAACTTGGTGTAAGATCCTTTTGACAAATGGTTATGGTTCATAGTTCTGCCTCATTGGTTTGTTGTTATTTTTTTCTAACTTTTATCTTCCATCTTAGAATCAATACTGTGTACTGGTTCTAAGGCTGAAGAGTGGAAAGGACTAGGGAATAAAGGTTAAGTGACTTGCCCAAGGTCATACATCTAAGACATGTCTAAGGCCAAGTTTGAACACAGAACCTCTTGTCTCTGGGCCTTGTTCTCAATTCAGTGAGCCACCTAGCTGCCTCCCCACCCCCTTTAAAAAAAAACAACTCTTACCTTCCATCTTAAAATCAATTATGTGTATTGGTTCCAAGGCAGAAGAGTGGAAAGGGCTAGGCAATGGGAGTTAAGTGACTTGCCCAGGGTCACACAGCTAGGAAGAGTCTGAAGCCAAATTTGAGCCCAGGACCTCTCATCTCTACGTTTGGCTCTGAATCCTGCCTTGGTGATTTTTATTGCAAATTGGACAGACTTTTCTCCAACACTATTCATCATCAATAGGGGCAAGCTGGAGCCAGCTGAGGTTCAAAATAACAATTGTTCAATTTCCAATGTGTACGTTTATACCTTAGAAATTAGCAAATGCCACTAATTGGGGCTTCATTTATGGGTGGATTGTCTAGACTTAATAAAATGGTGGAAAGGCAGCTTGGTGTCTCAATGGATAGAGAGCCAGGCCTAGAGATGGGAGGTCCTGGATTCAAATCTGCCCTCAGATCATTCCTCGCTGTGTGACCTTGGGCAAGTCATTTATCCCCCATTGCCTAATCCTTACTGCTCTTCTGCCTTGGAATGAATTCTTTGTATTAATTCTAAGACAGAAGGTAAGGGTTAAAAAAGAATGATAGAGAAACTATTAATAATGCAGATCAAACCTAAGAATGTTTGTAGCATACTTTTTTTTTTTCTAGAAAGCCAGTTATTCAACTTTTCCAAGCACACTGCTGAGCAGGTGACTATTTTCAGGGTCAGTCTCGATAGCCTATCTGTCTAACCAGTATGAATTGAATGATCATAAGAAAATTGATTTCGAACTGACTTTAGAGGTTTGACAATCCAACCCACTTATTTCAAAGATGAGACTTAAAGGAGGGAAAGATTGTTAAGTGATTTCTTGAGAGCAATTTGTACAGGAGAAAGATGGGGGAAAGAAGGCCTGAAGTGGACAGGGGAAAGCAGTCATGGAGAGATGAGGGCACAGTGGAAGAGGGAAGAGACTTTGCAATTCTACCTTGGTCCACCCCTGCACAAAACAGCCTCTCAGTATTCATCACCATCAAGGAGAAAACTCTTCCAGCCTGGGAAGTCCAGCCCAATGGACCTCTTTTTTATCAAACCTAAGGCTACTACCCTATCATGCACCACTTTACTTGAGCCTGTTGTCATGCATAAGGGCCTATTAGATTGTGAGTTCCTCAAGGGTCAGAACTGTCTTTTATCTTCCTTTGTATCCCCAGCAGCTCAGCACAGTGCCTGAACATGGCAAGGGGAATCAGAAAAACTCATCTTCATGAGCTCAAATCCAACCTCAGACACTAGCTATGTGACCCTGAGCAAGTCACCTAACCCTATTAGCCTCAGTTACTTCATCTTTCAAATAAATGGCAAACTCCAGTGTCTTTGCCAAGAAAACATCTTAAGTTCAAATTCAATCTCAAATGCTTACTAGCTTTATGACCTTGGGCAAATTACTCAACCTTGTTTGCCTCAGTTTCTTCATCTGTAAAATGGGTGGGAGAGGGAAAGGGCATGCACTCTAGGATCTTTGCTAAGAAAACCCCAAGTGGAGCCACAAAGAGCTGGACACTACCAAAAAATGACTGAAAAAAAATTGGCATATAGTAGGCACTTAAGAAATGTTTACTGGGTATCAAATGATAACATTTATATAATCCAGTAGAATTGCTTGTTGGTTCTGGGAGTGGGGAGGGAAAGAAAATGAATCATGGAAACATGGAAAAATAATTTAAAAAAGAAAAATTTAAAAAGAAATAAAAAGAAATGTTTATTGACTGAGTGAATGGCCCTCATGACCTATTTTAAACCAGACTAAAAAGCCACAACCACCACCCTCCCATACTATTCCTCAGCTTTAAAAAGAAAATGCTGAATGATTTCAAGTGATCAGTGTCAAAAACAAAACAGATAAACACCAGATGCCAAATTAATAAGAATAAAAGCATGTAGGTGAAAATTAAAAAGGCATCAACATTCAGAGGGCTTTATACTGACTAAATTAAACTTTGAGGAAATGAGTTCAAATGCAATGTGGGATGGGCACATGCAGCTCTCAGGTAGGGATTACAGACATATAAAATATGCATGCTGAAAATAGCCAAGATGAGCTTTTGTAAATTTTTAGATAGAAGGCAGCTTTTTGTGAGTGTTTTTTTAAAGCCTTACCTTCTGTCTTAGAATCGTAGATTGATACTAAGGCAGAAGAGCAGTAAGGGCTAGACCAGTGATGGTGAGCTTATGGCACATGTGCCAAAAAGGGCACTCGGAGCCCTCTCTGTGGTCATGCCTGCAGTTGCCTGTCAGAGTTAATTACTAGAAAGCCAAAGGGACTCGGGGTGGACTTATTCCCCTCCCCCTCTCCAATATACCTCAGGGCATTCCTCACTTCAGCACCACCCCTGCCCAGTAGCCAATAGAAGTACTTCCTCCTTCCCCTGTCTAGGGCAAGGGAGAAGCTGGGAGAGTGAGGCAAAGGAGGGGAGAGGGGCCCAGAATTCCATCTCTAAAAGGTTTGCCATCACTGGGCTAGGCAATGGGGATTAAGTGACTTGCCCAGAGTCACATAGCTGGGAATTATCTGAGGCCAAATTTGAACCAAGAACCTCCTATCTCTAGACTTGGCTCTCAACACACCGAGCCACCCAGCTGCCCCCCTACTAAACTCTTCAAACCTTTTAATCCAACAATACCACTGTTATGTCTCTACCCCCAAGAGATTAGAGAAAGAAGGAATAGACTCATATGTACAAAAATATTTAGAACAAGCACTTTCTGTTATCAGTCAATAAACATTTATTAAACTGTACCAGATTTGAGCCTAGGAACTCTTGTCTCTAAGCTTGGCTCTCAATCCACTGAGTCACCTAGCTGACCCCTGAGCTCTATTTTCTGAAGCAACACAAGTGTTTGGGCTAGCATAGAATACAGGCTGGGTCTTATATGCCAGAATATCAGAGCTGGAAGGAATCTTAGAGAACATCTAATCCATCCTTCTCATTTTAGGACTTTGCTGACTCTGGAAGAGAGAGTGAGGCTGATGACTTTGGGCAACTCTACCTTGCTTAAATCCAATTCATACAGAAGTCATGATGCCATTGGTCCTCTTGGAAAAAGGAGTAACAAGAGCAGAGGAAGAAATGGGCTCATAGAAGAGAAGAGATTAACTAAGATGAGATGAACATTTATTATGCACCAATTGTTTGCTAGGTACTGTGCTAGTGATACAAAATACAAAAGGAGATCAGTCTCAACTTTCAAGAAGCTCACATTCTAACAGAGGAAACACTATGTAACTAGCATACAGTAGAAAGTGGTATCAATACATTCACAAAGTGAGGCAGGGCAGTGAACTTATCCTGAAGATTCCCTATACGAGAAAGACTCAAGAACCTGATTCAAGGAGGATTGTGAGAACATAAAATGGAGAGACAGTAAGGGATATATTTTACTAACCACTTGGGTAAGAGAAGCCTTTTTGATTGGCTATTTAACCAGAAATGGTTATTATTTTTCAGTCATTTCAGTTATACCCAACTCTTCATGATCTTATTTGGAGTTTTCTTGACAAAGACATTGGAGTGGTTTGCCATTTCCTTCTCCAGCTCATTTTATGGGTGAGAAAACTGAGTCAAACAGGGTGAAGTGACTTGTCCAGAGTCATACAGCTGGTAAGTGTCTGATTTGAACTCATAAAGAGATCTTACTGATTCCAAGCCCCGTGCTCTATCCACTGCCACCTAACTGCCCTCATCAGAATTGAATTGGAATCTGCCTTTTAAAAGGTGCTAACAATGGAGAGATTTTGACTTCTCTTTAGCTATGGGCTTAGTGGATCTGTTCACTGTCCGCAGCCAGTGAGAGGCAGTACTTTAAAAGACAAGGCTTGGATCCTTCCATCAAGCAAATGTTGACCTATTTTTCTTTGCCTGCCTCAGTGCTTAAGTGAAGGGTCTGGGAAATACGATCTTGTAACTTATTAAAAAAAATCATGAGGGCATCCAAGTTTCCCAGCATTCAAAAGTCCAGATTTTCTAGCCAGTTCAGCATGGATGCCCTGAGAAGCAAGAAATCACCTTTGGGACCCAACCCAGAAGTACCTGAGATAAGGTCATCCAGCAGCAAATATGAACTTGGAAGAACTGATACTATGTGAAACCTGTGCTCAGTCGGATCCCGCTCTCCCTAGAAACCAAACTGAAAGGAAGGAAGGAAGGAAGGAAGGAAGGAAGGAAGGAAGGAAGGAAGNGGAAGGAAGGAAGGAAGGAAGGAAGGAAGGAAGGAAGGAAGGAAGGAAGGAAGGAAGAGAAAGAGAGAGAAATAAATAAACAAATAAATAAATGAGTGAGTAAACAAAGAAATAAATGAATGAATGAATAGATAGATAGATACATAAGTAAATAGATGGGTGAATGAATAACCTTTGAGCTACTGGGGAAGAAATATTTATGCTTTAGTTAATGCTGAATTTATAAAGTAAATATCCCTTTGTAAAAGCTAACTGATGTCAAGTTGCTAAATGAAACTAGAGTGCTAGTTACTGGCACCTAACAGTGCCAGAGGGAGAGTAGTTAGGTGGCATAGTGGATAGAGGGTTGGACCTGGACTCAAGAACACCTGAATTCAAATCTAGCCTCAGAAATTTGTTAGCTCGGTGATCCTGGACAGGTCACTCCACCTTCTTTGCCTCAGGTTCGTCAGCTAGAAAATGAGCTAGGAAAGGCTATGGCAAGCACTCCAGTATCTTTGCCAAGAAAATCCCAAATGGGATTATAAAGAGTCAGACAGGACTGAAACAACTGAACAACGACAATAAAAGGTCCCCAGCCAGTGAGAGCTTAAGCTAATAGTAGTGGCAAAAGGGGACTCCCAAATCCCTCAGGATACCTAAAAGGTAGATATAGCCTGCCTAGTTCTGAGAGAATGGGCCAGAACATACCTACTAGATAAGAAAATGCAAAATGTGTATTAAGTAACACAAGGTAATTTCAAGATGGAGGTACTGGGGGCTGGGGGCTGGGAACCAAGAAAGGCTGTGATGGTGAACCTATGGCATGTGTGCACCCAAAATGGCACACAGATAATTCTCTTTGGGCACACAAGCCATTGCCTGCTGGAGCTGCTTCATTCCTCCTCTCCATCATGCCTCCCTACCCTTCTGCCCAGTACCCCAATGGAAGTGTTTACTCCCTCCTCTGAGTAGAGTACCCAGATCATTTCCCTCCTTTTCCCCCTCTCCTGTCTAGGGTAAGGAGGGGAACTTGGTCTGGTGGTGGAAGGCAGAGCATGATACACAGTCTGGGGGAGAGAATGGCACACAGGGTCTAAAAGGTTCTAAAAGGTTCTCCATCACTGAAGAAAGGCATCAATAGGAGATAGCCCTTCAGCTAGGCTCTGGAAGAAGGTAGAGCTTAAGAGGTGGAAGGGAGGAAGGAGTGAATTTCAGGCTTGCAGGCAAGGCAGAAAGTCTGTTCAAAGGCACAAAGACAGGAGATGGACGGTCATGGATGGGGAACAGTTAAATGGGCTGGTTTGGCTGGAATATAGTAGAGTGCATGAAGTTGAAGAATGTGTAATAAGGCTGAAAATGTCAGCAAGAGGCAGATTGTGAAGGACTCTAAATGCCAAAGAGAGGAGATTGTATTTTATCCTAGAGGCTTAGGAGGCTTTGGGGCAAGGGAGTGACATAGTCAGATCTATGCTTCAGGGATAGCTTGTTGGCAGCCAGATGGAAGATGGATTGGAGAGGGGATAGACTTGAGCCAGGGAGACCAATTAGAAGGTTGTCTCAATAGTCCTGGCAAGAGGTGATGAAAGACTAAACCAGAGGGATGATTGTGTGAATATAGAGAAGGGGACAGAAGTAAGAGATCTTAACGAGACTTAGCAACTGATTGGATCTGAAAGGTAAAAGAAAATGAAGAATCGAGGATGGTCCCAAGGTTATGTGGAAGGATAATGGTGCCCTTGATAGAAACAAGGAAATGTGTGTGCATGTGTGTGTGTGTATTAAGCCCTTATTTTCTGTCCTAGTGACAACTCTAGGCAAAGTGGGTTAAGTGACTTGCTCAGGGTCATATTGCCAAGAAGTATCTGACTCCAGATTCGAACCCAGGTCCTCTCAACTCCTAGCTGCCCCTAAGTGATATTTTTTAAAACCCTTACCTTCTGTCTTAGACAGAAAAATGGCAAGGGCTAGGCAATCAAAGCTAAGTGACTTGCCCAGGGTCACACAGTTAGGAAGTGTCTGAGGTCACATTTGAATTCAGGTTCTCCTGACTCCAGGCCTCACATTTTATCTACTGTGCTAGCTAATTACCCTTATATTTAAATTTTTTTATTTTGTATTTTTTAAATGCTGTTGTTGTTGTTTAGTCATTCCAGTAAAGTCCAACTCTTCGTGACCCCATTTGGGGTTTTCTTGGCAGAGATACCAGAGTGGTTTGCCATTTCCTTCTCTAGCCCATTTTATAGGTGAGAAAATGGAGGCAAAAAGGGTAAAGTTGGGGGCAGCTGGGTAGCTCTGTGGATTGAGAGCCAGGCCTAGAGATGGGAGGTCCTAGGTTCAAACCTGGCCTCAGACACTTCCCAGCTGTGTGACCCTGGGCAAGTCACTTGACCCCCATTGCCTACCCTTACCACTCTTCTGCCTTGGAACCAATACACTGTATTGACTTCAAGACGGAAGGTAAGGGTTTAAAAAAAAAAGGGGGGGGTAAAGTAACTTGCCCAGGGTCAAGCAGCTAGTAAGTATCTGAGGCCAGATTTGAATTCATGAAGAGGAGTCTTCCTATTTCCAAACTGGATGCTCTATCCACTGAGCCACCTAACTGTCCCTTAATATAGAGAAGTTTATTTTTTTAATTTTTGTATCTTTTTAAATTAACAGGCATTTATTTTTTCTCTCTCCTAACTTCCCCTGTTCCCAACGGAAGAAAATAAAAGCACCCTACCCAGCATATCCACAGCCTTCGCCTCCCATCACCCCATAGCTATGGCAAGAGCCTTCTAGAGGGCAGGCTTTGCCCTCCAGGTCAGTGACTCATGAGTCAGAGCCCCCATCTCACCCTTTTCACTCTAAATGAGACACAATGAATAGCTCAGGATGAGCAGACATGGATGGACTGCAATCTGCATGGCAAATCTCACCACCTTCATCTTTTGCCCCAAACTCTCCCCTCTTCTCGACTTCCCTAGTTCTGTGAAGGGAGCCATGATCCTTCCTGTTACTTCGATTCACAACCTTGATCTCACCTGATTCTTCCCTCACCCTCACCCCACATAGCCAAGTAGATCTCAACTATGGTCACTTCTACCACCATGACATCCCTCACATCAGCCCGATTCTCTCCACGCCCACTGCCACCATTTTGGGCAGATCCTCAGTATCTCTGGCCACTACTCCTGAACCACAGCCTCCTCCTTGTCTCCCACTGCAGTCCATCTACTGCATAAGTGCCAAAGTGATTTTCCTAACTTCCTTACTCAATAAATTAGGGTGGTTCCCTAGATTAGATCTGGGATCAAGTATAAAGTCTTCTGTTTGGCATTTAAAGTCCGTCACCAGCTGGCCCCAACCTACCTGGTGAGCACACTATAATACCTGTCCTGCACACTAGAAGGTAGCCACCATCTGGTCCTCACACCCATGTTTCTAACACAGCTAAAATATCCAAACATGAATATGAAGTCAAAGTAGGCCACCATCCATTAAACAGAACTATATGAAGGAAAAAGAATAGATTTCTATTGAAAACTCTGCTGCCTTGAAATGAGCAACAATTCATTTGAATCTTGGCATAATCCTCAACACTTTACTTCTCTCTCATCCCATGGATCCAATCAGTTTTCAAATCCTGCCGTCTCTACCTTCACAAAATCTCTTGTGGCTACATCCTCTCTATTCACATAATTACCATCTTAGTTCAGGCTCTTATCACCTCTTATCAGAATTATTGCAATAGCTTCCTAGTTGCTCTACTCTCCTTGCTTCCTTTCTTCCTGCCTTCCTTTCTTCCCTTCCTCTGTCTCTCTCCCTTCCTGCCTCTCTCTAGCTCTCTTTCTCTTTCTCTCTCTTCCTTTCTTTCTTTCCTTTTTCCTTCCTTCCTTCCTTTCTTTCTTCTTTTCTTTCTTCTTTCCTTTCTTTCTTTCTTCCTTCCTTTCTTCCTCTCATTCTTCCTTCCTTTCTCTCTTGCTTCCTCTCATTCTTCCTTCCTTTCTTTCTTCCTTCATTCCTTCCTTCCTTTCTCTCTCCCTTCCTTCCTTCTCTTCATTTCTTCCTTCCTTCCTTTCTCTCTTTCTTCCTCTCATTCTTCCTTCTTTCCTTTCTTTCTCCTGACCTTCTGTCTTAGAATCAAAACTGAGTAATCAGCTCCAGGGCAGAAGGATGGTAAAAGCTAGGCAATTAGGGTAAATTATTTGCTCAAGGTCACACACTAGAAAGAGTCTGAGGTCACATTTGAACCCAGGACCTCTGATCTCCAGTCAAATAAGTCTCTTTCTATAATGTTTCTGCCAAATACAAAACACAGATCTGATCATGTAACTAACTCCCATACTCAGTCAACTCTAGCAACACCCTATTTCCTGTTTTCCGCTTTGCTTTTAAATCTCTTTACCTGGCTCCAAATTATCTTTCTTTTATTATTATTTTTTTAAACCCTTACCTTCCATCTTGGAGTCAATACAGTGTATTGGCTCCAAGGCAAAAGAGTGGTAAGGGTAGGCAATGGGGGTCAAGTGACTTGCCCAGGGTCACACAGCTGGGAAGTGTCTGAAGCCAGATTTGAACCTAGGACCTCCCATCTCTAGGCCAAATTATCTTTCAAGCCACATTAAATATTATTTTCCCTCCTATTAGAATGTAAGCTTCTTAGGAGTAGGAATTATTTTTAATCTTTCATTAAATCCTTAGCAATTAACACAGGACCTGGCACATAATAGGTAGTCAATAAATGCTAGTTGACAGACTCCCTCACACTGGAATTCAGCCAAACTGGCCTTCTCTCTGTTCTTCACACATGACAATCCCATCTCCTGCCTCCAGACTTTTGCAATGACTGTATCCTACTATTCCTGGGATATACTCTTTTCTCCCTTGTCTCTGCTTCATAGAATTCCTCTCTTCCTTCAACATTAAGTTCAAATATGAAATTCTACTACCTGGAGTTTTTTTCTGATCCTCCCAACTGCTACTGCACTGCCTCCAAACCTAGTTCGTATTTAATTATTTTATATTTATTTGTGTTGGAGGCATTCAAGGACTAGCACCTCTGATGTGAGGGTCAGTGTTCTGGGCACTATGGTGTCCCCCTAGCTGCCCAGGGTGGACTAATAGCTCTGGAGGGAAGACTTGCAGAGTAGCCCTTTTCAGGGCTACTCATCCACCTTTTACCCAACTATCACCTGTGGCTCCAAAAAGCTATAGCATGCGTGGTGGCCACACCCTGGTAAACCACCTTGGCAGATGAGCTAACCCAGGTTGAGAGGATCTGATGGGCCTCAAACCTATCAGTGAGTTTGAGAGGCGTCTACCCCAAGCATGTAAAGACTTCCCACGGTGGAGTGGGGAGATAAGAGCAATTTGTTCCAACTGCTATTAAGGTGGCATAAGTAGGTGCTTTGGAGCTCTTAGCGAGCTTGGCCAGACATAGAAGATGCCAAGGTCATCCACTGCCTCCTGGGCCATCACCAGTCGTCCTGACTTTTGTCTTGCCACTGGACGTTGATGACTTTGGAAGAGAGAATGAGGTTGATGACTTCCATTCTACCTCACTTAAATCTAAATCATGCCAAAATCAAGATGTCTCCCTGTGGTGAGGACATCTGAGGACAAAGATCCTCTCTGAAAACAAAGGACAAGGGGGCAGCTAGCGTGGCTTGGTGTATTGAGAGCCAAATCCAGAAACAGGAGATCTTGGGTTCAAATCCAGCCTCATATATTTCCTAGTTGTGTGACCCTGGGTAAGTCACTTAATCTTGATTGCCCAGCTTTTACACTTTTCTACCTTGAAACCAATATGTGGTATTGATTCTAAGACAATAGGTAAGGATTTTTTTAAGACAAAGAAGAATATTTATTTGTGTTTATTCTCCTTATAGTTACTCTAAATGCTGAATATATATATATATATATATATATATATATTTACTATTTTCCCTTTTAGATTGTCAGCTCCTTAACAGTAAGGATTGTTTCATTCGTTGCATTTATAGACAATTAATAAATACTTGTTGGTGGTTATTTTGTATTACATATGGTAAATACTTACAGAGAAATGTGACTCCTGATGAACCGATTTTTATTGTGTATTATTTTGGCTATTATTGTTTGTTTTGTATGGGGGGGGGGTGTCCCTATTTGGCCACGCTGAGAGTAGAGCAGCCACTAATGACCCAATCCCACCACTAATTAGTCTCAGAAGCTTTGACTTACTCCATTTACTACTTCAACCAGTTTGCTCCTCCTTGGGGAGATTGTTGACCTCTGCTCCCTTCCTCCTCACAGGGGCTGGCGGATTGCTTGAACCCAGGAATTCTGAACTGCAGAAGGAATCAAGCCCATGGGGTATTGGCATTAAATCCACCAGCCTCCCATAGTAGTAGAAACTTTTGGAAATGGACTAAACGCAGACATCTTGGTGTTAGTGTCTGAGAACTCAAGCTAATGTGATCCATTAGCCTTCTATAACAGTAGGGACCATCGCTGTGGGTCACCATTCCTGGCTATTATGTTTCTTTTAATGAAACTAAATTACATTAAAATTTTATTAAATCCTGGCTATTGTGAATCTTTTAATTTAAAAAAAGTATCTTTAAAAAAAGAAATTCGTTTACTTGGATAGCCACACGGATCAAATTAACTGCATAATTAATTACTAGCAATCATTATTGTTATACCCACTAGATATAACAATCACACCCGCTAGACCTACTGATTACATCAATAGTTTTTTAATTAAGAATATTCTGTCACGTTCTTCTCTAATGTACATTTTAAAATACCATTGATAGATAAAATTTAAGAATATTTTAGTGTTTGCTTCATCCCCATCTCTTTAATATCTGTTTTCTGTATGTGTTTTGTGCTCTACGTGATACATTAGTATAAATAGAAATTTACAAGGAAATAAATATTCAAATATTAGAGGCGTTTGCTCAGTTTTTCTTTTCCTGCTGGAAATCGGTGATAAAATAATTTTTGGAGACCAGTGATCTAAAGAGGCCATATGTTACAGTAGTTGTGGAACTAGAAATTCATGATGGGTTTTACTAGATAAAAGCAAAAGGTCCACGTTTGAGCCCCAAATCTTCACCTTTCTGACCTCTCTAAACGCCCTTACACAAATTACCGCCCCCCCCAGGACTGTGGGGAAAATGCTAAGAAAACTTTAAAAGTGTTATTAGTAATGTAGGCTGTTTCCACTTTGGGGCATATATCCCAGGGAAATCATTACTGAGAAGAGAAAACCCATAAAAATCAAAATGATTTATAGGATCAGCTAGCTGGCACAGTGGATGACTGCCAGACCTAGAGTTAGACTGACCTAGGTTCAAGTATGACCTTCCAAGCTGTGTGACCCTGGACAAGTCACTTTAGCCCAACTGCTTCTTCTCTCTTAGAGTTGATAATAAGACCAAAGATAAGAAGTTTTAAAAATGAATTTATAAGTAGCATTTCTTTTTTGAAATTAACAAAGAACTGGAAGCAAAGATTATCAATAGCTAAGCGGATTATGTTATATGAACATAACACTGCTGGAAGAAACAATGACTATCAAGAATACAGAAGGGGCAGCTGGGTGGCTCAGTGGATTGAGAGCTAAACCTAGAAACGGGAAGTCCTAGGTTCAAGTCTGGGCTCAGACACTTCCTAGCTATGTGACCCTGAGCAAGTCACTTAACCCCTATTGCCTAGCCCTTACCACTCTTCTGCCTTAGAAGCAATACACAGTGTTGATTCTAAGATGGAAGGTAAGGGCTTTACAAAGAAAAGAAGAAGAAAGAAGAAGAAGAAGAAGAAGAAGAAGAAGAAGAAGAAGAAGAAGAAGAAGAAGAAGGAGGAGGAGG
>NC_058131.1:402401261-402422748 GCF_016433145.1 Gracilinanus agilis | reverse complement strand
AGATAAATCCTGGGATCCTCAACAATCTGCCCTAATCTACCCTTCCCTTACTCACCTTCTCTGCAATACCAAACAGGGTCAGATACTCAAACAGAAGTTTCAGGTCTCCCAATCCCTCCAGGGCCTGCTTGTTCTGTGAGAGTTTGGAATCCTGCAGTAGCTGCTCTACTAGGGACACTCCACCTGAGAAAAACAGATAAAGAGAGGAAAGGGCACTGCCCATTAACCTTTCACTGATTACTTGCATTTCACCACAATCTAACATAACTTCACTATCCCAAATGCCTAATAAAAATGGCAAAAAGATTTATTACACCACAAGGGAAATGAGGAAATGAGGCTCAATGAAAGCAACATGCACTGGAGGACTGGTTCAAGTATAGTAGGAAAACCAGCAAGTCCTCAAAGGTCATCAGAGGACTGTCTCATCCCCTCCCAAATTCTTACCATGCTGCTTGACATAAGCCCCAATATGATCTGCCACCTCAGAGGCCAGGCCTTTCTCTTCCACCATTTCATTCTTCACATTTTCCCATGACATCTGCATAGACAATGGATTCAAGGGCCCCATAATGGATTCAAATCAGTGGAAGCTGGGCCTTATTCTTCAGGATAAAGAATCTTTATGGCTGAGGTCTCTGCCTCACAACTCAAGAATAAGGACCCTTCCCCTCCCGGACACTGTTTCCCATTTCCAGGAGAAATTTCAGGGAAGAGAAATAGGATTTATACAAATAAGCTAGTTGTCACCTTGTCTAGCTTGTCCACTGAAGAGCAAATGGTACGGAACTTGCTGTCAGGAACCCCACAGACATTGAACATCCCATCCAGAATTCGCCTGTCATTCACCTGAGGATTCCAAAGTCACTTTAAGAAGTGGGAATGCCTACCTTCAACTACTTCCCTTCAAGATCTATGACAACTTAGGAAAAATTATAACAAATTTCATTTGGAATAACAAAAGATCAAGAATATCAAGGGAAATAATGAAAAAAAAATGTGAAGGAAGGGGGCATAGCAGTACCAGATATTAAACTATACTATAAAGCAGCAGTCATTAAAACAATATGGTACTGGCTAAGAGATAGAGAGGAGGATCAATGGAATAGACTGGGGATAAATGACATCAGCAAGACAGTGTATGATAAACCCAAAGAGCCCAACTTTTGGGACATGAATCCACTATTTGACAAAAACTGCTGGGAAATTTGGAAAACAATATGGGAGAGATTAGGTTTAGATCAACATCTCACACCCTACACCAAGATAAATTCAGAATGGGTGAATGACTTGAATATAAAGAGGGAAACTATAAATAAGTTAAGTGAACACAAAATAGTATACCTGTCAGATCTCTGGGAAAGGAAAGATTTTAAAACCAAGCAAGAGTTAGAGAAAATTACAAAATGTAAATTAAATGGTTTTGATTATATTAAGCTAAAAAGCTTTTGTACAAACAAAAACAATGTAGTCAAAATCAGAAGGGAAACAACAAATTGGGAAAAAATGTTTATAACAAAAAACTCTGACAGGGGTCTAATTACTCAAATATACAAGGAGTTAAGTCAATTGCATAAAAAATCAAGCCATTCCCCAATTGATAAATGGGCAAGAGACATGAATAGGCAATTTTCAGGTAAAGAAATCAAAAGTATCAATAAGCACATGAGAAAGTGTTCTAAATCTCTAATAATTAGAGAAATGCAAATCAAAACAACTCTGAGGTACCACCTCACACCTAGCAGATTGGCTAAAATGAAAGAAGGGGAGAGTAATGAATGCTGGAGGGGATGTGGCAAAATTGGGACATTAATGCATTGCTGGTGGAGTTGTGAACTGATCCAGCCATTCTGGCTGGCAATTTGGAACTATGCTCAAAGGGATATAAAAAAATGCCTGCCCTTTGATCCAGCCATACCATTGTTGGGTTTGTACCCCAAAGAGATCATTAATAAACAGACTTGTATGAAAATATTTATAGCTGCGCTTTTTGTGGTGGCAAAGAACTGGAAAAGGAGGGGATGTCCTTCAATTGGGGAATGGCTGAACAAACTATGGTATATGCTGGTGATGGGATACTATTGTGCTAAAAGGAATAATAAACTAGAGGAGTTCCAGGTGAACTGGAAAGACCTCCAGGAACTGATGCAGAGTGAAAGGAGCCGAGCCAGAAGAACACTGTACACAGAGACTGATATACGATGGTAAAATAGAATGTAATGGACTTCTGTACCAGCAGAAAGCAATGACATAGGACAGCTCTGAGGGATTTATGGTAAAGATGCTACCCACATTCAGAGGAAGGACTGCAGGAGAGGAAACATATAAGAAAAACAACTGCTTGAACGCATGGGTTGAGGCGGACATGATTGGGGATGTGGACTCGAAACTACCACACCAATGCAACTAACAACAATTTGGAAATAGGTCTTGAACAAGGACACATGTTAAAACCAGTGGAAATGTGCATTGGCTATGAGGGGAGAGCCGGGTGTGTGTGTGTGTGTGTGTGTGTGGGGGTGTGAAGGGGAAAGTAGGAGCTTGAATCATGTAACCATGTTAAAAATGAATATTAATAAATGATTAAAAAATTAAAACAAACAAACAAAAATATCTATGACAGCTACAGTACTCCTTAGGCCTGTTTTTCACTCCCCAAATTGGACAGGAGAGATCAGCCATATGGAATAGGGAAGGAACACTCACTTGCCCAAATCCACCTTCCAAACAACTACTTAAAAAAAAATTATATTAAGTATTTTTCCATGGTTAGATGATTTTTTCCCCTCCCACCTTCCAGAGCTGACAAGCAATTCCCCTGGATTATACATGTATTATTATTCAATGCCTATTTCCATATTATTCATTTTTGTAATAATCTTTTAAAAACCCAAACCCCACACCCAACACCCATATAAACAAATGAAAAATCAAATGTTTTCCTTCTGTGTTTCTACTCCCATAGTTCTTTCTCTTGATGTGGATAGCATTCTTTCACCTAAGTCCCTTGCGATTGTCCTGGACCATTGCATTGCTATCAGTAGCAAAGTAGCTTACACGTGATCATCCTACAATGTTTTAGAATCTGTGTACAATTTCAAACAACTACTTAAAAAAAGCCTCAAAATGAATTCTGGAGCAGCAGAACCAACAAAAGATGGGATGAGGCCTTCATCACTAGGGTAAGAGGGATAGCAATCCAGTTTCCTGCATCCAGACAAACCAGTAAGAGTAGTGAAATTCAGCTTAATCTAGCTGGACAAATTTTGGCAAAACAACTGTAAGCCTTCCCACAGAAAGCCAGCCAGGCCATTCCCAACACACATCCCCCAAGGCGGCCAAGCTGCTTCCAGTACCAGAGCAAGCCCAAACATAAGAAGGTCAAGGCAGTGTTTCCTCTATCTTTGGAACAGAGCCAAACTTGAAGAGAGAGCCAAAGGTCACAAAACAGGCTGGAAAAATGAGGGGAAGACAAAGGAAAAAAAAAAACCCCAACCATAGAAAGTTACTTTAGTGACCAGGAAGATCCAAACACAGATAACCAAAATGCTACATTTGAAGCTTCAGAGGAAAATGTAAAATGGTGTCAGGCCCAAAAAGAGCTCCTGGAGGAGCTCAAAAAGGATTTCAAAAAATCAAATAAGATAGGCAGAAGAAAAATTGGGCTGAGCTATAAAAAGGGAAAGATCAGACCACTCCTGATTGTTAGTACCACCTGGTCAGATAGTTTTCCCACTTACCTTGATAACAAAGTCCCCCAACTGAAGTGCACTCAGGATCTCACAGATGATTTTCAGACATTCTGCATCAGGGATCATAGGGTCAAACTGCCCAGCAATGTCAAAATCCTGCACACAAAAGTGACAGGAATTAGCCAGAAGAGAACCAATTTCCAAGCAAAACTCCAGAACCGCCAGACTTCATAGTTAATGTGCTTTCCCTCCTATGCAAGACTACAGACCTTACTTTCCACCTTCACTGTGCTTCTAGGTTTAATTTGGAAGATGACACAGCCATAAGACTCTATGAACATGCTACTTACTCTATTTTTATTCATATTCATCCTCTGTTTTAGCTAAATCTCTCCCTACAGGCTTTTCCTTTAGCCATTTATTTGCTCCCCATCCAGCCTAAAGCTGTGATTAATGACAATGTGCACACAGCTGGTTTTCACATCTTCATCTCAAGCTCCTCATCCTTTGTTCTGGTCCTGATATACGTAGACACGGTGTCTGTGTCTACATAAACCACTCAGCAAAGTGAATACTGACTAAATCTAACTGATCTCAGTGAGGTCTCAATGCCATGAACTTTCTTGGTTCTGGGACACTCACACACTGGTAGAACTCCCGGTAACGACCACGAGTCATTGCAGGGTTATCTCGTCGGTACACCTTGGCAATGTGGTAGCGTTTAATGTTGGTCAATTTATTCATTGCCAAGTATCGAGCAAAAGGAACCTGACAATGGGTTAAGGAGAAAGTTCCTCTTGTATAGAACTAATTACCACCACCAGCAGAAGCTACCTTGAAACTGAGGAGAGGCTGCCCTCTCCTCACGATCCTTGTAAAGTTGGATTATGACAATAAAGGATATAAAAAGCTTGGAACACTCAAAAGGATGATCCTTGACACTATAGAAATATGAAAGTTAACATGCCCTTCTAATTTAACTTTATCTGTTTGTTTTTTTTAAACTCATACCTTCTGTCTTAGAATTGAGATACTAAGTATCAGTTCTAAGGCAGAAGAGTAGTAATGACTAGACAACTGGGGTTAAGTGACTTGCCAAGGTAGGTAAGTTTCCTGGCTAGGATGTGTCTCAGGTCAAACTTGAATCCAAGACCTCCTCTCTCCAGGACTGGCTCTCTACTGATTCAACTACCTAGCTGCCCTGACTATATCTGTTTTCTAAATTCCTGAGGTGAAGCAGAAATTCTATATTATGCTTAGTACCTGCGGGACCGTACTATGATTGCCTTTTTGGAATAATCAGAACAGATGGATTCATCATGAAGGTATAAGCATACTTTCTGTATAGTTAATAGGAAAAAGACATCATTCTTTACTGAGGATTTACCCAATTGCATGAATAGACTATTAAGGGTATTCCAGAATCAGGAGATTTATAATGGTTTCAGATATGGTCTCTGATACTATGCTATTCCCAGAGGTGAGCACTGCTAATCAGAATTTATATCTCTATCTTTCATCTAACTCAATCTACAACTGATTGTTTAGTCCAAAGACTTAATTAATCCAAAGACTTCTTCCTATTTGTGCTCAAATTCTCCAAATGAGGATTCCATTACCTCCTGTCAATTAAAGTCCAATCTAAACAACAGCATCATGGAGCTAACTTTGAAAGGATACAGTGAGGTCATAACGAAGGGCCAACAGCTCACCACCCTGATCCTTTAGGTCATAGATGAGTTTAGAGTCCTCCCCATACTTTCCAGTCAGTGTTTCCTGGAAGGAAAAGATGAAAATATATAATCATTTCAATGACTGAGTTTAACCCTAGATAAAGATGCTTAGTGTTTTATAATCCATATAATCTAAGGGGTGTCAACAATCAATTGTCCTATAAGCTCTTAGAAAGCTTCAAGACTAGTTCTAGCTGTCCCTAACCTCCCAATAAAAACAGTAATCAGGGCCACAGAAATCAACCTAAGGAAAATTATGTTGGTTCCTACTTTTAATTAGAAATCAAGTTCCAGCACATCATGAATAGAGTTGGGATTGTGTGTACCTATCTTAACAGCTGAACCTTCATTGCTACTTCACCTTGATATCTAACCTACTGTATATCTGTCTTGCACTCCTTCCAATTTCCCTGACACTTTTTCCTTGGCCCTAGGCCTCACCTTCAATTCAAACACAGGAGTATCAATTACTTCTGCACCATGGCGCTTGAAGCAGCTGATGATCACATCAAAAACCTTTTCCCGAACAGCCATCTGCCTAGGGTTGTAGTCCCTTGTGCCCTTATGATCAAGAGTAGTCACCAAACCAAAGGAGAAAAAAACAAACAAATGACCAAATCAGTAGTAAGAAATCAGGAGGAGGTAGTATTTCAGAAGTATTCTATTTATAGTCTTAAATGTAAGAAAACAGACTTGCATTTAGCCATTTAACTTCCTTTTAACTACCAAGCCAAACTGGCTTGGACTGGAAGGAAGTCAGTAGGATACCTATCATTTAAACAAAACAAAAACAAAAAAAAGGCTAAACTTAACATTAGAGTTATGTTAGGAGAAGAATATTTGGTTAGTTGGTTTTAAGTTATATTAATGGTTCTAATTTTTGAAAACTAGATTAACTATATGATCCCTCAAGATAATCTACATCCTGTTTCTATAGCCATTGGAATTCCTATTAATAAACTGGAAAGTGTATTTAAAAAAAGCACAGTAGGCATTTCAACATACAGGAGCTGCCAACCTATATTAAATCCTCCTTGAGAATCTGCAGCAGTGGCAGTTCTCCTACAGGTGGTGATGCCTGAGATCCAGACTCTCTTGACAAATAGGTAACACCCAGATGCAATTTCATTCCAGCCCAAAGCCTGGTTTTTGAAATCAACTAAACACTTCTTCCTTCTTACCTCAGGAGTAGCCAAAATTCAGGTCTCTAGTAGCATGATGACTAGATCTTTCCTTTTGAATTTATTTCACTCCCCTTTGAGGTTTCTGTCACTAAATTCTTTGAAGTGTAGATGTGGAATCTAGAAGCCCCCCAAAAAGCCTCTTTTGTGCAGTAGGCAGCAACTCTTAAGCTGAAGGTTCCAAGTTCAATCCTCAGAAGGAGGGTGTGAGAGGCTTTTGGAGGTAAGAGCCACAAGGCTTGGGCTTGGCCCAGATGGGAAAGATCATCCTCACTCAAGCTCAAAATAAGGTCTATTGTTAGTCTGAGACTAGTGAAGTAGGACTTTCCCTCAGGGAAGAATCATTATGCATAAGGTCAAACCAGGGGCTTTCACCTTCCAGCTAAGTAAACTGGGATTCATCAAAATCTTTCTAGGCTATAAGTTTGGGGGCTTCTAGATTCCACGTTGACAGAAGACAGGGCTGAAATATTACCAACTTTGTATCCTCAGTGCCTCATAGTGTCTTAAACTTGTTAAACTGAACTGACTACAAGTATATGTGTCAAATGTTGACCTTCTCTAGTGTGGATTGGGAGAGAGAGACTCAAAATCTAACACACAAAAAAAGAAAATTAAAAAAAAAAAACTAAACCTGAACTGACACTGTAGTGAGGTTCATCAGAGACCCTCTGAAAAAAAAAAGAGTTCTTTAAAAACATATTTACCTTTGGAGTCTTAAGCACAAACTTCTGTTTTCCTTCATCAGGGCCCAACTGTGCCTTCAGCTTTAAGAGCTTGGCTACCTCCTCCTCGATCTAGAAGGAAAGGAATAAACAAGGCAATCTGGAAGAATCTGGTCCCTTCCCAGGCCTTCATCAATCCCTATTTTGAAGAGGCATGTAGGTTAAGGGGATCCCAGGGTTCTGACTCATAGCTAGCTGTGTGACCATGGGCCAGTCAGTTTCTTCATCCGTAAGATGGGGTAATGACTGTGCCAACAACCTCTCAGGCACTGTAAGGCCCAAGAGAGAGAATGAATGTAAAGCACATTAAACAGTCGGTACAACAACAGAAGCGTTGCTTTCAGTACCAGAGTCTTGCCTTTTTCAAGGCTCTCGCCCGGCCCCTTCCCGGCTTCCGTACCAGACCCCTGACCCAGAATTCCGTTTACCCCCGAGACCCGATCCGGTCATCCCGGCTGGGTCGAGACCCTCACCAGCTCAGCGCCCGCCTTCTGCTGCTTGAGACCCCGCACTCGCTCGCCTTGGAGCCTCACGGCCTCCTCCAGGGTCGCACGGTCCGCCATCCCTGAAACGGCTGCCGCAGTCACGGACTACTTCCGGCCACCGAGCTGGGCTGGCGGACTGAGTTCCCAGAGGGAGCTTCCGGCCAGTACGCGCCTATCCCGGAAGAGCGGAAGTGTAGAGGCCAGAGCAATTCAGTTCATGGGTTGAGGTGGGGTGTTTCCTTTGGTAACCTGCCACTTGGCGGGGACCCGCCCCTTGCTGGCAGTAATTCCAGGGAGCCTCTCTCTACTTTCCTTTGTCGTTCTCTGCACCACTCTCCCTGGTGACCATCCCTGTCTCACTCCCTGGATGCAAACTGGGACCAGCTCAGCTCCCTCCTCCCTACGTCCATCGCCCTGGTATCCCGCCTTCTGCGGAATCGCACAGACCCTAAAGCCCTGGGAAAAGAAGCCTTTTAGCCCTAGCCATGCAACGCCTGGGACCCTGGTCGCGGGAGACCTGGGCCACGCTGGCCCTCCATCTCCTGCGTTCTCCCCGCTCCCCCGTCGCCGGGACCACGCTACTTTTCCGCCGCGTGCAAGGAGGCCTGGTGCAGCCCAGCGCACGGGAGGTATGTTCCGACTTCGCACATTTCTTAGCTTTTTCCTGGATGCTGTTTAGAATGTCTGTTACATTCTTCTTTTTCAGTTCTTATCTCCCCACTTTAGGGTGTAAATTACACCCCCTGAAGGCCAAATCTTTATTTATTTATTTTTTTTAGAACTTAGTGGGTTCTTTGAGTTGAATTGAGTTTTCGAATTGGGTTCTCCTCCAGGGTCTATCACTGTGACCTCGTTCAGAGCCAGGAATCCAAGTTTTAAATTTGTATCCTACGATAGAAGTAGGCTTTTAAACAAATGCTTGACTTATTTAAAAAGTCTCAATTTCTTCATCAACAAAACTCAGGGTTGACCTAATGGGCCCCTTCTAGTTCCAGTATTTACATAATTTTGCGTTCTAACTTCTAAATGACTGGTTGGTTAGTTTAGACCAGTTACCTTAGGATTCTGAGCAAATGGCCCACAAGACTTCGCCCTCTAGTGTTTGTTACTGAAACCTCACAATCTAAGATGCTAGGATTTTAGTTATTTGTGTTTACAACTTTTGTTCAAACGTATAGAGAACTTCAACTGAATCATCCACAAAAATCTGAAGCCCTCCTCAACCCGAATGAGATATTCAAGCAAAAGCTGGATGGATACTTGTTTCTTGTATTGTAGAGTGTAGAGTACGTTATGAAAATTGATATCTGAGACCCTTTCTAATACTGGACGAATGAAAAAATATTCAGTGAAGACTAAGATCAAACTACTGT
This sequence comes from Gracilinanus agilis, assembly GCF_016433145.1. Classification (NCBI taxonomy): domain Eukaryota; kingdom Metazoa; phylum Chordata; class Mammalia; order Didelphimorphia; family Didelphidae; genus Gracilinanus; species Gracilinanus agilis. Next base: position 402,413,559 of record NC_058131.1, on the reverse strand, counting down.
GCTAAGCACTTAAAATACAAATAGAAAAGCTATGCAGTCCATGTTCTCAAAAAGCTTACATTCTAGTAGAGAAAACCACAGAAAGTTTTAATTGCAAGTCAGAAAGAGTCCACGGTCCTTATGGTGCAGGAGGAAAGCAGGGTAATAATGTTTCTTCTTTCTTCTGTAGTCCTATGATTCAGAAATATTAATCTCTCAAAATTTCTGTTTACTCATTTTAAAAACAGGGTTACTACTTGCATACTGCCTACCTCAGAGGTGTGAGGAAAGCACACTGCAAATTTTAAAGTATTAAATAGACGTGCTACCCTGAGAAATTAAATGACAATCACAGTCACCCAGTTATTAAGTAGCAATACAGAGCTTATCTTGAGTCACAACCCAGATTGTTTCCTCAGGTTTATGAGAAGTCTTATTGAATAACCTACCATAATTACCTAATATTTTTTTCATTCAATTAAATTTTTTTCACATTTTGGGCTGAAGACAGTCCCTTCCCCTGAAGAACTTACAGTCTAGTATTGTGATGCTGTGAAAACTATTGGATTTGTTGTGTGACTTTAGGTAAACTGAAGAAACTTTCTTGGCTTCAGGTTCCTTATCTGTATTTTTTAATGAGGAGGTTGATTTAGATGGTCTCGTAGGTTCCTTATAGCTCTAAATCTTTTGTCCTTTCTTGGGGAAGGGACAGGAAAAGGAATAACATTTATATCACACCTACTATGTGCTAGGCACTCTGTTAAGCACTTCAAAAAAATATCTCATTTGAACCCCATAGCACCCCTGGGAGGTAAAGGCAGGTTCTATTATTGAATAACTGTTGAATAACTATTTTACAGTTGAGGAAACTCAGGCAAACAGATTGTGACTTTCCTAGGGTCACATAGCTTGCTTTAAGAATAAAGATTCAACAAGAATAATTTATTAGATTTTTATTTGTTAGCACTAGATTATTAATTCCTCTCAATAAAGCATCTTTCTTTCAGAACCTGAGAGTCACTCTTCCAGTTTATTATTTGTTGTTACTATTTTTAAAGCTAAAAGTAAAGACCTTTCTTAGTTCCTGGTCTCGCCACAGGCTTATTCTTTTTTGTAAGTTCTTGTTTTAGTTTCTTTGAGTATAAATTGGCAAAAAGTCTCTTGAGTAGGATTGACTAGCTGAGTTTGAACTTGTTACAAAATACAACTGGTGTTTGACCCTCCCAGAGTTGAAAAAAACCAGAGTAAGAACAAATCACATTGTATGGAGGGAAGGATATCTTAATTCAACTAGACAGTCTTGGGGGAAAGATCTGCCTTCATTCCAAATTCTTTTTGGACACAAACTTAGAGCTTTCAGAGCTTTTCTCCTTTTATCTGGAAGACTGGAAATTCAGGACATCAGAGACCTATGGCCACTACTTAGTGGGCTACAATCATTACCTTCTAGTTTGCAGAGATCAGGATGAAGACTCAGCTGGAATTAAATAAAGAGAAATCCAGTTTTGTTATCAAGACTCCTAAGGTAATCCTCTTCTCTCTTCCCTTTTTGTCTCCTTTTACAATAGCCTGGGTGCTTGGGAAAAGCAATCTGCCCCTGCCTGAGGTGGGACCTTGAAGTGAATTAGAGTTTGTATCATATAGTGGATAAAATTGCTCCTGGAGTCAGGAAGAGCTAGGTTCAAATCCTACGTCAGATATTTACTAACCATTTGACCCTGGTCAGGGTACTTCACTTGTCAGTTTCTTCATTTATAAAATAGGAAAGCCTTACTTATATGGTTGTCCTAAGAATCATACGTGTAAAGTATTATTACAAACCTTAAGGTACTTTATAAGTGTAAACGATCATTGTAAGGCCTCTTCAAGATTCTCTATTTCCTGACTCTTCTATAACTTACTTGCCTTTAAACTCTTCTCCTGTTTCTTTATGCTGGTTGCTTTTGGCTTATAGGGTACCAGAGATCTTAGCCCAAAACAGATGGCTATTCGAGAGAAAATCCTTAATGCTGTCATCAACTGTTTCAAGCGTCATGGAGCTAAAGGAATAGACACTCCAGTGTTTGAACTAAAGGTGACAGAAAGGGAAAGGTGGAAGGGGGTGAAACAGTATTGAACTTCTTCCCTTCTTAGCTCCCTATATCCCAAACAAGATTTTTTTTAAGCTATAGAATTATGCTTGTCCAGGAAGTGTTAACAGAGAAGTACGGAGAAGAATCCAGACTCATCTATGATCTGAAGGATCAGGGTGGGGAGCTTCTAGCTCTTCGATATGACCTCACAGTATCCTTCTAAGAAGTGTTTTACATTATTTTAGTCTGCTCTTTTCCAAGTAAGGGAAGGGAACTGAGAATATCATGGTCAGATTTGCAGCTCTAATTCTTGTTTTATGTTAGATGGCTCAAGGAGACATTTCCATTCTAAAGTGTAAGAGGGGAAACTAGATATTTAAGGTATGGTCGACAGAAATTGGATTAACACGATTTCAAATTAAAATAGACCCAAGTCAGGATGACTTTTATGGAAGTTTATTTACAATTAGGTTGAAGGTAGGGAAATTGAGAGAGAGAAAAGAAACTCTGGCCCGGACCAGGTAAGAATTTAGAGGCCCCAACAGAGGGGCACAGAGGTTAATTAAACAAGGCTTCTAGCAACAAGGCCTTTTACAATTAGAGAGGCAAGAGAGACCTCCTTGAGGGAAGAGCCTCCAGAAACACCAAGGGAGGAGAAAGGAAGTCAGCTTAACTTGTGACAATTCAGAGGGAAGCAGTCTGAGGTCTCACCAGAGATCCTTCTACACCAAATTCAAAGGGCCAACTTCAACCCACAGTAAGTTACCACCATATTTAAAAGATAGCATCTTTCATCACTTCCTGCATCCACCTCCAATTTCAAGTGAACAAATGGCAGCCTCAGCACTGTTTTGGACTGCCCAAAGGGCAGTCCCTTGTTTTTGATTTGTTACTTATTGTCACGTGTGGGTAACAGATCTTCCCCTCCCCACTTAATTCTAAGTTGGGTGGGGTGACATTATTTCTGATGGCTAGAGTCTAAACAATGAATGAGGATGAGCTAATTCCATTTACACAAAAGTAAGGACTGAAGGTAGTGGTAAATGTCAGGCTCTCAAATAATGTTGGAGAAGAAAGAATTGGGGTGAATAGGAAGAAAGGATCCTAGGGGACCTTGGTCCAATTAGGTCCTTATTTTACCCCTTCCTTGCTGAATTTTCAGCTTGACAAAATGTGGAATCTATTGCTAGAGATATGAGTTTCCCTAGTATATGATTTGTATAGTTGTAGTTTGATGCCAGCTCTGGAAAGGAGAATGCTTCTTCCTTAATGATTTCTCCTGAGGTCCCTTTTGCTCGTTATCTGGCCATGAATAAGATAAAGAAGATGAAACGCTATCATGTTGGAAAGGTTTGGCGAAGGGAGAGTCCCTCCATAATCCGAGGTCGATATCGGGAGTTTTGCCAGTGTGTGAGTGATTGGATCTGTGAGCATTGGGGAGGGGGTCTCTGTCAGCAACACCCTTGGGAATACAGATTTAATTAGAAGATTTTCAAATTTTTAAATTGTTTTCTTTTGCTACAGGATTTTGACATTGCAGGGCAATTTGATCCTATGATCCCTGATGCAGAGTGTTTAAAGATCATACATGAAATTCTCAACACATTGCAGTTGGGAGACTTCCTAATTAAGGTGAATGGAAACAAAAGAGAAGTTGGGTGTGTATGAGCTGAAACTCAGGTTCTAATCTTACCTCCGCAGTGGTCCCCAACTTTACTTCGTTTTAGCAGATGACTCTACATAATTTGATTGCAAAACTTCCCCCTCACTTCCTTTTACTACAGGGCATCACTGGGAAGGAGAATGGGTCTCTCTTTTGGAAATAATTGTTGATATGGAGTATTTGGTGCATGTGGAATTCACAGGTGAATGACAGAAGAGTTCTGGATGGGATGTTTGCTGTCTGTGGTGTCCCTGATAACAAATTTCGTTTTATCTGTGCTTCAGTGGATAAGCTTGGCAAGGTAACAAAGGAAGATGTTTTCACTTTACTGCATCTGAGTTTTTGTAGTTTGCCTCCTCGTAGACCATTTTGTTTCAGTAACTTGAGGAACAGGGTGTAATGTAAGCTGTCCCAGGGTAAAAGTTACAGAGAAAGTCTAAACCAATAACTTATTTCAATCCGTCAGTGGGGACAGGAGTCTTAAGCTCTGTGCCTAATACTAGTTCACATTAGTATAGGAATTTAAGGTTTACAAAGTGCTTTCCCCAAAATAATCCTATGAGGAAGCCATTAAAATTATTATTGGCCCTACTTTACTGATTAGGAAACAAGCATTTTAAGGGATTTGCCTTGGGTCACATAGATAATAAATGATGAAGACAAAATTCCAACTTAGTTCTTTCCTGAATACAAATTCTATCTGATATTCTATCCTGTCTCATCTGATATAGAGTTTAGGCACATTGTAGGCATACTGATACTTAATGATTGAAAGCAAGGTCTTGGTTATGAGCTAATATTTCTCTATCTGCAGATGTCCTGGAAGGATGTGAGACAAGAGATGATAGGAAAGATGGGAGTCACCCCTGATGTAGCAGATCAAATTGGGGATTACATCCAACAGTGTGGTAAGAAGCAGGTTCCCTAAGAAATCTTCAAATTCATCCACTCACTTATTCATTCATTCACTCATTTATTTATTTATTCCCTCACCCATTCCTTCATTTATTTATTCATTTGTTTATTTTAGAATATTTTTCTATAGTGTTATGGTGGTATTGGGAATTGTTATGATAGTGGATTAATATTAACCCTCTTGCTGCTAAGGAATATAATTATGCCAATATTTGAAGACCAGTGGCCTATAAATCCACCTAAAGTTGAAATAGCTGCCCTGTCAGTGAAACTGGAATCAGCCATTGCTTCTGCTTGTTACCATCAGGGAGCGGAACTTTGAAGTCTTATCTGCCCTAGCAACCAGGAATAGTTTGAACCAGGAAGGCCTGCCTGATATGGATACAAATCAGTCCTTGAAATCTAATCCTAATGAGCCAAGCCCTAGATTGAATTAGGCTGCTCAGCCAATTAAGCTTGATGACAATGTTCTGACTGCAGTAAGAAGTATTAGAAGTATCTTCTCAAAGGTAGGCTGTAAACTGATGACACTGTTATGATGGTTGTAACAAATATTTAATTAATAACTAAGGGAAAGTAAGGAATTGGGAGAGTGGATATAACCCTGTAAATCTAAGCTAAGGATAGCTAAGTATCCAGGCTACAGATGAAATGGCCTAGGTGCTGGAATTTGAAGACCTTGAGGGTCTCTCCAAATCCAGATTAGCATCAGGAAATACAGGGATTATAGATGGATAAATCTTTGAATCTAACAGATGAAGATGTCAGAGGATGATCAATAAATTAAATTGACTGGATAATCCTACCTGCCTATTGAAACTAACCACCACCCTGAGCCCTCTCACTTCCCTCCCACCTCTCTATAAAGGCTGAGGAGAAGTGAACCCTAAGGGGTTTTGTGCTCCTCAATTTATACTCCTTTCCCAACTGCCAGATAGGCACATTCCCAGGGCTGCCTTGCCAGGTTCTATTCTAAAGGGACAAACTGCTCTTTTGCACCTGCAAAAATGGCTAACCATTTTCTATATATTACAGTAGTTAAATGAATCATGTTCTTTCTCTCCACTCTTCCTGCCTCCCTCCCATAGAGCAATTCCACTGGGTTTTACATGTGTCATTGATCAAGACCTATTTCCTTATTATTAGTATTTGCACTAGGATGATCGTTTAGAGCAGGGATCAGCAATGTATGGCTCTCGAAAGAGGGCCAGATATGGCTCTTTCTGCAGGAGCCAGAAAGTCAATTTTTTTTCAGGCGCTGTTACAGGAGTGTGTACTGTGAGCACTGTACGGCTCTCACGAAATTACATTTTTAAAAATGTGGTGTTTGTGGCTCTCTCGGCCAAAAAGGTTGCTGACCCCTGGTTTAGAGTTGACATCCCCAATCATATCCCCGTTGAAACATGTGATCAAGCAGTTGTTTTTCTTCTGTATTTCTATTCCCACAGTTCTTCCTCTGGAATTGTCCTGGATCATTGCATTACTGCTAGTAGAGAAGTCCATTACATTTGATTGTGCCACAGTGTATCAGTCTCTGTGTATAATGTTCTCCTGGTTCTGCTCCTTTCGCTCTGCATCAATTCCTGGAGGTCATTTCAGTTCACATGGAATTCCTCCATTTCTTTATTCCTTTCAGCACAATAATATCCCATCACCAACATATACCACAATTTATTTAGCCATTCTCCAATTGATGGACACCCACTCGTTTTCCATTTTTTTTGCCACCACAAATAGTGCAGCTATATGAATATTTTTGTACAAGTCTTTTTCTTTATTGTCTCTTTGGGGTATAAACCCAGCAGTAGTATGGCTGGATCAAGGGCAGGCAGTCTTTTAACTCCCTCTGGGCATAGTTCCAAATTGCCCTCCAGAATAGCTGGATCAACTCACAATTTCACCAGCAGTGCACTAGTGTCCCAATTTTGCCACATACTCTCCAACATTTATTACTTTTCTTTGCTGTCATATTAGCCAATCTGCTAGGTGTGAGGTGGTATCTCAGAGTTGCTTTGATTTGCATCTTTCTCATAAGAGATTTAGAACACTTTTTCATGTGCTGTCTTGTGACATCATTAGCTTCTACTTACCCAATTCTAGTTTTTAAAGACTGGTTTTCAGCTATCTTTTGATTTTCCTTTTTGGTTTGGTCTATCCTGCTTTTCATGTCTTCCAGCAGGTCAGTTCTAGTCTTCAGTTTGCTTATCATTTCATTTGATTTCTGGACTTCTTTTTCCAAGTGGGAGATTCTGTCTTTTAAACTATTTTCTTTTTAAACTCTCTTTGGCACTTTTCTTGCCAAGTTTCTTCTATCTTTCTTACTTGGTTCATCATCTCGAATCTGAGCTCCTGAAGAGCTTATGACTAATTTCCTTTTTTTTTGTAAAGGTTTGTGTGTGTTTGCTTGTTTGTTGTCTTCTGCTGTCTCCTCCTTGGGACCCCAGGAGGCTGAGGACTGTGGAGTTTTTTGCTATAGAAATTATCGAGGGTCAAGATTCTTTTCTTGTTTTTTTGGTAGTTGCAGATTGTATTTCCTGGATGTTGGTGGCCATTTCTGTGCTAGTTCTTTCTTCCCTTCCCAGTCAGAAGTATGAGGAGGCGCTCTCTGTGTATCTGAGCTACAGAGCTGTTTTTGCCCGAGTGTATTTTTCAGTCTCCCCTGTGTCTGCTGTACGCAGCCCCTCTCCTCCTTATCTCTGTGCCAAATCTCCACAGTCCTCAGCCTCCTGGGGTCCCAAGCCTTGCTGCTCTCTGGGATAAGTATGTGGTGTCCTCAGCCAGCCCCATCCCCCCACCCCCCTTACTCTGACTCTGGCGCCATAGGTGAAGTGGGGGAGGAGTAATCAGCTCCTGCTTTGGTAGGAGTACTTTTACTCCTCTCTAGCATGGAAATGCCCAAACCCTGACTACCTTCAAGGCTGCATTCTATGGATGAGCCCCTTCACTCGTCTGATTTTGGTTTTTGTCCTTTTGAGGTGCTTTATATAGGTAAGTGATGAGAGGAAGTCCTCTGCAACTACTCTACAGCAATTTTAGCCCAGAAGTTTTCTCCCTAAGAATTGAATACAGATATATTAGGGAACGGGCAGGAGCTATGTTTGTTACATCTCTTATATTGAGCCTACTCTTATAGAGAATAGACAGAGGTCTTTGGGGAGAAAACTGGTATGGAACTTGTCAGCCTTTTCCTATTTTTATTTCTTTAGATGGAAAAAATCAAATGCAGAGAAATAACAGTAGTGGTGGGGCTTCTCAAGCACTATGGTGTGGATTTTTTTTGTAAGATAGAATAAAAAGGACAATGAACCTGAAGTCAGAAAAGATTCGATTAGAATCTTGCCTTTGAGATTTATTGGCTTTGTGACTTAATCTCTCTGAACCTCTCTTTCCTCATCTTTGCAGTAGAGATCAACTTCTATACTACTTACCTTGGTAAGATTAAATAAGATACATAAAACAATTTGAATGCCACCCATTTTTATTGTTTTTATTTGTACTATTCCCCAGGTGGAGTGTCCCTAGTGGAGCAGCTACTGCAGGATCCCAAACTCTCACAGAACAAGCAGGCCCTGGAGGGATTGGGAGACCTGAAACTTCTGTTTGAGTATCTGACCCTGTTTGGTATTGCAGAGAAGGTGAGTAGGGGAAGGGTAGATTAGGGCAGATTGTTGAGGATCCCAGGATTTATCTCTCCTCAGAGACTAACCATATCTCCATGTCCCCACAGATCTCCTTTGACTTGAGCCTGGCTCGAGGCCTGGACTATTATACAGGGGTGATCTATGAAGCAGTGCTTCTTCAGAGCCCAGCCCAACAGGGGGAGGAAGCACTTGGTGTGGGCAGTGTGGCTGCTGGAGGGCGCTATGATGGACTTGTTGGCATGTTTGACCCCAAGGGTCGAAAGGTGCCATGTGTGGGGCTCAGCATTGGGGTTGAAAGGATCTTCTCCATTGTGGAACAGAGGATGGAGGTAGGACCTCTGTTTAGAGTAAGTGGATAAGCCCTGCACTTTTAACAGTGTGATTGGATCCTCTTTCTGAAAGTAGGGGCCTTATCCTGATTTGTTGAAGAGGAATTATAGCCAGTGTTTGCCTATCTCTTCTCTAGACCACTAAGAAAATACAAGCAACAGAGACACAGGTCCTTGTGGCTACAGCACAAAAGAATTTTCTTAGAGAACGAATGAAACTGATTGCAGAGCTCTGGGATGCTGGGATCAGGGTATGATAGAACAGGTGCCAACATCCTGTAGTCTGGGGAAACATTCCTTGGAGTTTTTCTGCTCAGTATTAAAGCAGCTTTCTAGGGGGAGGAGGACCAGATCATGGGCTGCATCTTTTTGTGGGGGAAGCAGGTAGTGAGATAAGTGGATGGGTAGATAAACCAAATCCCAGCAGTTATCTGTTGCTTCAAGGCTGAGATGCTGTATAAGAAGAATCCCAGTTTCCTGAATCAGCTACATTACTGTGAGGAGACAGGCATCCCATTGGTGGCCATCATTGGAGAGCAAGAGCTAAAGGATGGTGTCATTAAGCTTCGTTCTGTGGCTAGTAGGGAAGAGGTAAGACAGTGATAGCAGGGACAGGGCATAACAAATTATCTAAGAGAATTATTATACTTAAAAAAATCCTTTGGAAATAGCAAATTGTAGGGTAGATGAAATTCTAGAGAAGACAGATCACCACCATAGTAACCTGGGAAAAGGGACTCCGAAATTAGATAGGTCAAAGACAGATGACATAACGTCTCTGTGGTTAGATTTCAGAAGCTAGTTAAACAGAATAAACACAGACTACATAATCTTACCTTCTATGAGCTTAGTTTAATTTGGATAGATGTATCTTCCAAAAAAATACTTAAGAATATACATGTAAACATTTTTGTGACAAATTCATATGTAGGTACTGACAGAATATAGGGTAAAAGCTAGCAAGCAGCTAAGCTGCCAAGTGTATTTTTACATAATTCACATGACTACTTTTATGTTTCAGGTAGACATTAAACGAGAAGATATCATAACCGAAATCCAGAGGAGAATGTCTGAATCCTGATCATGTCTGTTATTCATCTGCTACTTCTTCCCACTGATATAAATCTAGTCCATTATGGAGGCCCTCCAGTTTTACATTTGGGCCAGGGTAGATGACATCCTTCTACCTCTTCCTAGGAGCTCCTGCCTAGTGTTCCTTTTTTGGAGATGGGGGAATATCAGTGGTACATAGGCTCCTGTTTCCTCTTGCTTTAAAATCATCAGTGTTTGAAAGCAGAGCATCCACTTTTAACAGCTGGGAATAGAGTCATCTAGAGTAAGACTATGTCAGAGAGATACTACAGTCTGTCCTATCAGTGACTACAAACAAGAAGTAAGTTGAATTGTGTTCTCTGAGCATTCTGAAAAATGTTCAAACTGAAGGAATCCTGAAATACGAAGGAGTTCTTTCTGAGGTCAGAATTCAGATCCTCAGTTTCTTTTTCTTTTTTTTTTTTTAACCCTTACTTTCTGTCCTCATAATAATTCTAAGACAGAGGGGCAAGGGCTAGATAAATGGGAATTGAGTGACTTGATCATACAACAAGATACTTCCTAGTGTCTGAGGCCAGATTTAAGACTCTAAGTTTCTGAAGAGTGGCAGTCTCAAAAGGGGGTTGGAATGGACAGTGTAATTCCTTCCCAACTATTCTCATTAGTGCCAGGGACAAGCTAATCCTTAGCTTCCTCATGGTTTTGAATATTGAAGTTCACACTCTTATTTCTTGGTTTCATTCAGGTCCTTATCTTTTAAGTGAAGAGGTTTCCTCAGATGACCTCTTGAGGTGTCTCCAGGTGTGCACATATGAATTATGTCTCTATGAATTGTAACATCTAAAAGGATGTGGTTGGTGCTTTTCTCCCCTTCCCTGATATATTTGTACAACTATTGTTCTGATCTTTTTCCTGGGCCAAAACAGCTGCTGTGGCTTGTCACAAGTAGCTGTTTGGAGATGACTTCAATAATATATTAAAGGTATAAGTAATTTGGATAATTTGGAATTAGAAGCATTTGTTTACATCAAATATAGGGAATGATTGGATATAAAAATCTAGACTTTTTTTTTTTTAACCCTTGTACTTCGGTGTATTGTCTCATAGGTGGAAGAGTGGTAAGGGTGGGCAATGGGGGTCAAGTGACCTGCCCAGGGTCACACATCTGGGAAGTGGCTGAGGCCAGGTTTGAACCTAGGACCTCCTGTCTCTAGGCCTGACTCTCACTCCACTGAGCTACCCAGCTGCCCTCTAGACTATTTTTGATCTGGGAATAGAGCTTTTCTTTACATCTTCAGATATTTCTGTAGATCTTTAGTCATTTCTGAATAAGAAACGAAGTATGTTCTTGGAAAGGCACCAAGTTGTGAATGGCATCTAGTGTCTTGGGATATAGCAGATTTGTTGCAGTGAAGACTGTATGCATGAGAGACTAAGTAATCTCCAAGTTCAATTTCATTGATTTGCCTGTAATATTAAATACATAAGGCTCTGGAGAGGTAAGAAAGGCAGAAAGTAGGTTACCCATTCATTGTTGGATATTATTCATAGCTTGTTGGGTAGAAGACCAGGTTAGTCCTGCCTTGTCCCATGATAAGTTCTTAGAACTCCTTTGGCTCCAGAAGATAAGGTTTAAGTAGGCCAGTTTTAGCTCAACTGTTCTGTTGACTACAACTATCAGTCTTTTGTTGCTAGCTTCTGAATGTTTGAGCCCCATGAGTGCTTAAAACATTCTTTTAAAAACCCTTATATTCCGGGCAGCTGGATAGCTCAGTGGATTGAGAGTCAGGCCTAGAGACAGGAGGTCGTAGGTTCAAATCTGGCCTCAGACACTTCCTAGCTGTGTGACCCTGGGCAAGTCACTTAACCCCCATTGCCCACTCCTTCCACCAAGGAGCAAAAACACAGAAGTTAAGGGTTTAAAAAAAATTTTAAAAAACCCAACAAAACCCTTATATTCTTGATGCAGAGTGAAATAAGCAGAACCAGAACATTATACACAGTAACTGGCACATTGTGGGACACTCAAATGTAATTGACTTTGCTACTAAAAGCAATGCAATGATCCAGGACAATCCTGAAGGGACTTAAGAGAAAGAATGCTATCCTCATCAAGAGAGAAAGAACTGTAGGAGTAGAAATGCAGAAGAAGACATATGATTTCTCATTTCTTTATTTGGGCATATGATTTGGGGTTTTGGTTTTAAAGGATTGTTACAGAACTGAATAACGTGGAAATAGGATTTGAGTGATAATGCACGTATAACCCAGTAAAATTGCTTGTCAACTCTGAAAGAGGGGAGGGAGAGAACATAAATCATGTAACAGTCAGGGGGAAATTAAAATTTTAAATTAAAAAACCCTATTTTCTGTCTTAGAATCTATCCCGAGTATCCATTCTAAGACACAAGAGAGTTAAGGTTTAGGCAATTTTAAGTGACTTCCCCAGCGTCATATAACTTGGAAGTATGAGGTCAAATTTGAACCCAGGACCTCCTTCATTTTCAGGCCTCACTATCAGCACTGAACCACCTGACTATCACCTTAAAGCTTTCTAATATGGAATTGTATCAGCTAATAGGCATTGCATTCCTTGAACATTAAGCCTGGAAGATATCAGGCCACATAGTATGTCCCCTCACATAA
>NC_058131.1:402387974-402400761 GCF_016433145.1 Gracilinanus agilis | reverse complement strand
GGGACTGGTTATCGGCTATAATCTTTTGGTATTCCTTTTCAATCTTGTCATTTCTGGTATTCAATTTGCTTATCAGTTCATTTGATTTCTGAGCCTCACTTTCCAATTGCAAGATTCTACCTTTTAAACTGTTATTTTCTTGCCAGATCTCTTCCATTTTCCTCAGAATCTCAGTTTTGAACTCTTCCATAGCTTGTGAGGAGTTTTCCTTATTTGAGGAGGGTCCGGATGCTTGTTTGTTCTCCTCCTCTGTTTGCTCGGTTGTCTGGATTTTCTCTGTGTAAAAGCTGTCGAGTGTTAAAGACTTCTTCTTTTTGTTATTATTCTTTCTCTTCTGAACTTCCTGATGCTGAGTAGCCATCATTAGCCCAGCAGCTTCTCAGCTTTATCCTTGCGCTCAGTGTCTGTTCGTGATCTATTGGCTCCTGAGGTCTGAGTTCTGGTTTTTTCCAAGGTCAAGCCCCCTGGTGGGCCCTCTTGCTTGATCCTCTGCTGGAGGTTTCTTTACAAGTCTCAGGGCGCTGCTTCCACAGTCGTATACCCGTCTGCACTGGTTCCCCACTTAGGCTTTAGTTCCTGGCTGTGTCTGCCTCCGCCCACGCCTCTGCTCAGCCGGCACTCTGTGCCCAGTGTCCTGCTCCGGCGCGCGCGGTCAGATTTCGCGTGCTTTTTTTGACTTAATGGGGTCCTAAGTCTAGCTCCTCTTAGGAACAGGTCCCGGAGCTGCTGATGACTCGATGGGTGCCCCAAACTTGCCCTATTTCTTTTTAGCTGTGTTCGGAGCTATAGATGAGTGTGGAGGGGGTGGGGGTGGGGCGGTTGCTCAGCCCGCGATTGAGTGAGAGCCCTTTATAGCCTGGAAATGTCTCGATTCCACGTACCTTCCACGCTGTGCCCTGTTGTGGGGTTCCTCCGTTCGTCTGGACTTGTTTTTATGTCCCCTTGAGGAGTTTTGTATGTATCGGTCAGGAGAGGTTAAGAGCTGCTTCTTACTTTCTTTATCTCTTCCAGGAATTCTTGTTGGGTTCGTGTCCAATAGAATTTTTTTCTTTGAGGCTTGTTTGTAGATGTTTATACTGAACTTCCTTATCACTATAGTAACTTTATGGGTAGGTTCCTTTTATGTTATTGGCTCCCTTTCCCAGCCTATTTCTTGCCTTTGAGTATTATGTTTAGAGTTAGGCCCTACTTACCTTTGGGAGGATGGCAGGGGTGCACTATCTCAAGCTTCAGGCTTTTTAGTACTGTACATTTTAGAGCTAGTTCTGGTGGTTTGGAAGTTTTCATTGCTTCCAAGGTTGTGTGATGGGGGAGAAGTGTGGTCCCTCTTCTCCTGGTCATCACTTGGGTCTATCTGCAAAGGGCCTCTGGTCTCTTGCAGCTAGCTACAAGTGCTATTGCTCTTCAGGATCATTGCTCTCCTGCAATCAGAAGCACTCCTCTCCACCCTGGAACTTAGACCCAGAAGTGGGTATGGGCACTTGATTAGCCAAACACCTTCTGATCCTGCATCCTGGGTTAAGACAAGGGTTCCCTGTAATTTCTTTCTGACTGGTTTCCAATCCTCTTACAGCTCTGGCCTGAGAGCTCCCAAAGCTACTGTTTGTCCTTTCACTGCCTTCTCATGACCAACAGCTGGTGTTGCCTCCACATGTATTCCAGTCCAGCCCCCAACCCAGTTGTCCCAAACTTTTTCTTTAGATCTCTCAAGTTGTCTTCAGCTGGAAAAATATCTTACCTAAGCCTTTTTTACTTATGCCACTCCAAATTTCAATTTGACACATTATTTTAAAGTTGTTTGGAGGAAAATGCTAGAAGAGTTCATCCTGAGTCCTCCCTTTTCTTTATAATTTTGACTGCTTCCAGATAGAAGGAAATTTGGAGAAAGGGTGGGTTATGGGGGGGAAGATAATAAAATCTATTTTGGGCATGTTGAATCTAAAATGTCAAGGTGGAGGTATTTAACTTGTAGTTGGTAATGTGACTAGGCATTTAGGAGAGAGACTGGGGATGGATATATAGATCTGGGAGATGGTATTTGTTACAAGAGATTTTCTTTTAATTGCTAGGAAGTAGGGAGCAGCTGGGTAGCTCAGTGCATTGAGAGCCAGACCTAGAGCCAGGTGGTCCTAGGTTCAAATCTGGCCTCAGACACTTCTCAGCTGTGTGACCCTGGGCAAGTCACTTGACCCTCATTGCCCACACTTACCACTCTTCCACCAAGGAGCCAATACACAGAAGTTAAGGGTTTAAAAAAAATTTAATTGCTAGGAAGTAGAAGGGAGAAAAAAAAGGAAAAGGAAAAGACTTGCCTTGAGAGAATCTGACCCACAGTAAAGGGCTGGGGCATGTATAATGATTCATCAAAAGAGGCTGGAAAGGAATTGATAAACTCTGAAGAGAACTAGGAGAATGTATCACAAAAGTCCAGAGAAGAACATATCCAGGAGAGGATTATGGTTGATAGTGTCAAATACTACAGAAAAATAAAAAACAAGAAAAATGGACAGTAGGCCATAGGATTTAGCAGTTGAACAGTCTCTGGTAACTGTAGAGAGAGCAATTCGAATGATGAGATCAGAAGCTATACTGTCAACCTCAGGTTATAGTGAGAGCAACTTTTCTACCTAAGTGAGAGAGCCAATTACTCTTTTGTATAGCTCTTATTCTGATTTTAAAAAATTTTGTGTGTGTGTGTGTGTGTGTGTGTGTGTTACAGACTTCTTTGGTACTCTGGGAAAGTCTATGGATTCATTCTTCAAATAATGTTTTTAAATACTTAAAATACATAGTATTACAAAGGAAATAGTGTTATTAAAATATTTAAAATAACTTCTTGGTCCTCAGGAAATGAATTTTTGCCATAAGTGTTAGAAAGCTTTTTCTTTATAACTAGTATCTCCCTCTTTTTATCAGCTACTAGTTGCTCCTAGTTGTGCCCTCTTGGGTCAAGCAGAACAAGCCTAATATCTCTTCACATGCTAGCCCTTCAAATACCTGATGGTAGCTGTTATGTCACAATCACAGAATCATTGAGTTGGAACAGGCAAGACTTGATGTTAATAAGAATTCCCACTATGGATCACTGACAAATGTTCATTTAGTTTCTACATGAAGATCTTTAATGAGGTAGAACTTGCTATCTCCTTTTTCACTTTGTACATAGCTTTTATTGTTTTTCTTTATATTGAGCTTAAATGTGCCTGTCTTCTGTTTGTTCCTAATTGTATCCTCGGAGGCCAAGAAGAACAAGCTTAATTTCTTTTTGTATATAAAACATTCCTTCAAATAAATTACAACAGCTAACTCTTCTGTCCTCTGGGCCAGACATTCTCAGTACTTAGAAATGATCATCCTGGGCTGTGATCTTGAGGGCCTTCTTCATGCTGGGGGCCCTTCTCTAGGTAGTCTACAGTAGTGATTCCCAAAGTGGGCACCACCGCCCCTGGTGGGTGCTGCAGTGATCCAGGGAGGCGGTGATGGCCACAGGTGCATTTGGGGGCGGTGAATAACTGTAAGGGGGCAGTGATAGTATGTGACAGGGGGCGCTAAGTAACATTTTTTCTGGAAAGGGGGCGGTAGGCCAAAGAAGTTTGGGAACCACTGCTCTACAGTATATCAGTATTCTCCCTAAAGTCTGGTGCCCAGAACTGAATAGAGAGTGTAGATATTTTTTTATCTACCCCAATTTTAATAGGATTATCACCTCCCGCCTTTCCATTGTTCATGTTCTAATAATGACCTCCAAAAATCACATTAGCTTTTGTTGATCTGCTCTATCATACTGGTGATTTAGATAAAGCTTTTCACTAAAACCTTCAGAACTTTTTTTCAGATGAATTGCTATTTAGCAATCACTCCTTTGTCTTGTATTTCAAATATCAACATTTTGATATATCAAGAATATATGTCCTAGCCTAAATCTCCAGGCTAAATACCCCTAGTTCCTTTGTTTTATTTTTTATAATAACCCTTACCTTCTGTCTTTATTTATCTATCTATTTATTTATTTGTTTGTTTGTTTATTCATTCATTCATTCATTTATTTATTTTTTGGCCCTTAACGTTTCTGTGTATTGGCTCCTTGGTGGAAGAGTGGTAAGGGTGGGCAATGGGGGTCAAGTGACTTGCCCAGGGTCACACAGCTGGGAAGTGTCTGAGGCCGGATTTGAACCTAGGACCTCCCATCTCTAGGCCTGACTCTCAATTCCCTGAGCTATCCAGCCGCCCCTACCTTCTGTCTTTAGAATCAAATCTAAGTATCAGTTCCAAGGCAAAAGAGTAGTAAGGGCTTAGGCAGTTGGTGTTAAGTGACTTGCCCAGAGTCACACAGCTAGGAAGTATCCAAGACCAAACTTGAACCCAGGCCCTCCAGTCTCAGCTCCTTTATCCACTCTCAGTTCCTTTAAATGTTTTACATGTGGCATGTTCTGCAGCCCTTTTAACATTCAAGTTACATCTTCTGGGCATACTTTGGTTTGTCTGTGTCTTTTCTGAAATGTGGTATCCCAAGCTTGAGTGCTGTTGTGACTTGGCCAGGCCAGAAAATGAAAGAACTCTTCTTACTGCCGTCATTCTAGACTCTATGTATCTGTCTTAACCACCTTGGGATAGTGTTCATTTTTTGGCCATCACTTATTATTGATTCATATGGTGGTACTGTTAATTAAAACTCCCCGGACTTTTAAATAAGAACTCTTCGTAATCCAGGCTTCCTACAAATTGAGAAGTTGATTTTTGAAATGGAAGTCTAAAATTTTCATCTCTGTTAAAATTTCAACTTCCTCAGATCTGCTGCCTCTTGGAGTTTATTAAGTTCTTTGTTGGATCTGGACTCTGTCATGTTAGCTTATTCTAGGCCAAACTTGATGATATCCACAGATTTTACCTGCAAAATGCCCTTCATCCAGATTGTTTAGATAAAGATATTGGTCAGGACAAAATCTAGGGGCATTCTGTAGAGACCTTTTCTTTGAGTTTAGTCATTCAGCCAGTTCTGAGCTTAACTATGACCCTCAAATGCACAAGTTCCATTTTGTTTATAAGGATATCAAGACTTGTCATAAGTTTGCTGAAATCTAGTCATTAGAATCTTCCTACTCTAGACACCCTTTCTAAAAATGAGGTCTAGAATTAGTCATGGTGTGGTTTTGTGTGGACCTCTTGTTGAAGCCATGTTGGCTTTTTTCTAAATACTCATGAACGATATTTTCTAGGAAGTCAAACTCATTTACAGATGAAGAAACTACTGAATTCTTATTTGGCTTTTTTCTTTTCAAGGAGACTGCTTTTCAGACTGGGAATTTAATCATTGCCAAGTTTATCATTTGTTCTTGAAACATTTTTCTGTTTCTCCTTGAGTCCTGGTACAGGCATACCTCATTTTATTGTGGTTTGCAGATCACACTGGCTTGGGGGGGAGGGGCTTGTTTTTACAAATTGAAGGTTGGGACAACCCTGTGTTGCTCAAGTCTGTTGGTGCCAGTTTCCCGACATGTGCTCACATCATATGTCTGGGTCACAATTTGGTTATTTTTGCAATATTTCAAACTTTTTCACTATTATATCTGTTATGGTGATTTTTTTATGTTACTATTGTGATTGTTTTGGAGAACTACAAACCATGCTGTATAAGCTTCATTAACCAGCTGTTCCTTCCCCTCTCCCTCTTCTCAGGCCTCCCTACTCCCTGTGGCACAACATTACAGAATATTACATGAACTGAGTTGATAAAACAGTGGCAGGATTTGAGAGTGTTGCCTCCTATTTTTAAGTTTCTACTGTGGGTAAAATACTATCAAACAGCATTGCATGCTACAGAGAAATCTTTCATGAAAGGAAGAGTCAACCCATGTAGCAAACTATTATCTTAAGAACTTGCCCCAAGTTCTTAACCACCCCAGCCTTCAACAATCGCCAACCCAAAGGGGCAGCTGGGTGGCTCAGTGGATTGAGAACCAGGCCTAGAGACAGGAGGTCTGGGTTCAAATCTGGTCTCAGACACTTCCCAGCTGTGTGACCCTGGGCAAGTCACTTAACCCCCATTGCCCAGCCCTTACCAGTCTTCTGCCTTGGAACCAATATACAGTATTGATTTGAAGATGGAAGATAAGGGACCCAGATGGAAGATAAGGGACCCAGATCAGCCAGCAGCTTTGGACATGGGGGCAAGCCCCTCTACCAGCAAAAAGATTATTGTTCACTGAATACTCACATCATGGTTAGCCTTTTTATGCAATAAAGTATTTTAATTAAGGAATGCACATTGTTTTTCTTAGATATAATACTATGCTAATATTAAATAGACTACTGTATAGTATAAAAACCACTTTTATAGGCACCAAGAAACCAAAAAATTTGTGTGACTTGCTTTATTGTGATATGTGCTTTATTGTGGTGGCCATGGAACTGAACCTAATATAGCTCCAAGCTTGGCCTGTACTCTAGACAGCGTTGCTAGTGTATCTTCTGTTGATCGTCATCTGTGTGTGCTCCACCAGGCTTCCTCCATCGAGTTCCTGCAATCACTTTCTTCTATACAATGTTCCTCAGTTTTATTATCCCTTTTTGTCCTTTTTCTTCCTTTTGAATACTCTAACATACTCATTCCAGCCATGAACTGTCATCCATACTTGAAGGTACATGTGGATGAAGATATCTCAGGCCATAGATTTTATTACTGTTCCTTTTTTGGATGTTGCCCCCAATCCCTTTTTTCTGCTCTTTATCATATATCTTGGTGCTTTCTCTTTTATATAAAACTCAACAAATGTTTGTAGACAGTTTTCACTATCCTTTTCATTTTCAGTTTAATGCCTTCTGATCAGATTTGCCAGACTGTAGGCAAGTAACTGAAATTTTATTCATATTTTGTTAAGTTACTACATCACTATGGGAGCCTATTACTACTCTATTTTAGGTCATGGTCCAGAAACAAAACTAGTTTGCAGATTCCTAACTATGCCCTTATACTTTGATTCACTCTTCTAGAGCCCCCATCTTTCATCAGCATGCTCACTGCTTCTAAAGTTGTCGATTTGTTGTCCAAGAAGAACTTCATAGTCTCTTGGAATACTTCCTATTATTGCTGATAGCATCATTTCTTACCACATGAATCATCAGGCTGATAAGTCTTTGGAGGCACCCCTCCTGTCTCAGATACAAATTCTAGGCACCCAAACGGGCCCTCTCTAGGCCATCTCTGTTCTGTCTTCTTGACAGAGAGCCGCTTCTGTATCTCTCAGTAGGAAGAAACCAGCTCTTGTGATTCATTCCTCTTTCCTTACACTAACTGTTACTCCCTAGCTCAGCCCCTCTAGTGATGGAGCACCTCCGCAACTCCATTGTCATTCCCAGGGAGTGGGAACTTCCTTCCTCCCCAGGTGTCCAGTGTCCCCTCTGCCCAAAGAGAATTCTGCAAACTGTTCCCCAACCCTGTGCACTCAGGGCCACTTCCTCTCTGCTTCAAAATGTTCTTTTCTCTCAAGACTCTTTTGTTCCCATTCTTCCAAGGGACGTGGGGAGGAACAGGGCACTGCTCCTAACCCTTTCCCCTTCTCTTCCAGGAAGGCCAAACTGGACTTTGGGCACATAGATCAGATCTGTTACTTTGCTAAAAGAAACATTTGTACATTCTCTACAGGTTGCTGCAGCCATTCCATTGCCCTGTTTTTGCAGCAGCAAGATTGTCTCTTACTCTTTTTGGTAGATTTCCTGGCAAATAACCACTGCAACCAAGACTAAGTGAGAAAAATATATGACAGCCTGCTGACTGCCAAGCAGTATATCGCTATTACCTCTGTGTGTTTGCCACATTTGTTTGTGGGCCCAGCAAGTCAGTGGCTGGAGGCTGTTGAGGAGAGCACTGTTTTATACTTAGATGACTTAAGTTTGCTGCACATTCTATAGGAGAGATGTAAGTATATAAAGAAATTAACTTGGCATGGGGCCACTAGTATCTCAGAGGATTAAGTATCAGGCCTGGAATCTGGAGGTCCTGGGTTCAAATCTGGCCTTAGACACTTCCCAAGTGATCCTGACCAAGTCACTTACCTCCCCATTGCCCAGCCCTTTAACACTCTTCTGTCTTGGAACCAATACACAGTATTGATTCTTTTTTTTTTTTTTTTTAAACCCTTACCCTCTGTCTTGGAGTCAATACTGTGTATTGGCTCAAAGGCAGAAGAGTGGTAAATGCTAGGCAATGGGGGTCAAGTGACTTGCCCAGGGTCACACAGCTGAGAAGTGGCTGAGGCCTGGTTTGACACAGTATTGATTCTGAGACAGAAGGTAAGAGTTAAAAAAAAAATACTTTAGAAATCACAGCTTTTGTCACTGAATTCCACCAAGACAACAGCTGTTGTTTACATCAGTAGTGTCTGGTGGCAGCTTTGGGAAATCAGCTGACTACCAGGACTGCTACCCTTCTCCAGGGAAGCTCCTACCAGTGCTAATATGGAATATGCCAATAGCTTTTCATTTCCCTGTGTCATGACTTTCCCATGTTTGGGTCAGCTTTGAATGAGGTCCAGTTAGACTGAGAAGCTTCTCCTACGAGTTGGGAGTTCCGGGTTTATGGTACCAGTGAGGGTTAGTGCTGTGTACCTTGTACCCTGTGCCTGTGGTTCCTGGTACTGATTATCAATCTTAGATTTAACTTCCTTTTGGAACACTAACTATCTAACCAGAACAATGTGCCAGAAAATATATTCATTTCCTGCTGTGTTTTCCTGGTATTGCTAAAGATGGTTTTTTGGGGTTTTTTTGCCCCCAATAGCTTTTTGTTGATGCTTTTTTATTTTTACATTTCAGTTATATCTAGATATACCACTCCTGACTGCTAAAAAAACAGTTGAGCAAATCAACCTAACCCTTTCTGACAGTGTATTGCAGCATTCCTAAAGATGTCTTCTGTTGACAAATATCCCTTCCTTAGACCAGTCAGATTCTCTCCTAAGAAAAGCCTCCTAAGGTCTTTTCCTTTTGGGTAATGTTTCAAGAGGACTGACATGTCTGTACCAGCAGATCCTGTTAGAGGGAATTGAGCCAAAATTTGCCCAAAATATGAAATTGAGGCCTAGATAGTGTTGTTGTAGTCATTAAAGTAGCACATTTCCTTAGCATATGGTTGATTCTTTATTGGTGAGGTTGGATAATTACATCCAATTTTCCTGACTCCCTCAACAGTTTGGTTGAATACAGAAATATTTTTTAATCTGTTCAGAAAGGCCATAGAAATGGCCACCTCTCTTTTGGATTACTGGCTGTGGCATCGAAATCTTTACCTCTCCTGCATCATACTGTGAGAGTTCTCTCTGGTGTGAGAGAAGGCTGGTTGCCATTCTCCATTTTAACTCTGATTGGTATTTGTGCTGTTTAGCATTGGGTATTGATCTCTTACCTAATGAAGCATTTCAGCAACGCAATAGTTTCCATTTTCCTATGCTACTTGGTTCATTTATTAATGATTTTCAAAGATTTTTATAAGTTAAGTCATAATTTAATCTCATTGGACCTATTATGAGTGGGCAATGTAGCATCAATCCGTTATTTTAAATGTGCTGCTCTTTGTATATGAAGATTACTCTGTAGACAAGAGGAAATGAGAATTCATTTAAAATATCACGTGTACTGGAAATATAATTGCAGAATGTGTTACAGTCTCATCTAGGGGAATTACTGCTTGTCTGTAAAGTTAGTACTAGCAGGATTGGTAGTGGGTTAAGCATAACACTATCCTTGCTGTATTTTGTGATTAGGCAGTACTAGTCCTAAATATCTCACAGTATGTGTATGTGGGGGGAGGGGGGGAGGTGGAGAGAGAGAGCGCTTAGGCCTAGTAAACAACACCTAGTGAAGTTAGTTAGGGGCAGCTAGGTAGCACAGTAGACCACCAGGCTTGGACTCAGGAGGACCTGGGTTCAAATCCAGATCCAGACATTTCCTAGCTATGTGACCTTGGGCAAGTCACTTTAACCCCAAATGCTTAGCCCTTGCCATTCTTCTGTCTTACAATTGATACTAAGAAGGTAAAGGTTTAAGAATAAAGTGAAATATCTAACAAGAATGAAACACTATTAAGTTGCAGCTAAGTGACTCAGTGGATAGAGAGCCAGGCCTGGAGACTTGGAGACAGAGGTCCTGGGTTCAAATGTAGTCTCAGACATTTTGTGACTTAACCCCAATTGCTAGCCTTTACTACTTTTCTGCCTTGGAATCAAAACTTAACATTGATTCCAAGACAAAGGTAAGGGTTAAAAAAAAATCACCTAGGGAATTTATCTGATGGTAAAACTAATTCACTTCACTTCATGTATCATCCCTTCAACTGGAGCTTTTGAATTTTAATAGAATTCTTCTAGAGAGCTACATTGAATAGGAAATAAATCACTGATGTGATTGAATATGAGACATAATCAGCACTACAGGGAAGAGGAGTTTGTAGTGACAAGGAGAAGCTCCTCTCAAGGCCTCAATTACTGCTTAGTATAAAATCAACCCTATTCTGGTCCTTCGAACTTGTTGCTATTACAAATTGGGAAGAGGGGTCAGAGTTACATTTTCTTCTTTTACTTGAATTCGTTTGATAACCAGTCACCAGTAGTTGGGTAATTTGCTTATAGTATTGGCCTTAACTCTCTTTCTGGATATGTATAGGATAAAAAATTGATACTTCATAGTTCCACAATATTTTAAAGGTAATAGATGCCCAGCAGTGATCGACTGATGCTAAAGTGCTGAATATCATCCAGCTACTCGCTTATTAATAGTCATATAAGAATGCACTTAGGATTGTTTTTCTAGGAGCTGGAGGACCACAAATCATGATCCTACCTGCACATCCAGGGAGGGTATTGCTGTTTTGTCACCAGGAGGATTGATGGAAAGATGATGGAGTCTCCCTCTATACAAAGGCATCCCTGTGACTACAAAATTAACCCAAAGATGCATCTTTGTTATACAACAAATGTAGCACATTTAAAATGAAATTTGATGCTATCTTAATAACCTCAGCAGAGCATTATGAGAATAAATGAGGTAATATTTAACCCATACAGTTTTTGAGCTGTTTTAGGAAAGTGCAATATTAAAATTCCTCTATTTTTAATAATGAAATTTAGTGAAATTGAAAATTTTCATTTTGAACACTATCTCGATGGTGAAAAAGTAATTATTTCTTGAATGTGAAAGGGTCATCCTTAGGGATTCAAAGAATGTTCCTTTGAGATTATTGTGGGTTTCTTTGACCAGTGACATCATCCTTGTAGTTGTTTATTTTCTCCTGTATCTCCTTTTGTTCTTGGATGCTTGTCATTTTCCTGTCATTTTCTTTACTGAATTCCTTAAAAGCGCCCAGCTGCCTTGGGCATTCATCATGGACTCGATTAATTGATTTTTGAATTACATTGGTTTTAGGGTACAGACAAAGAAGCTTCCTTTTTATGAGAATAAGTACACTAAATGATGGCTTTAAGGTGCCTCATACCTCTGAGGCTATGGTAATATAAATCTAAATAGATAATTGTGAGTTTGAGCTCATGCAGCATACTTAGGCTTAGCCATACTAAGTGATGGCTGCTCTGTCAAACTTGAGCCCTATAGATTCGCATTAATTAAAGACACTATCAACTTAGCAGGTATTCATCAACTGCCTAGTATGTACTAACATTGTGGAAGGCCACACACAACTTTAGGAAGATACATTTTCATTCTTGTTAACTTACTTTTTTTCCCCTTTACCCTCGCCTTCTGTCTTAGTATTTAAGACAGAAGAGCTGCAAGGGCTCAATCAGGATTAAGTGACTCCCCAGGGCCACACAGCTAGGAAGTGTCTGAATTCAGATTTGAATCCAAGTCTTCCCAACTCCAAGTCTATCTACTGTGCTACTTAGCTGCCACGTTAACTTTTTTTTTTTTTTCCTTCTTTGGCCCGGGGAGGGCATTTTTTTTATTAGACATTTATTAATATTCGTTTTTAATCTGTTTACATACTTTATGCCCCTACTTTCCCCTTCACCCCCCGCTTTCCCCCCACCCATGGCCAACGCACATTTCCACTGGTTGTAACAAGTGTCCTTGTTCAGGGTCTATTTCCCGTTCATGTCCGCCTCAGTCCATGCATTCAAGCAATTGTTTATCTTATATGTTTCCTCTCCTGCAGTCCTTCCTCTGAATGTGGGTAGCATCTTTACCATAAATCCCTCAGAGCTGTCTTGTGTCATTGCAGTGCTGCTGGTACAGGAGCCCATTACATTTGATTTTACCACAGTATATCAGTCTCTGTGTACAATGTTCTTCTGGCTCTGCTCCTTTCGCTCTGCATCACTTCCTGGAGGTCTCTCCAATTTGCATGGAATTCCTCCAGATTATTATTCCTTTTAGCACAATAGTATTCCATCACCCGCATATACCACAATTTGTTCAGCCATTCCCCAATTGAAGGACATACCCTCCTTTTCCAGTTTTTTGCCACTACAAAAAGCGCAGCTATAAATATTTTCATACAAGTCTGTTTATCTATGATCTGTTTGGGGTACAAACCCAGCAATGGTATGGTTGGATCAAAGGGCAGGCATTCTTTTATAGCCCTTTGAGCATGATTCCAAATTGCCAGCCAGAATGGCTGGATCAGTTCACAGCTCCACCAGCAATGCATCAATGTCCCAATTTTGCCACATCCCCTCCAACATTCATTACTCTCCCCTTCTTTCATTTTAGCCAATCTACTAGGTGTGAGTTGATACCTCAGAGTTGTTTTGATTTGCATTTCTCTAATTATTAGAGATTT
>NC_058131.1:402385671-402387879 GCF_016433145.1 Gracilinanus agilis | reverse complement strand
TGACTACATTGTTTTTGTTTGTACAAAAGCTTTTTAGCTTAATATAATCAAAACCATTAAATTTACATTTTGTAATTTTCTCTAACTCTTGCTTGGTTTTAAAATCTTTCCTTTCCCATAGATCTGACAAGTATACTATTCTGTGTTCTCTTAACTTATAGTTTCCCTCTTTATATTCAAGTCATTCACCCATTCTGAATTTATCTTGGTGTAGGGTGTGAGATGTTGATCTAGACCTAATCTCTCCCATATTGTTTTCCAAATTTCCCAGCAGTTTTTGTCAAATAGTGGATTCATGTCCCAAAAGTTGGGCTCTTTGGGTTTATCATACATTGTCTTGCTGACATCATTAACCCCAAGTCTATTCAACTGATCCTCCTCTCTATCTCTTAGCCAGTACCATATTGATTTAATGACTGCTGCTTTATAGTATATTTTGATATCTGGTACTGCTAGGCCCCCTTCCTTCACATTTTTTTTTTCATTATTTCCTTTGATATTCTTGATCTTTTGTTATTCCAGATGAAATTTGTTATAGTTTTTCCTAATTCAGTAAAGAAGTTTTTTGGTAATTTGATAGGTATGGCGCTAAATAGGTAAATTAATTTGGGTAGGATGTTCATTTTTATTATGTTAGCTCGTCCTACCCATGAACAGTTAATGGCTTTCCAATTGTTGAGGTCCAGTTTTATTTGTTTGGAAAGTGTTTTGTAGTTGTTTTCTTATAATAGCTGTGTTTGTTTTGTTAGATTGATTCCCAAGTATTTTATATTGTCTAGGGTGATTTTAAATGGTGTTTCTCTTTCTACCTCTTGCTGTGCTAATGTGTTGGAAATGTATAGAAATGCTGATGATTTATGTGCATTTATTTTGTATCCTGCAACTTTGCTAAAGTTGTTGATTATTTCTACCAGCCTCTTAGTTGATTCTCTAGGATTTTTTAAGTATACCATCATATCATCTGCAAAGAGTGATAGCTTAGTCTCCTCCTTGCCTATTTTGATACCTTCAATTTCTTTTTCTTCTCTAATTGCTATTGCTAGTGTTTCTAGTACAATGTTGAATAATAGAGGTGATAATGGGCATCGTTGTTTTACTCCTGATCTTATTGGGAAGGCTTCTAATTTATCCCCATTGCATATGATGTTTGTTGATGGTTTTAGGTATATACTGTTTATTATTTTTAGGAAAGGTCCTTCTATTCCTATACTTTTCAGTGTTTTCAATAGGAATGGATGCTGTATTTTGTCAAAGGCTTTTTCAGCATCTATTGAGATGATCATGTGATTTTTGTTTGTTAGACTGTTGATATGGTCAATTATGTGGATGGTTTTCCTAATGTTGAACCATCCTTGCATTCCTGGTATAAATCCTACCTGATCATGGTGGATGACCTTCTTAATTACTTGCTGGAGTCTCTTTGCTAATATTCTATTTAAGATTTTTGCATCTATGTTCATTAGGAGATTGGTCTATAGTTTTCTTTCTCTGTTTTTGGTCTCCCTGGCTTTGGGATCAGTACCATATTTGTGTCATAAAATGAATTTGGTAGAACTCCTTCTTTGCTTATCATATCAAATAATTTGTATAGTATTGGGATTAGTTGCTCTTTGAATGTCTGATAGAATTCACTTGTGAATCCATCAGGCCCTGGCGATTTTTTCTTAGGGAGTTCTTTAATGGCTTGTTCAATTTCTATTTCTGATATGGGATTATTTAGGTATTCTATTTCTTCTGCTGTTAATCTAGGCAATTTATATTTTTGTAAATATTCATCCATATCTCCTAAATTGTTATATTTGTTGCCATATAATTGGGCGAAATAGTTCTTAATGATTGCCTTAATTTCCCCTTCATTATAGGTGAGGTCTCCCTTTTCATCTCTAATACTGTCAATTTGGTTTTCTTCTTTCCTTTTTCTTATTAGATTGACTAGTACTTTGTCTATTTTATCTGTTTTTTCAAAATACCAGCTTCTAGTCTTATTTATTAATTCAATAGTTCTTTTACTTTCGATTTTATTAATTTCTCCCTTGATTTTTAGTATTTCTAATTTAGTTTTCATCTGGGGATTTTTAATTTGCTCGCTTTCTAATTTTTTGAGTTGCATGCCCAATTCATTAATCTCTGCCCTCCTTAATTTGTTAATATATGCACTCAGGGATATAAATTTCCCCCTGAGTACTGCCTTGGCTGCATCCCACAGAG
>NC_058131.1:402385319-402385571 GCF_016433145.1 Gracilinanus agilis | reverse complement strand
ATTTCTCCCTTAATTTTTAGTATTTCTAATTTAGTTTTCATCTGGGGATTTTTAATTTGCTCGCTTTCTAATTTTTTGAGTTGCATGCCCAATTCATTAATCTCTGCCCTCCTTAATTTGTTAATATATGCACTCAGGGATATAAATTTCCCCCTGAGTACTGCCTTGGCTGCATCCCACAGAGTTTGGTAGGATGTCTCATCATTGTCATTCTCTTCAATGAAATTGTTGATTGTTTCTATGATTTCTTCT
>NC_058131.1:402359541-402384819 GCF_016433145.1 Gracilinanus agilis | reverse complement strand
TTCTTTCTTTCTTTCTTTCTTTCTTTCTTTCTTTCTTTCTTTCTTTCTTTCTTTCTTTCTTTCTTTCTTTCTTTCTTTCTTTCTTTCTTTCTTTCTTTCCCTTACTTTCCATCTTGGAATCAATATTGTGTTTTGGTTCCAAGACAGAAGAGCAGTAAGGGCAAGGGAATGGGGGTTAAGTGACTTGTGTTATCAAAAAGCAAATAACATAATATGAGTGGGTCAATGAAGGCAATTTAGGTGTGAGGAAGGATAAAGGGGATATAGGGGATTATAAGGTGATTGGAGGAGGAAAGAAGGTAAGGGAAGGTATGTAGGAGATAAAGGAAATGGGGTATGTAGGAGAGGGCAGCTCAAACAAGGTTTATTCCCAGAGGCTTGAGACAGAGGATACAGGGAGGAAATTAGGGCCAGAAAGAAATGTTTAGGTTTTGCTGGAGGGTTTCTCTTGTTAGTTTCTAAGTCTCTTGAGGGAGGGGTCGAGAGGGCCCCTCCCTGCCAGTCAAACTGATGGCTGGAGGAAGTCTTGAGGCAGGTACTTCCTGCCAAGATGGATGCCCCAATTCTTTCAAGAAATAAAAGAAAATGATTCCTTCCCCTTGAGCCCTTGTCTTAATTTTCGATTCACCAAAGCGTTTGATTAGGTAACAAGGGGATTTATTAATACCAGGGTCAGTCAGAAGGGGAGAGGGGTTCAGGGTTTTCTAACTGCTGCTAGGGAGAGCGGTGAGGGTGGGGGATGGGTCACAGAGAGGTTTAGACAGAGAGAGTCGGGCTCTCCCAGTCAGGAAGATTTGACTGCCTTTTAAGTAAAGTCTTTATCAAATCATTAAGACTAGGGGTAACTTATTTGAGGATACTCTACTTGCCTATAGAAACTAAACCCACAATGTTTAATCACCAAACCTTCCCTTCCACCAGGACCCAAAGGAAATTCAGGGAAGGGAGGGATGGAGGTGGGAGATCAGGGAGAGGTCCAGAGAAATGAAATAGGTCCAAATTTCCAAAGACAAAATAAGCACAGGCCAAGGTCGAAGCCAAGCCAAGCCAAAAGGCCAAAGCAAAAGCCTCCAGCCACAGCGAAAGCCAGAAGGCAAAAGCCCCATCAGTTGGAACTTCACCTCTATTTATAGCTTTAAGTTCTAACTGACTTTCTGAAGATTCTAAGATGTTTAACTGACTTTGTGACCGTTAGAAATTACAGAAGCAAAAAGTTTCTGTTAGCCACCTTGCATTACACTTGCCCAGGGTCACATAGCTAGGAAGTGCCTGGGGGCAGATTTGAATCTAGGACCCCAGTAACTATTTCTTAAAGTGTATCCCCCAGTAGTGAGAGTGGACCCCAGTAAAATCAAAGCCATGGTCTGGCCAGAATCAGTCACATAGCACTCCTCACATGGGGCCCCCCAAACCCCTTCTTTCCAACCCCTCCTCTGCAGTACTTGGTAATAACTGACTATTCTTGACAAACCCACTGAAGCAAATATTTCCCTGAGAATTTGGGCTAGATGGTTACATATTTACCTGTGATTTATTATCCTATAGAAAACTCTATTTGGTGAGGTACACTAAGCCATTGTACTAAGATTGTAAATCATTACTAACCATTGTCCATGTCAAAAGCTTACCTAAACCCTTAATCTATGTCACTTTCTCTATAAAATATTAGTTGTGATCAATAAACCTCACCTCCAATTGCTACCAGCCTCAGTGGCCCTCCTGACACATGTCATCCTTCTCACCATGTCTCATGCTCCTCTCCCCTTTGGGACCCCCGTATGTTTGTCAGGACCCCTTAGGACTCCCTGACAAATGGCGCCCAACCATGGGGGCACACCCTGAGGGATTGCAGATAAGGAGAATCTTTTCCCCCAAGTGATAGGGGCATTATTCATAGAGCAGGAAAGGCATACCTGGTGAGTTGGACCTCCTCCCTGATGGCAGGAGAATTAAGTAATAGTACAGGGAGGAATATCATGAGTAAAATAGGGGGCAAGCCAGTGTGTGTCTATATTGTATGTTTCGAAAGAGAGAGAATTGTTTTTGCAAGTGAATTCTTTTGCCCACAGTTCCCTTCCCCCCTACCCCTTGGAAAGATTCCACTTAGTAATAATCACAGACCATTTAAAAAGTCTTAACAATTTTCAAAAACCAATAAGCCCTGCACTTAGTTAAATCAAACTCTTTCTAAAGCTCAGGTACATAGGATGGATATTTCTCTCCCCATTGACCTTTTTGATCTTACCAACAGTATGTACTCCCCTTGTAGTAATTTATCAAGCAAACAATTTCTCCAACAATGCAGCATGCATGGAAATTATTCAGG
This sequence comes from Gracilinanus agilis, assembly GCF_016433145.1. NCBI lineage: Eukaryota > Metazoa > Chordata > Mammalia > Didelphimorphia > Didelphidae > Gracilinanus > Gracilinanus agilis. The sequence goes on along the minus strand of NC_058131.1, from coordinate 402,382,493 downwards.
CAGGTATTAAAGCCATTTCGTAATAATAAGCAGGAACCTGTATCCTTATTAGACAATTCTCCACAAATTTACCTTTCTTTTCTTGCCCCACCTCTTCTTCCCCTTTTGGCTGCTGTCTCCCCACTCCCACATCAAAAAACCCCTCAGTTTCTCAGAAGAAAAGTGTGTATGTTGATTTGGAAGTAAACTTAGGAAGCTTTCAGAGTCTTTTGGAGCGTGAAAAGTAATTTAGAACTGGGATTTGTCAAATTTCACTCTAACTCCTTACAAAAAGCTAAACCTTTTCTGATTAACTCTTGAAATGTAAAAAGCATGTTCAAATTAATCTTTCTCACTGCTGCCTTGATAACTCGGGGAGCAAGAATTAGATAACTACATTGACAGTTCCAATTTTCTTATTCCGCAAGCATTCTTTTATTTTCTCTTCCTTCATTATTAATGAGCCTCCTTTTCCCCATGTGTTTCTTTAGTTGTGCAGCTATGATTCGTAACAATTGTTCTTTATGCTAGGATGAAAAGAAGAGTCGAGTAATTAGTTGCCATAATTTTATGTTCTATGTTGTTAGAGAGTGTATGAAATAGCTGGGATATGTCTCTGATGATATATTGTCTGTGTTATCAGTCTATGTTCTATGTTTTATCTGTCCTGGGAGGTTTTAATTTTGGGGAAATCTCTCCCTTTTCTATTAATTCCAGAATAATGGAGGAGACAGAGAATATCTCTGCTCCTACACCTGAACTGGTTGATCCCTTCTCCAAGGGAAACTTCATTCTTGCCAAGAAAGATTGTGACCAGAGGCCACTCTGTTCTCCTTAGAGAAAGTGGGTGCTGGGATAGAAGTATATCTATCTGCTTCCTTAAATATTGTTAGTCAAGGGGATATGATCAGGTTCCAGCTAACTTCTGATCCCTTTTTCATTATTATTAGGGGAAGGGAGATTGCAAATTCTATAGCCAAGGCTTGACCCTTGACCACGATGAACATAAATTATCGATTAGCAAAGAAAACATTTATCCAAATGCTTGCAAAGCCAAAATCAGAGAAATTATATATGTAGGAAAATATATATCAGACAATACATAGTAAAGGGGTTCTCCTCTTGAGAGGAAGGTAACTCAGTTCAACCAATAGAAATTGTCCTTGATCTCATGCAAGGGGAAACTCTTTGTAGTCTCTAGAGTAGGAAACTGGGGATAGATTTATGATGGAGACTGTAAACTCTTCTCATGTCTTCTTACAGTCTTTCCTTCAGCAACCAAAAGTGGAATTGATCTCTTCCATCTTCCCTCTGGAAGCTGGAAGTCAGGAGTACCAGAAACAACTCATAGATTTGCTGCTGAAGAATGATGAGCAAGCCTTGCAGCTTGAATAGTCTCAAAAGGGAAGGGAAGAGATTTGATGCTCTCTTGATTTTCTCCAACTTTGTCCACTCAGGTCAGGGCATTTATCTCCACCAGTAAGAAGAGAGCCCTATTCTAATGGATCTTGGGATGGGAGTTACAACTATATAAATGTTAGCTATTATTGTCCTCTAAAATGGCTATCTCTGTCATTAGTAAAGTAGAGAGAGACACCAAATCTAGTAATAAATTCTCTCAAGTCTTTTACTTTTGAAGGATTTGTTTTTTATTCAGGGAGGATTTTCTATATCTCCTTAATATATTTGTGATGGGACTTTGACAGTCAACCACAGAAATGAGAGTGGAACTGATAGCTGTTGAGTAGTCTTTTCTTCTGCTTCACCCCTTGATTCAGCTCTAACTAGGTATTACACACCTGGTAGCTTTCAGAATACAGAGCTTAGTCTGATGAAGAAAAGACTGATAGAAGAAAATGGCCAAGGTTCCACTATCTGAGGTAAAACTCCAGATTAATTGCCTGGCAGATTGCTAGATTTTTTTTTTAGTGATCAGAGAATGCCAAGCTTTTATGGTTGGTTGCCATGAGACTGATATAACTGCCTACAGGACCCTCTCCTAGAAGGATTCTCCTGCTTTTATAAATTTGGAGTTGGAGAGGAGTAATTTTTAGGTTTTTAAAAAATGTTTGAAGTGTACCTTTAACACCTCCCCAAACCTTACCTTCTGCCTTAGAATCAATACTGTGTGTTGGTTCCAAGGCAGAAAATTGGTAAGGGATAGGCAATGAGGGCTAAGTGACTTGTCTAGAGTCACACAGCTAGGAAGTATCTGGGGTCAAATTTGAACCCAGGACCCTCTGTCTCTAGATCTGGCTCTAAATTCACTGAGCCATCTTGCTGTGGTGTGCTCTTTTAAAATGTGTTATTCTCATTTCTAATTACTAAAGTAACATTTAATCAGATTTTGTGATACATTGCTGTTCTTCAGTCATTTTCAGTTGTGTCCAACTCTTCATGACCCCATTTGGTGTTTTCTTGGCAAAATATATTGGAATGGTTTGCTGTTTCCTTCTCTGGCTCATTTTCAGTATGAAGAAATTGAGTCAAACAGGGTTAAGTGACTTGCTCAGGGTCATATAGGTTTATCTGAGGCCAGATTTGAAACTCAAGAAGAGTTTTCCTGACTACAGATCTAGCACTCTATCCATTGTACCACCTAGTTGCCCATTTTATGGTTCATGAGTGCTTATATCTTTAAAACCTCAAATTTGAGATCTTGAGTCTTGTGTCTAGGACATAGGAGAAGAAGGACTCAGCTGACTCTCTTGCACATGAATTTTGTCACAGGAAATGGATGCTTCTACAGGCAGAACACACAAGTGGCTCTTAAAGAAAACCTTCATAAAAGCTATGAAAAGCTGCTTATGCAGCAGCTCTGAATAAAGAGGTAATAGACAAGTTGGTTTGGATTTTTCCATTAGAATGCTTGGAAAGTCTCACTGATATAATCCACATATCCAAAGCCCACATGTGTAAATTTATCTTCCTTGGTAGAGATTGGTTACTTAATTCCCTAAGCCTGCATGAGATGCACAGTTGGCAGGACATTGAGAAAAGAGAGATTTGAGTCTTTTGGCCTTTAGCTTTCAGAAAGAAGACACACAGTTCTAGATTCTCTTTAGGGAGAGGTCCCTGAAGGAAAAGAAAGACTATGGTAAGAACCTAACATGAAGAGATACCAGTATCTCCTTTATGTTCCTATCCCCACTTTACTAAACTTGTAACTTTGGATACTTTGGGGATTTTTCCCTTGAGTGGGTTTGGGAACTTTGTCTCTCTTGGTTGATCTGAGCTATCTCATTCTAGGGCTCCCAAATTATTCATGTTGTATATTTTCTGGTAATTTCAAATCTGTTTAACTTTACTATCAGTAGATGGAGTAAAAGAGGCAAATAGACTTATTTGCTACATGTGTTCATGTTCATTCTGGAATTGGTATTGGTGGAAAGAGAGACAAGCCTTGGATATATAGCCTGGGACATTCCTTCCCTGTTAAGAGACATCAGTCAGAAGCTCAGCTTTAACCTAAAACAGATCTCCTTAAACTAACAATATTTAGTAGGGTAAGACAGATATAATTTTAGACAGATATTCCACCTATTTGAGGAGAGAAGAATGACCAGTTGTGTGATCCCAGCTTCTTATTTTTCCTCTTGGTGGGAATCAAGTCTCTCTTGGAGAAAGGTAGGCAGAAGAGACTCTTGAGTTACCTATTCATGTCTCCCTGTGAGTCCTGTCTAGTCAGACCCCATAACCTACATAGGCGACACACATACACACACACACACACACACACACACGCACACCCCTCTATACTTGTGAACTTGTCTTTGATGTTTTAGAAGACAAATTCAAAGGAGAAATGCTGCATCTGTAGCATAGGAGCTTATTCCTAATATTGTGGCAATTAAAATTACTCTGTCATTGCCAGTTCTAAGACTGTAACCACAACAGGAATCTGTCATTGCAATATGATACAAAGGAATGTTAATGTCTTAAAATTTATGATTCCTCAGATTGTAAAGTGCTGCTATAAATATTTTGGTATATAATGGGAACTTGTTTCTTATCAATGACCTCTATATAGCTAGCAGAAGAACCTCTGGATCAAAAATTATAGATATTTGAAGCTACTTTCTTTGCATAGTTCCAAAGCACTTATCAGAAGGATTGTGCTAATATGTAATTCCAGCGATCTATTAGTGTGCCTATCTTTTCATTTCACCTCCAACAATGATTCTTCCCATCTTTCCAAGACTAACTTTTCTAGCTAAACAGCTAGATGACTTAAACAAATCATCTCTACTACACTTATGTGCACCACATATATAAACAAAGTATGGGAATAAGATTTAGGCTTAATTATATGCCATCTATGCTTGAATATGAGAGAGATTGATTCTTAGGGAAAGAAATAAAGATGTATGTGGCTTGTGAAATATGAAGGGCATACTTCTTTTTCTCCCATCTTCTACACTTTTATTGTTTTGCAATTACATGCAGAAAATATTTTTAAACAATTGCTTTCTGAATGTTTGCAAAGCCATAATCTGTTAATATTAAATATAATTATATTTTAATGTAGCAAGAATTTTTAATTACTCAAGATTTATATAAATGTTACCAAAATCTGGTGGCATAGAATCATTTTGGAGGGCATGAGGGACTATACTAGTATGGACATATCTCTCTCCAAATTAGAAATGCCTTGGATACAAGTTTACATTAAATGAAATAAAATTATTTCTGGTAGATGAGCTTAAATCACAGAGTACATTATTAATACTAGCATTTTTCTTCAACATTTAATGATGTTGTTTTACTTGGATACCATGGCTTAATGGAAAGCTAGCACTGGCCCTAGGACTACTTCTCTTAGAAAATAGTCCATGGCCAACTGAATAGTGACAAGGGATCTTTTAAGCCCTTATAGGAAGTTTTTTTTTAACTAGGAAAGCTGCCCCAGCCTTTCTGCTTTCTGTTTGGACTCACAAAGTCTGGACCATTTGAGAGAACAACCAAGTCTGTCAGATATAGTCAGCGGTATCATTGCATATCTGTTCATGTCTGGGCTGTGACCATTTCATTTGTATGTTGTATAAAGTAAGCTTTATATATATACCAGTATATGCCCTTCCTTTAGCAACTTTAAATTATCTCCTGGTCTAAGACTAACCCAGTTCCAGTTAGCACCAGAATGATGGTGATTCTGTAAGAGTCTTTATAGTAAGGGAATTAGTGCCTAACCTGAGGAACCTGGTGACAAATTTTTATTATCCTCTTTTTAGCATTGGGAAGGAGATCATCCATGATTAGTGGGTCAGTGTCTGGGAATTCCATGGTTCCCCATATCTAGAAACTCTCAACTAGCTAAAAGAGATGTTTGATAGTTTTCATGTTTTTTTTTTCTGTTTATTTCGGTGTCTAACAGTCTATTTTTTGTTTAGAAGCATAAAGATCTACAAGGGTGAATATGAAGAGACCCTTCTCTGTAAATGAGTGTGTGATCATGAGATCACAAAAATAACCCCCTTCCCCAACCTTCAGAAGAGCTTGACCTCTTCCTCAAGAGATTCTGCTGGTCATTTTGGAGGGCCAAAATGGGTTATTGGATCTTCCTATGTGAGAGTGGCTGACCTCAATGCCAGTGGATTCTCCATAATGTAAAGTGAGCCTAGAGCTATCTTTGTGCTTAGAAAAAAAGACCAGGTTCCATACTATAGTGGTACTACTGGAATCAGGCTCCTGTGAGTCAATGAGTTTGGAGAACAGATCCTCCACTATGTAGGTAAGTTATCACTGAGAATCTGACTTGGGAAAAATCAGAGCAATCTCAAACTGATGAATTAAGCATTTAAAAATGTCTATCGAGCGACAGATTAGGTGGAAACTTTCTAGCTGTGTTACCCTGGAATACATAGTATTGATTCTAAGATGGAAGGTAAGGGTTTAAAAAAAATAAAAATGGCTGTCTCTGGAAAAGCTGCCATTTTTATATCACCTTATTTGGTGATTAAGAATTTTCTTACAGGTGGTTTTTTCCTTAACTCTTCTTTCCAGCTTGGAAAAAAAAGAGATTTTGTCTGAAAAACATCAAATAATTTAGGAAAAGGCAAAATTTCATTTTTCATGTTTGGTTACCCTTACTATGAGTGGGTTTTTGAATGATTTGGCAGAACTGAATTGCTTAATTATTACCTAAAAAGAATTAAGATAGCCCATACCTCGACAAATTCTTACTGAAGACCAAAATTGGAAATGTTTCTTCAAGGGAAAATAGGGAACTATCTATAAACCTCCACATTTCAGCTCTAAGCAGTTAAAAGCAAAGTTTCACAATGAATTTGAGATGCATAAGAAAACTATGCTAATTTGCAAAATAGATTCAATGATGAAAAGGAAATGAGATCTGAACACAATTTGAAAAGTGATTTGAAAGCAGAAGTACAAGGTTAAGAAATTAACAGTATTATAAAGTGAATTATTGAAATTGAAAATTTTTAAACTCTTCAGTAATATTTTTACCAATTATATGTAAAACAGTGTTAAGCATTCTTTTCCTAATATTTTGAGTTCCAAATTCTCTCCCTTTTCTCCTCCTTTCTTTCCCCTCTCCCTGAGACAATAAGTAATTTGATATAGGTTATATATGTACTATCATACAAAACCTATTTCTATATTTGTCATGTTGTGGAAAAAAGACAAAAAAACCCCACAAAGAAGATGAAGTGAAAAATGGTATCCTTCAATCTGCATTCTGTCTCTATCAACTCTTTCTCTGGAGGTGGCTCCATTTATTGCTGAAAATATTGGTTGATCATCAAAAGAATATTGCTCTTATTGTGTGCAATGTTCTTCTTGTTCTGCTCAACTTCATTTTGCATCATTTCATTTAAGTCCAGGTTTTTCTGAGAGCATCCTGATCATTATTTCTTATAGCACAGTTGTATTCCATTACAAGCACATTCACAACTTGTTCAACCATTTCCCATTTGTTGAACATTCCCATAATTTCCAATTCTTTGCCACCACAAAAAGAGCTCCTATGGCTATTTTTGCACAATTGCTCTTTTTCCCCTTAAAAAACTCTTTGGGGTACAGACCTAGTGTTGGTATCACTGGATCAAAGAATATACACAGTTTTTAGTCCTTTGGGAATAGCTCCAAATTGCTCTCCAGAATGATGAAATCAGTTCACAATTCCACCAAAAGTGCAACAGTGTCCTGATTTTCCTATATCTTTTCCTAAATTTTTCATTTTCTCATAACTGAAAAATTTTAAAAAGAGAAATATAATCTTTTGACTTATAAGGCTCAGTTTGAGTTAATTAGTTTTAAAAAGAGAGAAAAGTAAAAAGGAAATTAGAATAATTTATAAGAGTGTAGACCTGAAGCCATTAAGAAATGTATAAGGTTTTTTTAAAAATAGAAACCACTAAAAAAAACCTAGTAAGAAAGACTAAAAAAACAAACCAACCAACTCTGTATATAGTGGTATTAAATTGTCTGGCATCCAGGGAAGTGGTTTCAATTTCTGTTTTCTCAATAGCAGGGAAATAGAATGAATAATTTTCTACTTAAACAGAGGCCCTATAAAGTTCTCATTTTCTTTACCAGCTATCAGGATCTCCTTCAGTGGCCAAAAGAAAAGCCCAAGATATAGAAAGATTCAGGAAGTTTAGGCTTCACTAAGATGATTTTAACCCAAATGCCAGGCTATATGACACTAAGCAAGTCATTTAATCCTGTTTGCCTCAATTTCCTCATCTGTAATACGAATTGGAGAAGGAAATGGCAAAAGACTCTAGGATCTTTGCCAAGAAAACCCCAAATGAGTTCATGAAGAGTTGGATCACAACTGAAATGGCCGAACAACAACAACAGAGAGCTGTGAAACTCCATTTGGAAGAATGCTTATTCCTTCCTCAGGAACTTGGAATTAGTTTTTCCTAATGGTCTTCAAGTTTGATTCCACAGATTCTGGAATTCTTGTGGGCGTGGAAAAGTATTTGGAATCATGGAGCAAGTTTTAAAATTGGGCAGTTTAAAATTTGGTCTTTACTGCATTTGAAATATTAATTGGGGATAATTATTATTCACAACATAGTTAATCTTTGGTGCCACATCTTTGACCTTATGAGAGCAAAAGGGATAACTAATCCATATTGGGTTTTGAATAACATAGAATGCTAAGATTGGTAAATGAATGGAATGGATTTTCTTTATAACTCATTTGATTGTGCATCTAATGGGATGGTAAATAACAACTACTACTGTCACAACATCAATAAAAATAGCTAGCATTTATATAGTGCTTTAAGGTTTTTGAGGATATTAAAAAGACTATCCTGATCTCAGGAAAACTGCAAAGCACTGTACCTGTGTTATCTCATTTGATCCTCACAACAACCCTGTGAAGGAGGTACTATTTTTATCTCCATTTTACAACTCAAGCTGAGAGAGGATTTGACTGACAATGAGTTCACATATTTAAGACTACGAGGGTGATTTATGTTGGAGCTATTTATAGTGCTTTGCACTGTGATTTTTGAAAACCATTTTTAGAAGTGCTTTTGATTTTAGAACTATACCATGATTCATTTGTAACATTAGGAGATTAGAAGTTCCCAGATCAGAATGCTTCCATCGATTTAGGAATTAGGACTCTTACTTATTAGAGACTTCCTTCTGTAAAGAAAATCTTCCTTTGGTTGGGACTAGCTTAAGTATTCAAAAGTATATAGTCTGGTTTGTCTGGTTTGTTAAAGTGTCAATTTGCATTTGATAAACAGTACAGCAATCTTGAGAAAGTGGAAATGCTTATCTATTGGTGTCATTATTAGGCCTAAATATATCCCCAGGCAATTATCTTCAGATCTCCTTCCCTGGGATGTCAGCACTGAAGTGCTGAAAGTACTGCAAAGGTTCCTCTCAGAATGAATGCCAGCCTGTTGCTAGGAAACTGGGCTCAGGAGAAGGGGGAAAAGGGTTTTGTATGAGTGTTCCTACTCTCCCTACCGATACTATGTGTTTTTGTGGGAACGTATATTCCAGATTTATATGGGGCATGCTTTTTACTAGTAGTTCATGCTATGCCATTTCAGTAAAAGCTTTTACTTTGAAATAAAGAAGTAGCTGATTATAAAAGTTAAATACACGTGGGGGCTTGTGAATGATAATGATAGAAATATGGACACACATAATTCCTTGAACCTGAAGTAGTCCAATCCTAGCAGATATAACCTGTAAGTGGGAGGAAATGCTACAGTTGCACATAAATTATACTTTATCATTCCTAAATAGTAACACCACAGCTTTGTAACACTTTCCAAAATTATAATTCAAGAAACATAAATATATCATTAACATAAAACAATATTATGAAGAATTAAAACATGCCCAAGACATCATCAACAATCCAAAATTATTTGCCCATTTAGATTCATTTCCAAGTTATCTATAAAGGAATAAATATAAAGGAATTTATCTATACCAAGATAAATTCAAAATGGGTAAATGACTTAAAATAAATATAGGAAATGAAATCATAAATAAATTAGGTGAACATAGAATAGTATACCTGTCAGATCTGTAAGAAAGGAAGGAATTTAAGACAGAGCAAGAGATAGAGAACATTACAAAATGTAAAATTAATGATTTTGATTACATTAAATTAAAAAGGTTTTGAACAAACAAAACCAATATAACCAAAATTAGAAGGAAAACAACAAACTGGGAAAAGATCTTTATAACAAAACTCTCGGACAAAGGTTTAATTTCCAAAATATATAAAGGAATAAATTTACAAAAAATCAAGCTATTCCCCAATTGACAAATGGTCAAGGGATATGAATAGACAGTTCTCAGATGAAGAAATCAAGACTATTAATAATCACATGAAAGAGTGTTCTAAATCCCTTCTGACTGGAGAAATGCAAATAAAAACAACTCTGAGGTACCACCTTACACCTAGCAGATTGGCAAATATGGCAGCAAAGGAAAGGAAAGGAAAGAGCCCTATATAGATATGTCTCTCAATTTTTAGCATTCCATGCTAGTTGTATTAAAAAAACCATCAAAGAACACCTATCAATATTTATGTCACAGCTACAAAGCTGTGTCTGCCAATTATAACATACAATCTAGAACAACTATACCAGGGATGATAACTATCTCCAACTAATCTATCAAACCCAACTCTCATCAATTAAAGTTGCTCACTTGTAATCAATCAATAATAAACATTTATTAAGTACCTACAATGTGCTAGATACTGTGCTAAGCTAGTAACGTTGCTTTATGATTTTATCTTTCTCTTCCAAATCTTCAACAGGATATCAGCATCTGTGAAAATTAGCTTGAAAATATTTATAGATCTCCTGACTCCCTGGAGAGAAATTGTATCTTCTAAGACAGTCTCCTGCCCCAGACAGTTTCTAACAGCTGCCTATGCCTCTTTTTCATTGGTCTATTGAACTTCTCATTCATTCTATCCTCAATTTTCTCTTGTCTTTTTGGCTTAGGAATTCTATGTAAATTCCTTGTCATTACAGCCTCACCAGTGATTGGAATTCTTCTTCCCCTTGCAAATAAAAAATGAAAAATTTAGCATTAAATTTAAAAAGTACTGTAAATAAAGTTGTTCTTCCCCTCTACATTTAAAACAAGCATTTCTCTGCATGGAATTCAAAGCTCAATATTCATGAAAATCCCAACCTTCTGGGTACCTCTTTAATTCTCCTCTTGCTTCAATGAGGTCTAAAAAAATCTTTCTTTGATTCTTCTATTAACCTCTCTCTCTCTCTCTCTCTCTCTCTCTCTCTCTCTCTCTCTCTCTCTCTCTCTCTCTGTCTCTGTCTCTCAAACACTTACCTTCTGTTTTGGAGTCAATACTGTATGTTGGCTCCAAGGCAGAAGGGTGGTAAGGGCTAGGCAATGGGGGACAAGTGACTTGCCCAGGGTCACACAGCTAGGAAGTGTCTGAGGTCAGATTTGAACCTAGGACCGAGGCCTGGCTCTCAATCTACTGAGCTACCCAGCTGCCCCCTCTATATCTTTTATATTTTGCAAATGTCTTCTAATTCAGATGGATTCTATACCAAATTGCCACATTTCTCTTGGAACAACTATAACATTTTACTTTCTTTAGTAATCTACAATTAATTTCTTTTCCTTAAGCTTTTTTAATTTTAAATCCTGTTTCATGTTCTAATTTATTACATCATTAGTTTTAGTTTTTTTTTTTCTCACTGCTTTTGTCTCCTTTGTGACTTTTCTGTCTGATGGGGTAATGGATTCTTTTTAAAAATATATTTAACTTTTTCCAATTATATGTGATAACTTTTAATATCATTTTCTCAAATTTTGAATTCCAAATTATCTGTCTCCCTCCTTCCCTCTTCCTTCCCTGGGATGGTAAGCATTTTGATCTAGGTAATCAATTCTTTGAAAAGTTTTTCTTCCACATTTAAACATGCTAGTGTTCAGGATGCACCATATGGACTTTTTGAGCTCCAAGTGGACCTATGCATCTTGCAAATTTTTTGAATTAATTACACAACTTTGTTATTGGTTTATCAGAGATGAAAACTTTCAGATTTCCAAATGCATTTCCCCCCTTTTCTAGCTAATTCCTTGGAGGATCTTATATAATTACAATTAGATTTGCACATACTTTGCTTTAAATTGCTAAACAATTTAATTTAATCAAATTGTATATTCAAACTAGCTCAAGGGCAAATGACATTTTTCTCCTAAAATTATATTGATGAAAAATTTTGGAGGTAAAAATCTCTCTTTTCCCCAAACACCTGTTTTTCTGCCCAGGTATTTTCTAAGAATTGCGATATATTGGGATATTTCAGGAGGAACAGCACTTCTAGTGTGAGACCTTACAAAATCTCAGGGCTTCTCATCCACTTTTGGTGTACATTTTTCACCAATTCTCACCTGGGCTCCAATAAGCCATAGCATACACAGTGGCCACACTCTAGTAAAATTCTCCCACAGGGGCAGGTAGGTAGTACACTGGAAGATTTCCAAGCCTGGAATTAGATGGGAGATCCAGGGTTCAAATCTGGCCTCAGAAACTGCCTAGCTATATGACCCTGGGCAAGTCACTTGACTCCAGTTAGGTAACTGAGCCCTTTACTGTTCTTCTTCCTTAGTATCCATTCTTAGTATCATCAAGACAGAAGGTAAGAGTTTTAAAAGAAAACTATCTTGTCAGACTGACTGAACCAGGTCAAGAGTAACTGACAAGCCTCAAACATATTGGTTTGTTAGGGAGGTCTCTACCCCACGCATGTGAAGACACTCCAGTGGAAAGGGCAGTTGAGAACAATTTGTTCCAATGACCATAAGGGTGTCAGAAGCAGGTGTTGTGGAGTGTTCAGAGCTTAGTTAGACATGGAAGATGACATAGTTGTCCTGTATTCCAGGCCATCATCAGTAGGTTCTGATTTTTCTTTTGCCACTGGCTTTCTATGACTCTGGAAGAGAAAGTGAGGCTGACAACTTTGTGCAACTCTTGCCTCACTTACATCTAATTCACTTAAAAGCTAAGATGTCTTTGGTCCTCTTAAAAAAACAAAGTATGAACAATAATTTACTAAATGTTAAAAGAAAAGCTTCCCTTTTAAGTTGAAAAGGAAAAAAATAGTTGTAGGCTGGAGAAGAAAGGGAAATAACTATTAGAAGAAAGGGGTTAACTTGAACAACTTTAATGCTAACTCTCCTGACACTATGGGAATGAGGCAGCAGACTAGTGTAAGAAGTACTGAGTGGGGCTGCTGAGATAAAAAGAGAAAGGAAATGAGGGGGTCTGAATAAAAGGAAAAGGAAAGAGAAAGAACTCTGACCATAACTTAGAGAGTGAAAGTTAATTTTCCTTGTGTGTTAGGCAATTAGAGGCCAATGTAAATGAGATTTGGATGTTTAAAAATTGGACTTTGAAGACAAAAAAGGTGTTTATTGGATCTGTTCATCACAGAATTGAAAAGATCAATATTAATGGATTGTGGACCAATAGGCTTCAAGTAAAGGACATGCTCTCTGGAGAATAAACCCTGCAGAAGGAAGTCAGTTAGTCAGTCAGTCACAAGTATTTTTTAAATTTACTGTGTGTCACGCATTATGATACATATTGGGAATGCAAAGAAAGGCAAAAAACAATCCCTGACCTCAAATAGAAAACATCCTAATTTGAGAGACTACATGTAAATAACTACGTATATAAAAATGAATACTGGGGGAAGTGAGGTGGCTCAGTGGTTAGAGAACCAGAGAGCCATAGAGAAGGGAAATCTTGGTTCAAACCTAGCCTCAGACACTTCCTAGCTGTATGAACATTGGTAAATTACTTAACTCCAGTTGCTTAGCCTTTATTGCTCCTCTCTAAAAGAAAAGGTAAGGTTTAAGAAAAATAAATAAATATAGAATGGAAAGGAAGTTATCTGAGGAGAAGGCACGAGCATTTAGAGGGACTGGGAAAGACTGCAGGAGATGGGCTTTGAGTTGAGTCTTAAAGGAAACCAGGGAAGCCAAGAAGCAGAATTGAAGGGGTAAAGCTTTTCAGGCATCTGAAATAGCTTGGGAAAAGACATAGAGATAGAAGATTGAAGGTCATGTTTGAGGAACTTGTAAGTACATTGTGTAGGTGAACTGAAGAGTGAGCAGAAGGGAATTAAATATGAGAAGACTTGAAAGGAGAAAGGGGTCAGATGATAAAGGACTTTAAATGCTCAAAAGAAGACTTTTTTTGATCCTAGAGGAATGGGAGCACAAGAACTCACTAACCTGGGGAATGACATAGTTTGCCATATGCTTTAGAAACATTACCTTGTTAGCTAAATGGAGGATGGATTGGAATTGGGAGAGACTTGAAGCAGTGATAGATCAGTCTTTGAGGTTATTTTTAGTAATTCAGAGGAGAAGAGATTAGGGCCTGATATTGTGGCTCTATGAGTGCAGATATGGATATATATTTGAGAGGAGCTAAAAGGGCAGAAATCAGAAATGGTTAGATTTAGCAATAGACTGCATATGTGGAGTGAGTTTGAATGAAAAGTAAAGGGTAACATTAGAGTTGACTGGAAATATGGTGATGCTCTTGAGAGTAATAGGAAGTTCAGAATGAGGGAGAGTTCAAGCCAAAAGATAATGAGTTCTGTTTTGAACATGTGGAGTTGGAGATATTTATGGGACATTTAGTTCAAAATGTCCACAAGGTAGTTGTAGATAAGAACTACAATCTAAGCTGCATTTGTGAATCTGAGAATCATCTGCATCTAATTTGTGTACATTACGGTAAAATCACATTTAAGAAAAATAATAAATGTTGAGTTTGATTAGAATGTTTAGATTAAATCCAAAAGAAATTGTTTATTTATATAAAACCATTCATTTAACTGCTTTACATTTCATCAATAATTAATACAGTCTTTCAGTTAATCTTCATGGCGAAGTCTACTTCATTTGCCTTAGGATATATATTTGCTATTTCCACTATTTAAAAAAAGTTTTTTTTTAAAATTATAAAAGGAATCTTATGATATAGATCAAAAGGAGTAGGAGATGTGATAAAAAATCTATCCATGAAAACTATCTCTTTAAAAAAATTTTATGCTTCCCCCCTCCCCTCCTTACTGTTTAGCAGGGAACTGACTGAAGAGTGATGATAATTTAATCCAGGGACGCTGATGAGATCATCAAGTGAGATAGTATAGGGAGGAAAAAAAGAAGGGGGACCAAGTTGGACTTGATGGACAACCATAGTTAAGAAGGGTGATGAGAGTGAAGAACCTACAAAAGAAACAAGAGTGGCCAGATAGAGAGACGTGCCAGGAAACTGGGAGAGTGTAAAACCTAGAGAGGTGAGAATATTTCAGAAAAGAGTGATCGAATATTTCAAATGCTATAGAAAGGTCAAGAAGGATCAGACTTGAGAAAAGATAATTAGAACTTTGACTGAATGGTGAGGTCAGAAGCCACATTACTAGGGATTTAGAAAGGAATAAAAGGCAAGAAAGAGGAGGTACCAAGTATAGATGACTTTTTCAAGGAGTTTAGCCATGAAAAGGAGCTATAGTCTAAAGGCTAGCCAGCACAGTAGATCTAGTGAGGGTTGGTTTGTAAAAAATAACATAGAAGTGGCAGTAATCATGTGTAGAAATTACGACAGGTGATAAAATAAGAGTCAAGCTATACCTAGGACTTCTTGAAGAATGACTTCCAGTACGAGGGAATTAGAGGGTGGGAGATTTTTTACATTAAGTTACTTGGAAGTTTGTAAGAGAAATGTAAATATCAAGCTAAAGAATAGTTTTTACCACCTGATCACTGCATAGGCCTGAGCAAAGCAGTGGGTAACATCTGAAGTGTGTGTGGTGTGTGTGTGTGTGTGTGTGTGTGTGTGTGTGTGTGTGTGTGAAATGGGAGCAGCTTTGGCAGCTATCTGGATAAGTAGCCCACCAATAGGTACTCTGGCGATCATGGGAATATTGTGGGAGACTGAATTTGTTGTGAGAAACCAAAGGCAGGTTCTCAAACCAAATACTCTATTCATTTGAAGACAGGAAAATGTTTATTTGAGGAAGATACAGATTAGGTGGCCAGGGTGGTGGAATAGTAATTTGAGGGATTCAGATTTCTAGATTTGTTGAGGGTTGAGTGGATTGTCTCCCTACATTCTTTGGAACTCCACCTTTTCTCAGAATTTTCATCCCCTGGGGTTTTGGAGCATGCCAGGCTAAAAACCCTGGAAAATGGGTGTTGAAGAGGTGGGTACTAGGGGCACATGTGCAGGTTTGGGGAATTTCCCTTGTCTACAAAGATCTCAGTGTGTATGTGGTATATTCTCTCCTGTGTCCTGTTTAAAATCACCTGTCAACCTGTGAGATGTCTTGGATACTTTCCTCTATAAGTCTGGAATGTTTGGCAAGCTTTTATCAGCTGGGTAAAAGGCACAGGGAAAACACAGGGTGGTGTATATATATATAAATTTTGCAATATTTGCTAATGGGTGAAAAAGCACAGATCTCAAAGCACAAGATTCCATCTTCATCACTGCTCGTCTCCATCAGGAGGTACAATGGCTACAAATCATTTTAGATGACTTCAGGTGATGGTACTTTTTCTTGCAAGGAACTTTGCATATGGCTATTCAAAAATAAGATGGATAAGATCACTGATGATCAGTCTATGTGGATGTTAGTAAATATGCATGGTGTTGGTGGGGGGACAGCTAGGTAGCACAGTGGATAGAGCACTAGGCCTAGAGTCAGAAGGATCTGGGTTCCTATCTTGTCTCAGACACTTCCTAGCTCTGTGACTCTGGGCAAGTCACTTAACTCTGGTTACCTAGTGCTTGCTCATGCTCTTCTGTTTTAGAGTTTTTACTAAGATAAAAAGTAAGAGTTTTTTTAAAAAAGCATATAGAGCATATCACCAGGTTGGCCTAAATTTAGGATATCTACTTTATTAGCCATTCTCTTATCCAACTTGATTGTGGAGATCCACCTGTCTTGGTATCTGGATTGGAAGGTCTCTCGGAATGAATTTCTCTGGGATAAGGGTTGAAGTTCACTTGAGGCATGTGTTGTTTTAACTCTAGGACCATAAGGGAATTGGAGACCACCTGAATGAGACACCTATGACTTGGAAAGGAAGTAGGGTGCAACCAAGTATTTACTATTACACTGAGGGACCCTCAATGGCTTCATAGAAATGTTCTCATTTCTATTGGGAGTTTCATTTGGAAACATGTAGGGAAGGCTTAACCTTGATCATGTAGAGATGGATGATTGATTTCCTTCTTTGGTTTCAGCTGTGGGCTGGCCAGAAGAAGTATATCATGGACATGGATGTCATGAGTTGTTGGGAATTAGAACCTGTATGTGTGCATATGACACATTCCAAGAGAACCCCTGTTACTTGTTGGACTCTTCAGGTTTGGGAGAACCCATGTCTCCAACCTGAGAATTTTGATGACCACCATCTACTGAGTTACTTTTAAATCTGCCTTTTCCTGGTTCCAGTGGGGCACTGAACAGACTATTGCAGTGGCAGATTTAAAGTGGCTTGTCCAACAGTCTGTCTACTTGGGCACATAATTATGATCCTCTGGAAGTCACTGTGATCAGGCTGAATGGTGTTTTTGGCAGGAATCCTGGGGTGTCCAGATTGTAAACTAAAATTGTAAACTCTTTAAATTGGACACTTGCTATCCTAAGTTAGTAAAAACAACTGCTTACATGCTCTTGGTCCATCCTTGATATTGAATGGATGACCCTGCCACCATTCTTCAGTTGCCTTCTTATCCTGCAATGCTTGCAGCCCCACCTTTAACCCCCTTCCTCCCATGAGTGGTGTTTCTCCTGCAACCTCTACTTTGAAGAGTTGCAAGGACAACCATCCTTCACTCCTGACTTGGCTCAGCTTCTACTTTTCTGGCCCTTCCACCTTCTATAAGTACCTTTTCCCAATTCCCTTTAATATTAATCCCTTCCCTCTGTTGCTGATCTCAAATTTATTTTGTGTATGGGCTGCTTGTACATAGTTGTTTGCATTTTATTTTCTCTGTCAGGCTGTGAGCTCCTTTAGAACTGGACCTCTTTTACCTTTTTAGTACCCCTGATAACTAGCATTGTACCTAGCACTTAGCTCTTAAAGCTTGTTGACTTGGGCAGCTAGGTGGCACAATGGATAGGCCTGGAGTTGGGAGGACCTGGGATCAAATCTGGCCTCAGATACTTCCTATCTGTGTGATCTGTGTGACCCTGGGCATGTCACTGAACCCCTATTTCCTAGCCCTTTCAGCTCTTCTGTCTTAGAACTGATACTAAGACAGAAGGCAAAGTTTTTTTTTTTTTTTAAGCTTATTGATTTGACTTGATTTTGACACCATTCTTCAACTGCCTTCTCACCTTGGAAGATGTCTCTTTCTTGTAGCCTTTTCAGCCTGGAAGATGCTCCTTCAGCTCCCTCTTCCCATTGGTGAATTCTTCACAGAATATCCATTTTGAATTGCGCTCAGGCCAGAGAATCTTCAACTCTCCCAGCTCTGTTCCTGATTCTGGACTTCTGCACCATACCCTGCTTTGGGCATGTTAGCTTACCCCCACCCCCCTATTTCCTTCCCTTTTTACCTCCCTTTTGTGTTGTCACCTTTCATTAGAATATAAGTTCCTAGAGAGGAGGGACATCTTTATTTTTGTTTCTATTTGTGTTCCCAGCACAGTACCTAGCATGTGGTAACTGCTTAATAAATGTTTGTTGGTTGATTAATGAATAAGTTATGATGTTGAGGCCTCTAGTCTCAGCCCCAATGTTTTATCTCTTCCATTAACCCAGTGGGCCCATACCTAGTTCTTTTTTTCCCTTTTGATTATCAAGCATTTATTTTTCCCCCTCCCTATCTCCTCCTTCCACCTCATCCACTACTTTGGGGGGAAACCCTATTTTAACAAATATACATAGTTAAGCAAACAAATGTCCACATTAGGTAGGCCCCAAAATGTGTGTATCATTCTGCATCTATCAGGAAATGGGTAACATTCTTCACTATCAAAAGATCTAGTCCTTAAGGAACATTGTTTTACTTGACTTTTTGCTAATTTCGCTTGTTTTGAGAAAGCTATATACAACTGGATCTCAGCAGCCAGTAATCCAGGAACCAGGGACACCCTAAGACATAGGGGCCCTGGCAAATCCTCTAATGGGCTGAGTTGTGAGAGAGCCTTGAGGGGTAAGGAAAATCATATTTTTAATTGTACTAATCCTTGGCAGTTACTATGAGTTTAGACTCTTTGGAGATGGGTGTAATGGAAGGTTTCGCCAATGCCTCCCACTACATACAGGTATTTGTGGGGCTAGCTAGAGCACATTGGAAATATCATATGTACTCTGCTGAATTCAATACCCAGGTTGATGATCTCATAAGAATAGCAAAAATTGGGAATTGGGTTAGTTATCAGTATGGACATGGACATCATGCTGCTATGTTGCAGTGGGTAAGGGATCATATGATACCTTTAGAACAATGAAGATATTTTTGCTGGATGATGCTTCTCTTGCCAATCCAAGCACCTGCCTTTAAAGGATCAGGATGCCATAATGTCACCAGATTCTTGACCTGCTTCTGATCAGCAAATTAACTATATTGGTCTTGTTCCTTCATTTCAGGGCTAGAGATTTTTTCCCCCTCACTGGAGCTGACCTACTTAGGACATGGATTATGGCACCAGTTAAATTTTCCACCACGGCAACTACAATTACGGCCCATAAAGATATATCCATCTTACCTATGGTCCCCATCTCTCCCATCCTCATGCCAGAGTATTCCCTCTGATCAGAGTATTCATTTTACTTCCGAAAAAGGTTTGAGATTGGACCCAACACATTTACTGGTCTTTTTTATCTTCCACATTATCCTAAGACAGCAGGTACTATGGAACACTGGAACAGACTTTAAAAACAAAAGCTTTGTCATTATATACCTGATTATTTTCCCCCTTCTTCACGCCCCATCTCAGAGCTGTGACTCTGAGAAATTATCATTACCCTAAGTAAAAGGAGGGTTCCCCATAACAGCAGTTTCTGATTTTCAGCCTTCAGAAAGATACCTGGTCAGGATGGAGCACATAGTCCCAGATAACCCTCTCTAGTCTTTCCTCATCCCACATGAAGTCCCCTATCTTGTCATCCAGACTTAAGAGGCTTCTGCCTCCCCTCAGGGGAAGTAGTTCAAATACCGCTTAAATGGCTGTTTTCTTTTTCCTTAGGATAGTTTGGACAGCTCCTCTGAAAGAGTTTGAGGGATTAAAGGGTAAACTACTAGGAGTGATTTTGCTTTTTAATGATATGGAGAAGGTAAAACTGTCTTTTTACAACCATAGTAAGAGGCAGTTCATTTGGAAAAGTGAGATCCTTTGACTGATTTGGTGATCATTTTGGGGGCAGTTTTTACCCAACTCCCATGGGAGAATAAAGTCCTTCGGTAAAGGTGTTTAAAGGGACCACAATTTGGTACCATCCTCTTGAAGTGGCTCCTAGAGTATGCATTGGGGAATACCAAATGGGTGTTCAAGGGGGTGGATAGAGGTGGGTCCTGGTATCACCTCAGGTCCTGGCATAGATTGCATGCAAGAAACCTGTGCCTTTTTAGTTATTTTGATTCAGATGATCCAGACCAGTAATGGAGACCAGTGATGGCTCAAGAGGAATCTTCATTTTTTTGGTGGACTTGATGTTTCTGGTGCTGCTCCTGGCCATCAATGTTTTTACTTCAGAAGACTTTTTTATGCAGTCTCTGACTTTTTTATCTTGCCTCTCCCCAACCTTTAAAAAAAGATTGTTTATATGGTTTTGTGTTTTCATTATTTGCAATGCCTGTCAAGTTCTTAAGAGTTGTTTTAAAATTGTTTCAATGGTAAATGAAATTTTTGGTAACAAAAATTTTGGGGACCTTGCCACTAAAGAATAGGTATGTCATAAAGGGATATATGGTTTTATGTGAATGGCGAAAGAGAACCTGGATGACTTTTGTTGGGCAGAGTAACACTGATGACAGGAATGTTGCGTTTGTGCCTCTAACAAATTATAGCTGGAGCCTCCTCCTTCCTTTCCTTTTTATCCCCACTACCATACTTTCTTTTCTCCTTATTGATACTACCCATCTTCACTTGTTGCTCAGAGAGCATGTAGGCTGGGGCAGTTTCTTTAGGGCTAGGAAGGTCATTTGAGATATAAAAGGCCTAGCAAGAAGAAGGGTTGTTAGAAGTTCTAACAACTTCTGAGCTTCTATTGCCTGTAAATTTATTTCCTGAGTTTCTAACTTTGTGTGCCTGTGGAGGGGAATAGTATTTTAAAAATTTTTGAAGTGTGTTCTTTTAATCCCCAATCAGTTAAGTGTTTTTTTTTAAATGTAATTTTTCTGTTCCACAAATGCTTCATTATGTCTTGACCCTTAAGCAGGAATGATTCAGCTAATTTGGATCTCGCCTAGAATAAGAGGTCCTGTAATGTAAATATAGTATTAGAAGTATGATTAGCAACCCCTCAAACATGCTTGGCCACAAGAGCTCTCTACATGTGGCTTGGCTACCTGTCTGTTCCTCTCAACTTATAACCTCTGTGGGACCCAATCTTTCCCATGGTACTGTCTGAATTTGTGGTAAAATTTCCCTTAGGATTATAGGCAAAGTTTTTTTTTTTTTTTTTTTGAGGAGAGGGGTGCTATTTTTCTTATTATGCTATTTTAGCAAATGCCTTTGCTCAGCTAATTGTGTAATTGTGTTCTCTGATAAATATCAGTTGGGACCCCTGAGTTATATTTTTAGGGGTACAGACTCTCAGAATCCCTTAAACCTGGGATGTTTACCCCATGGGATAACCTACCTTAAAAGCTGGGGATACTTTGGGGCACTACAAATATAAACTCAAATTCTGTTTCCAACATATTTTGAAAATTCATATTCAAAGGAATCATGCCTGATTTAATTCATATATTTCTTTTTTCTGTGGTGTCATGAATTTAGTTTCTTTTCTGCTAATCTCATAAACAAGAAAGTCTTTTCCTCTCAACAATTAGCACAATCTCCCCTATATTCTGACTAAATGGTCCAGGAGAAAGAAAGGATCTTCAAATAGGGAAAAATCCTGTTTTCTTAAAAAAATTTTTTTCCTGATTTTTAGGCCACCAGTTGCTGAGATCATTTAATTAAATGTAGCTCTTAAAGCCATAACAGTAGTTGACACTGCTGAAATCTTCTGAGAGGCCTTGATTTTAGTCTACAAGGGATGGGCGAGGGTTATTCAAGCCCTTTTGACAGATGAGTACACCGAGGTACTGGGCAATTCACCTCCTGTTGTGGCAAAATAAATGGATATTGAGCTGGGCCTCCTGATCCACAGTCTAACGCGATGCCTCAGAGGATGGCGGCCTGTAAAACGATGCTGCTCTGGACAGCAAGCAGTGCCTCCAACAGCCTGGGCTATGTTTCAGGCTAGAGTTCCCTGAGGTGTCGGGGGCAACAGCAGCAGCAGCAGCAGCCGCCGGAGCCGAGGGTGGAGTCCCCGAGTCCCCTCAGGAGGGAAGCAGCAGCGGCAGCAGCAGCAGCAAAGGGGTTCAGCAGCAGCAGCAGCAGCAGACCATTGATCGGGTCGTCTGGAGCCTGAGGGCCTCTCTGGAGCTGTACGCCACGGCGTCTCACCAGAGCCGCGACCAGGACTCGGTCAGAAGCCGGGACAGCACGGCCACGGCCGGAGGTGGACCCGGGGCTCTCCCGCAGCCTCACGAGTTGGGGGAGACGGAAGCGGAGCGGAAGCCGGAGCCGAAGACGGATCTGGCCGGGCCCCGCGACAGAGACGATCCCAGGCCCCGGAAGCTCCTGGAGATGGCCCGTGGCGGCTCCTCCGTACAGGGCCCCGGCCGGGCCGGCCACTAGGCCCACGTCATCGCCTCGGAGAAGGGCTTCTGCTTCCCGAGCGCCGGCAGGGGCCGCCCCCCGCGCACCGGACTGCACGGCTTCTAGGCTGCGCTGGCGGCGGAGGCGGAGGCGGAGGCGGAGGCGCAGCGCGAGCCCGAGCCGGAGTCGGAGCCCGAGCGCTAGCCGCAGCCCGAGACCAAGCCCAGGGCCGAGGCGCGGCCGCCCGGCCCGCTGCTGGCCTGGCCCGCGCACGGGCAGCTCTTCTCGGCCCCTGCCTCCGCCTCCGCCTCCGCCTCCACCTCCACCTCCACCTCCGCCTCCGCCTCCGCCTCCGCCTCCGCCCCGGCCCCGGCCCCGGCACCGTCCCCGGCCCCGGCCCCGCCGACCCAGCGCTACCACACCATAGACAAGGAGCCGGACGCGCTCTTCCACGAGATCGTGCGCCATGACCCGCGGTCCGATGAGTCTCCGCCCGCTCTGCTCCTCGGCTCCCGGCCCCACCAGCACGGCTCCAGCACCAACACCAGCTCCAGCACCAGCTCCAGCACCAACTACTCCGCCGCCTACTCCGCCGCCGCCGCCGCCGCCGCCGCCGCCGCCGCC